>NC_057813.1:187863083-188208097 GCF_018294505.1 Triticum aestivum | reverse complement strand
TCGGCTCACCGTTGGGACAGATGTCATCCACTCATTGGATTGAAGGCGCCTATGATACGTCGACATGTGGCACGGCCCAACAGAGGCCCATTCCTGTGAAAAGGCCGGCCCATTTGACTTGGTCAAAAGGTGGCAGGCCGGCCCATGGAAAGCCTGTTAACGGCATGTTTGCATATATCCCATTTACAGCCCGCTAACCCAAGGCCCGTTACACCCTATCCGAATTAGGCCCAGTAGCGTCATCTGGGCCATCCAATATGATTCCAGCCCGTTTTCACTTCTGGCCCATGTATGGCCCATGACGTCTTTCGGCCCATATGAGGCCCTATGTAACTCTTGGCCTATTAACGGCCCATGGTGAAACTGGCCCGCGATGAGCAGCGTATCACTTTACACCCATTAACGGCCCATGGTGAAACTGGACCGTAATGAACAGTATATCACTTTATACCCATTAAGGGCCCGTTATTCAGTTGTGCCATTTCCAGCAAATGTTATCTTTCGGCCTTCTCACAGCCCATTTATTCTTGGGCTCATTTCCAGCATTCGTTTACTTACGGCCCGTTACTATCATTTTCTGCTTGTGGGCCAAATTCAGCCCGTGGTTACATCGGCCCATTTGTGGTCTGTTAATACATTGGGCTATTTTCATAGCGTCATCAAATACGGCCTATTAACTATGGCCCGCTATGATCATATGGCCCGTATAAGGCCCATTGATGATACGGCCCGTAGAAGGCCCATTGTTTCTATGGCCCATAGAAGGCCCATTGTTTCTACGGCCCATAGAAGGCCCATTGTTTCTATGTCGCGTAGAAGGCCTACTGTTTCTACGGCCCGTAGAAGGCCCACTGTTTCTACGGCCCGTAGGAGGCCCAGTGTCACTATAGTAAATATTAGCCCATGGTTATTGTGGCCTAGTTTTAAAAAGAACTGCACTGACTACAAGCAAACAAATAAACAAGACAACAAGGAAATAAATAAGCAAGCAACTTATGCTAGGCTATCACGGCCGTTACACATATTACATCCACTGGGCATCAAAGTTCGCCACCAGTGCAAATATAGGGAACAAAGCAGCATATCATATACACTGGTTGTCAAAGTTGGCGACCAGCGCAAATAAACGCCGCAGCAAAACAAATCCAGAACTGAAACCACTTCAGAAGATCTCAAGAAACAATATCCTGGGTATCCATAATGCTGGCAAGATGCTTAGCAAGCTTATTAACTTTCTCTTGTTTGGCGCTTAAATCCTCCAGCGCTTGCTGTTGCACCAGAAAATATGCATCTGAATTCTGCAGGGACTTCCTCAGTCCTTCAGCTTCCTATCGCAGCACATCTGATTGATGTCTTTCAACTTGAAGTTGAGATTCAAGAAGACGAACTGATTCAGACAGTGAGTTCGAAGAGCTTGTGCCAGCAGTAGTGGTACTGTTCTCCAATATTTTGTCCGCATTCTAAAAGAGAAACAAGCAGACACATCACATGTTTACCATGTTGTATATGAAACTCATTTTGGTAAATGAGTTCAGTAGTAAAGTGGACAGGATAACAGCATGAAACAAACATATATCTATGTACCATGGTCACTTTATGGTCTATATCATTCTAGTTTTTGTTGCCAAATCAAGATAGAGACACAGTTCAAATAATATTTGTTCAAGACAAAGCAGAATAGACAGAATATAAGTGTGGGTAACTATAGAGCAATAACAACACTTGTAATGTGCATGACATGAGAACATAACTGTTTATTCAATTGAAACTGAAATCAACATAGAGCAGGTTACAACAGCAAACCAGTTAAAGAAACAGGTTTAAAACTTACCTGTTGCGCCATTGGAGTTTCAATTCCATCCTTCAAATTTGAAAATAGTTGGTATGAGTAAATACAGTAATGCAAGAGCAAAGGAGTATGAACCATAGCTACAGAACCTGACTTGAGAACAAATCTTCTTCTCCTTTAAGCATTGAGTTGGGATTCGGAGTGGTGGTCCTCGTGCTTTGGGCACTGCAGTTCCCTTACTAATTGCTCGTGTTTGGGTGCTCTGTGGTGGAGACGGTGCCGTGTTAACTGGAACTGGGTTACTATCTGCCGGGGTTGGGGTTAGAAGGGGTGTAGCTGGTTCTCTGTCCAACTGGGTAGGGGTACAATCTGCGAGAGTCTGGGTTATGTGTGGTGGATCTGGTCCTTGGGCAAGTACAACCGTGGTTCTATCTGCATCAACTAGTAGCACTATCTTTTCTGAAGACCGTGTTGTTACTCCCTTAGATACTGCCATCACGCTCTCCAATTCAAATGGCTGATAAACAAGAAAAGTAATTGAAAGTATAGACATTGTATGATAGACAGGTGCAATGGATAGTGGGGAATAAAAGAGGGCATGAAATAATTCATATTTATGTTGTCTAACCAAACAGGATAGCATGAAACAATTTCACATATATGATGGCTAACTAAACAGGATAACATGACACAATTTCACATTATGATGGCTAACTAAAAAAGATGGAAAGACATAGTTCAAAATATGAGACTATGTAAACAGGATGACATGACATAACTATATAATGTGTTTATTAAATAGGTTGGCATGCCATAATTCACATACATCCATGGATAAAATGCTATAATTCTAAATATGATGACTGTAAACACTAAACAGGATGAGATGATATAACTATATGATGTATTTATTAAATGGGTTGCCATGCCATAATTCAGATAGATGATGTGTATGTACTATGTAAACATGATGGCATGATATAATTCAAATATATGATTTATATAGTAAGCAAGTAAGCAAATGGCAATCTATATATGATGTAAAAACTAAGCAATGCAAGACAACATGCATGACATGGGTAATATAACCCTGCCAAGTTTGAGCATAGACCTCAGGGAGGAAATAGGACTGGTCATCAGTCCCTGAATCCTCCTCTGAGGAGCTCTCTGTAGCCAGCAAGATGTCTGCTTCAGCAGGTAGCATTGTCTGCTCTGAATACCTTGTTTTCACTCCAAATACTTCCATCGCCGCTTCAAATGGCTGATGCACAGGAAGAGTAGTTGAATATACAAACATTGTCGACAAATGGAACACGTAATACAAAAAAATGATAGCATGATATAATTCACATACATGATGATTGGCTAAACAGCATGGCATTGCATAACTCACATATAATGCCTTTGCAACAAGATGGCATTGTATAATTCACATATATAATGTCTTGCAACAAGATGGCAATGCATAATTCACATATATGGTAATTAGACACTGAATAGGTGGCATTCACACAAAGCATGTCTAAGCTAATCAAATGGCATAGCAATGCGAGACACCATACACACGATATAAGCAACATAACCCTGCCAAGTTAGGGCATACACCTCGGGGGGGGGGGAATAGGACTGGTCATCTGTCTCTGAATCCTCCTCTGAGGAGCTATCCGTAACCAGCAAGATATGCGCTTCGTCAGATAGCATAGTCTGCTCAGAAGACCTTGTTTTCACTCCAGAATTTGCCATCACCGTGTCAAATGGCTGATGCACACGAAGAGCAGTTGAATGTACTAACACTGTTCACAAATGTAATATGTAACAAAAAAGGATGGCCTGATATAATTTACATATAAGATGACTGGCTAACCAGTATGGCATTGCAAAATTCACATATATGATGCCTGGCTAAACAAGGTGGCGTTGCATAATTCACATAAACGATGAATAAACTAAACAGATGGCATTTGCACAAAGGATGTCTAAACTAAGCAGATGACATATTTGATGTATAAAGTAAGCAACGCAAGACACCATATGCATGATATAACCAACATCAGCATGCCAAGTTAGAGCGAAGATCTCAGGGGGTAAATAGGAGTTATCTTCTCCTTCTGAATCCCCCTCAGAACAGATATCTTCCTCTCGATTACAATCCGAAATGCATGGAGGGGGGTTGCCTTTGCGCCTACCATGGAGCGGCGTCTGCATGAAATTATATTGCCACGCAAGGCTCGTCTCTTTTGCTCTACATGTTCAGTTCCATTGTTTACAATAACTGTCATGCATAGGAATAAAACATAGTGAGATTATGTAAGGAGTGCATGTAGAAATCCAGAGTGATGGTAGCAACCTGTGGATAGACCCAAAACCAAGCAGGCAGATAATGGCTTCAGTTAATAAATACAGATAATGGCTTCTTTACTGTTTGTTTCCCACCCAACATGAAACTCATAGTAGACACCGGAGATTAACCAGATAGTAGATAGATACTATTGATAGCGGCCCCGATATGTACCCCACAACCATTTAAAAACTCAAGTTTGACCATTAGTTTGGAGCTGACTCAGAGTCTAATCGGTGAACATGACGATAAAGTAGCATGTAATATTAAGCGATGCATAACATAAGCAGACATGAAAGAGTGCGACCTCTCTTGCGGACCCGTGTAGTCCTCGAGGTCATCTGCTCGGTTGATGATGGTAATGCAGTTTTCATGGCTGCCAGCGGCAGGTAAGAAGATCTGAGGCGGCGAAAGATAGTCTGGAGGCCGGATCCCTGCTGTGCTGGACCCTTCTGTTGTTGGAGCAGCTGAGCTGGGGTGGACGACGGCACAGCAGGAGCGGGACAAACCACGCAAGGTTTTCTTTGACAACTATTTGTAAGAGAAGTAATTCTGTAAGGGCTCGTTTGAATTGGAGGATTCCAACAATGCAGGGATAGGAAATAGACAGGAATAGGATAGGAATGCACATGCAAAGCAGAGAATTTAAAAACACAGGATTTCTGCCAATCTGGGTGTTTGATTCACAACAATTGGAAGATCACAAGATTCAAAGAAGCATGGTGAGATTAAGTCAAACCACAAGAAAATGTACGGTTATAATGTTATTATGCTACTATATCTTTGTCTTGTGCTTCATGAATAGGAATTTGAAAAGGAGGACAAGTGAAAATTAAAATTCCTACATTTTTCTTTCAAGGAGACACTAAAGGAACAAATTCGTGTGCTCAGTGGACAATATATATAACATGTAGAGTAAAAAGAGATGCAACAAGTGTACAACCTCTTTGGCGAAGCCATGTCGATCTCAGGGTGATTGGGTTGGACGGTGAGGATGCTCTGGCTGACTTTGCTGTCGGAGGAGGGGAAGAAGATCTTAGGCATCTGGAGATGGAGCCCAAGGTATTGCTCCACTGTGATGGAGGGTTTCGTCGTTGGAGCAGCTCCGGTGAGTTGTACGACGCCGAGGCTGAAGCAGGACAAGAGAGACAACGAACAACGTTAACCTGAGTGGAATTCTAATAGCATCTCCAATACATGACGTAAAATACATAACCACAAAGTGCTAGATGTAAAATACATCAGCCGCTCATCTCTGAACTTAACTGTCGAAACTAAACTTAATTGTCGAAACTGAACTTAACTGTCGAAACTGAACCTAACTGTCGAAACTGAATTTTGTTGTCGAAACTGAATTTTGCTGTCGAAACTGAACGCACTAGTAAGGTGAGGCTACACATCGGTCGACTGACTTTTTCATCTCGGGTCAGTCGATTTTGCAGCCGTTGGATACGAAATCAAGGGCCTGCGGTTCATCTTCAACCTCCACCCCCCTGAGCCGCCAGCCACCACCGGCCAAACAGCAGCCCCCCGCCGCCCACGGCCGGCGGTGCGCCACCCCGCCCGCCCCGAAATCACTCCCCACCGCCAGTCCGCCGCCACCCCAGCCATCCCTCCAGCCCCCCCCCCGTGCCGAGCTTTTTCATCGGCGATCCGCATGCCACCGCCCCGCCACCGTCCCGCCACCGCCGGCGACCACCGCCCCCATCCTGAACCCTAAGATAGATAGTGGGGTACCTCTTCGGTGAGCCCCCCTCCCCGCTGCGGCTGGTTCTTCCTTCATCCCGGCGAGCCCACCCCTTGAAAATCGACTGACCCAAAACTCGATTCAGTCGACTGAAGTGTAGCCAAATCGGAGCAGCATCGCAAGCAAGAGCAAGAGCGAGAGTAGCAGTGCGAGCAAGAGCAATAGCAAGAGCAGACCAGGCAGGGGACCGAGAGCAAGAGCAGAGCAGCAGCGCGAGCGAGAGCTAAAGCAATAGCAGCTCCTACTGATGTGGACGTCGCTGTCGAGGGAGCGACGCCATGGAGGAAGTGGCCGGCGACGCCGCCGTGGATGGAGCCGCGCCGTGTCGGCTCGGGACCGAGCGCCGGCAGCACCATGAGATCGAATCAAGAAGAAAATGCGGAAATTAGTGTACAACCTCTTTGGTGGCACCGATTAGGCCGCAGCTTCATTCGAGGAAATGGTGATGATGATGCCCTTCCGGTGGTGCAGGTGAAGACGGCGGTGTGGGAATGGAGGTGGCGCGAAAGACGAGGGGAACGTCGGGGCAACTCCTTGGAGGTGGAGGACAGGGTGGCTGAACCGGCGGGACGATGAGATCGACGACGGATCCTCATCCGATACGGTGGATGAGGGACGTCGAGGTGTTGTTCTGGACGACGTCGTCGGGGAAGAGGCTTCGGGTGGGTGGCTGACAGAACAGGGTGTGGGGTTTCATCGCGAGTTTTCGCGGCCTCGGTGTACGAATGGGTGGGCGGATGGGATGGCAGTGGGGAACCATGGCTTAGAGACGCGCTTGTCCGAAATGTGGGGTAAGTTACAAAAGTACCCCCCACCGATTTGAGGCGGTTCTTTCGGTTCAGGGGTACCACGAGCATTTCGCGTGTCGGGATTTCACAGGAGGTGGGAGTTTTCACGCGCGTTGTAATTTCGGAATAGCAAGGCGCGGGTTGAGATGGAGGGAATTGTCGGAGCACAACGAGACAAAGATATATCTTAAATATTTCGGGCTAACAAGGCGCGGGTTGAAATTTCCGGACAAGCCTAACGTGTACTGTACCAAATCAATGCGCACTAAGAATGTCATTCAAAACTTTGAATTCATGTTATGTTCAATTAAAATATTTTGCTACGTGTATAATGCATGCAACATACTACTCAAATGAACATTTTAGTGCATTCCAAACGTATATACTACCGCTTCAATATGAACTAAATTTGAATAAGATGTAAGTAATGATTGTTGTGAAGTCAAAGCATTTGAATTGGTTTCTCTGTTTTAATAAGATCTACAATCATCATTATTACCAAGTTAAACCATTGTTTGTGTATTATCTTCACAGCACACCACATGATTAGTCTCGAGTTACATATGAACTATATGTACTATATGAACTCGAACTAGATTTTTTGAATCCACTTTATTTTGATTTCAAATCACATTACATTTCTAGCTCTAGCTAGATCTTCATAATCTAAACCATGTCTCATATGTAAAATGTGTTTATCACATTATGTATGGTGCCCCTCCCCCTACGCCTACAAGTATTTAGATGTGAGTTGCAAACACCAGACATTACCACAAATTCAAATAAAATGTGAGAATGTTCGATATATAGTATTGTTTAGATTCCTCAATATTTAGTTGTAAGCTGCAAACGCCGCACATTATCACAAATTCAAATAAAATGTGAGATTGTTTGATGTATAGTATGGTTTAGGTTATTCGGCATTTAGCTGTGAGTTGCAAACACCATGCATTATCACATTATGGTATAACATGTGCACAGCACGTGTATCACCGCTATATTCATGCATGTAATGTTTAAAACACTATGATTGTAACGCCCCGGATTCGATGCGCCAGGTGTCTGCCAGTTATTCGCCGTTGTTGCCATGTCATTTGCTTGTGTGTTGCATTTTATCATGTCATCATGTGCATTGCATTGCATATGTGTTCATCTCATGCATCCGAGCCTTTTCCCCATTGTCGGTTTTGCGATCCGGCACTCCTATGCCCTCCGGCGTTCCCCTTTTCGTCTCCTGTTGTGAGTGGGTGTTAAACTTTCTCGGAATGGACCAAGGCTTGTCAAGTGGCCTTGGTATACCACCGGTAGACCGCCTGTCAAGTTTCGTGCCATTTGGAGGTCGTTTGGTACTCCAACGGTTAACCGGGTAACCGTAAAAGCCTCCTTCTCTTTGCAGCCCAACACCCCTTTCAAAGTGGCCCAAAACCCATCTAACTCCCCTCCATGCTCTCGGTCGTTCGATCACGATCGCGTGGCCGAAAACCGCTCCTCATTTGGACTCTCCTAGCTCCCTCTACCTATAAATATGTAATCCCCTCCGAAAATTCCGCACATCAAACCCTAGCCTAATCCTCCCCGCCGCCACCGGACATGTCCATCTCGTCGCCGGACACGTCCGCCCTGCCCCCGCGCCCAATCCCGACGTGCCACGTGGCGCCCCGTCGCCCGCGCCGCCGCCGGCCCACTCGGGCCTGCCTCCGGCCCCCGCGGCCCGTCCCGCGTCCGGCTCCGCCCGCGGCCGCCCGGACCTCGCCGGCGCGCCTCCGCGCCGTGCTCCGCCGCCTTCGCCGCCGTCCGTCGCCGCCGGTGGCCTCCCGCTCCTCGTCGGCGCCCGCCTCCGCCGGAGCTCCGCTCCCCGCCGCCTCGCCGGACCACCAGGTCGCCGCCCCGCCGCCTGCTCGCCGCCCCGCCTCGCCAAGGTCGCCGCCCAGTGCCGCTCCTCGGGGTCCGCGCCCGGATCCGGCGAGATCCGGCCGGACCCGCCTCGGATCTGCCTCGCCGGCCTCCTCCCCGACCATCTCCAGCGTCCCCCACGCCCAACTCCGGCGAGCTCGCGCCGCCGCCTCGTTTTCCGCGTCGGGTCAACCCTAGATCCGGAGGTAGAATTCCTCCAAGTCCCAGTTTTTCGTAATTTTCATGGCATGTTCAACACATCATATCTCTGCATTTGTAGCTCCGTTTCGTGCGTATGATATGTCAAATTGTTCGTCTCAACGAGTACATCATTTCATTCCATTGCATCATATTCATTTGAGGTCATCTAGATGCCTGAATCATCGTTGCAAGAGTGCTTCATAATGTTTTCTGTTGTCTGTTATCAGAACGAGCTCTTTTGTCATTTTTGCCATGATTGATGTGTGCATCCTATGAGGTTGATGTCTACATGTGTTTTGAACTATGCCATGCCATCTTTACAGGGGTGCTTACCATGTATTTTTGTTATCAATGTGGTGACTAGCACAAGCGTGCAAACTAGGCATCGTGATGTTGTTGTTTTAGTCCCTGTTCTGCTGTTATTTTGATGCCATGTAAACTTGATGCTACAGAGAGATCCAGGCATATTTTGAGATACTTCAGTAAGGGTATTTTGAACAATAGGTTATTGTATATCCATTCATGCCCTTGTTTGCAATTATGGAGTAGTCTAGCATGTCTTTTTCGTGCTCTACTTTTGCTTCAAAATGTTTCCTGGCAGATTGTTTACATGTTATTCAATTTGGCCAAGGTTGCTATAGTTGATCCTTGCATGCTATGGACTTCTTCTTGACTTGGTTTGTTTCACAAACATGTCTTCTTACTGTTGAGTGCCTTGCCATGCCATGTAATGATCTGTAGTGAGTTGCACAAGCTCATCTACATGCCTTCATAATTATGTTCCTGCCATGTATGAATCTGTAATAAAAACTTGCTATGTTTACGTGGGTGCCATCATATTTTCTGATCCTTTTTGGCTTATGGTCAGTAAGGGACTTTTAATCTATGCATTTAGTAGATTCATGCCATGCCTTTGTTTGCCATGATAAGTTCCTATAACATGTTGTTTGATAGCTCTAAACATTGCATCGTGATGTTATTTTCTGCAAAGTCTGAAATTGTTATAACTTGCAATCTTACCATGTGTGTTTGAGTATGTTCTAGTGATTTCTAGAGATAGCTCAGTGTTCATGTTTTGTAATGCTTTACCTGTACATCATGACCATGTCTTTTGTTTTCATGTTGGGGTGCTATAGCATATTGTTTTGATGCTTGCAATATGCCTCGTTGCTGTTTTGGACAGCTTGTCCTTTAAACTTGTTTCATGTGTGTGTGTTGAACCGTTGCTCCGTTTTGAGTGTGCTCTATATGAAACTTGCTTAGAATTGCATGTAGCTTCATATTATCATGTTGCATCCTTGTTTTGAGGTGTTTGCTTGATGTTTGTATGCATTTTGCATCAATACCATGTTTAACTTGTTTTGCTCATATCTTCTAGGCCGTAGCTCCGAACTAAATGAACTTTATATGTAACTTGACTAGAATCTCGTGTAGATCATCTTTGTGCATCTTAACTTGCTGTTTAACAACTTGAACATAATGCTTATTCAGATCTGGACCAACTTCGAAATTTGCATATGAGGACTTACCGGAATTGTTATATGTTGTTCCCGGCCTCATTTAAACTTGCCTTGATGTGTTGCTCTTGTATGCATCATCCCTTGCCATGAGTAGCTTCATGTAGCTTTGTCATGCATCATACTTGTTGTGCATCATGCCTTGTTCATGTGTGGTGTGTTTAGTATGTTGTGTGCTTCTTCTCGATAGTTCCTGTTTCGTTGCGATCGTGAGGATTCGTTCGTCTACGCTTGGTTCGGCTTCATCCGTTCGTCTTCTTCATGGACTCGTTCTTCTTCATTGCGGGATTTCAGGCAAGATGACCGCTACCCTGGATCTCACTACTATCATTGCTATGCTAGTTGCTTCGTTCTATCGCTATGCTTTGCTACCTATTACCTGTTTATCAAGCCATCCCAAATTGCCATGTCAGCCTCTAACCTTTGACACCTTTCCTATGCAAACCGTTGTTTGGCTATGTTACCGCTTTGCTCAGCCCTCTTATAGCGTTGCTAGTTGCAGGTGAAGTTCAAGATTTCTCCATGGTGGACAGGATTTTGGTTGGGATATCACAATATCTCTTATATTATTAATGCATCTATATACTTGGTAAAGGGTGGAAGACTCGGCCTTTTGCCTAGTGTTTTGTTCCACTCTTGCCGCTCTAGTTTCCGTCATACCAGTGCTATGTTCCCGGATTTTGCGTTCCTTATGCGGTCGGGTGATTTATGGGACCCCCTTGATAGTTTGCTTTGAATAAAACTCCTCCAGCAAGGCCCAACCTTGGTTTTACCATTTGCCTCACCACCACCTATCCCTTTCCCTTGGGTCGGCCAACCCGAGGGTCATCTTTATTTTAGCCCCCCTCCCCGGGCCAGTGCTTGTCTAAGTGTTGGTCCGAACCAAGCCGCCTGCGGGGCCACCTCGGGGAAACTCGAAGTCTGGTTTTACTCGTAGCCTGTCTCATCCGGTGTTGCCCTGAGAACGAGATATGTGCAGCTCCTATCGGGATTGTCGGCGCATCGGGCGGTCTTGCTGGTCTTGTTTTACCATTGTCGAAATGTCTTGTAAACCGGGATTCCGAGTCTGATCGGGTCTTCCTGGGAGAAGGTATATCCTTCGTTGATCGCGAGAGCTTGTCATGGGCTAAGTTGGGACACCCCTGCAGGGTATAATCTTTCGAAAGCCGTGCCTGCGGTTATAGGCAGATGGGAATTTGTTAATGTCCGGTTGTAGATAACTTGACACCAGATCCGAATTAAAACGCATCAACCGTGTGTGTAGCCGTGATGGTCTCTTTTCGGCGGAGTCCGGGAAGTGAACACGGTTTCTGGGTTATGTTTGACGTAAGTAGGAGTTCAGGATCACTTCTTGATCATTGGTAGTTGACGACCGTTCCGCTTGCTCTCTTCTCGCTCTTATTTGCGTATGATTAGCCACCATATATGCTTAGTCGCTGCTGCAGCCTCACCACTTTACCCCTTCCATTCCCTTTAAGCTTTGCTAGTCTTGATACCCATGGTAATGGGATTGCTGAGTCCTCGTGGCTCACAGATTACTACAACAACAGTTACAGGTGCAGGTTTCGTGATGATCTTGACGCGAGAGCGATGTTTGCTTGTCTTGGAGTTCTTCTTCTGCTTCTTCTTCGATCAGGGGATAGGTTCCATGTCAGCAGCCTGGGCTAGCAGGGTGGATGTCGTTTGAGTTTCTGTTTGTGATTCATCCGTAGTCGGATGATGCTCTTATGTATTGTGATGTTGTATTCATGTGGCATTGTATGCCTCTTGTATGTATCCCCATCTATTATGTAATGTTGATGTAATGATATCCACCTTGCAAAAGCGTTTCAATATGCGGGTCTATCCTTGGTGGGACCTTCGAGTTCCTTTTGGATAGGGTCGCATATTGGGCGTGACAATGATCTCCTATTCAAATATATGAATCCGCTTTCATATCAAATTATGATCTTTGTTAGTCTCTTACACCCACACAATCCTCCAACCTTTGTAGCTACCACTAACTTTCTCTCGTGCATGCACACGCCCTCCTCGCCCTCCCCCTCCCTCGACATTCTATCCACCGGGCACATTCATTTTTTTCTTTAGGTAGTTCTCCCAGAGTCTCCACAACTCCTTTCCGACACACACCGATCGAAAAACCTCTCTAGCGATGCCTGCCTACAACATACACACACAGCTTCAATCTCCTCCTTTATGTGTCCTTGCCTCGTGTCTCTCATATGGTCAGACACACGTGTAAACTCTCGCCCCTCTTTTCATCGATCTCACAACCGCACACTCCTCCCCCTATCTAGCTAGTAGTTGGGCCTCTCGCACCACCTCCTAGCTCCATTCTCTCTGTCTACCCGTCTCGCTGGGCCTTATTTTCCTCTAACAAATGGACGTACACCGACCGATCTCTAGCTATACATATAGCCAGCTAGGTCCTTATAACTCGTTTTTACCCACACATCGATCGATCTACCTCATTAGTTGTGTCTCTCCCTTCCTCCGACAAACAACAATTGATCTACCGATCTAGTTAGGTTTGCTTACCAAACACATGGTTCCCCTTCATCATCCATGGATGCGTCCCGACAGATCTATCATGCACAAGCACACACAGAAACACATCCCCACTCTTATTGATAACATTGCAGTTCCACCCTCAGTTTGTCTAGTAGGCCTCTCCCAACATCTCCGAGAAGCAACTCCATCACCCATCCAGCACTCTACCCCTCTCCCTCCCTCTCCCTCCCTCTCTCTCTCTCTCTGCTCTCTCTCTCTGTCCCATCATATTTCCCGTCCTTCAGTTATGTATGGATGTCGACCGATCTCCCTCAAGACATAGCTGGGTCTCTCCTTCTCAACACATATACGAGTCGTTCTACCTCTATAGTTAGGCCTCTGCCTACCCCTCCCCCCCACCCCCACCCCCCACACACACCGATACATCAAGCGCTCTAGTCATGTCTCCCTGCCACACACAAACTTGACATGTGCCCTCTAACGTTCCGGTAGGCCAGTCGCCCTATATCTTTGACTTGCACACACACACACACACAATTTCGATGGCTCTCTTCATCGATCTCGCACCCACCCACTTGATCCTCTCTTCGACTCTATCGATAGCTATGACCCCTCCCTCTCTTCTCGTGGATTGCCCGACCCTCTATGTATGATATGATAGGCCTCCATTTCACACACATTGCATGCAAAATTTTGTTTGAGATGTCATCGACACATATTCCCACAAATAATTCACGAAATCAACCCCCACCCCACCCCACCCCCACCACAAAACAAAAACACTCACGAACGCGGTTTGTATCTCTCACACACACCCACATAGGTGGGGGACGTGCACGAAGAGAAGAGGTGCATGCACGGCGCACGTACTCCCGTCTCTTTCCCAACCACACCCGCGCGGGTACACGGTGGAGCTCATTTCTGTACGAAAAGGCAGCCCACGTGGTAATTTGGCACGTGTACTGGTTGTCCACTTGGTGGAGGGAGGATCGTCTACCACGGGTGAACAAACAAATTGCGACTTGACGCGTTATGTTAAATTAAAAAAAGAGGCAAACCATGTGGGGCCTACCTTAGAGGCAAGGCTCTATACACTGGAGTACTTTTGATGTGTCCCGTCAACTCGCAGAACGAGGAGAAGCTTGCTTAGTACGCCGTCTCCCCCTCCCACGGGCGCGGTGGCTCGCAGGATGAGGTGAAGCTTGCTCCTCCCTCGCCCATGCGCGCGGTGGCTCGCAGGACGAGGAGAAAAATTTACTACTCCCTCCGTTTACTCCTCGTCCCTACTACCTTGGTTATAGAGATTATATCATATTGTTTGGAATATATATGTCCTTTAGTAGATTTCAATATGAACTACTAGTACATACTCCAAACACTGATGTATATAGACGTATTTTAGAGTGTACATTCACTCATTTTGCTCCGTATGTAGTAGCACTCTCCCTCGCCCCTCGACCCTCGCCCACGTGGTGGACGTGCAGCAATTCATTCGGTCTCATATAGCCAGAACGATATATACTGCACTACCATTATTGCTCGACTTCCCGAAGAGGCGAAGAGCCAATCGCAAGGTTAATATTTTGGAGATGCCAAGCGCAAGGTTATAGGAGAACGAGTAGTAGGTGCCGCGTCATTTATAAATAATTTTTTTCTTCAGTGGCACGTACGCAATATGATAGGTTCATATGGAGAGAAAAGGAAACCGCTCCACTATATACATAGTCAGGACGGGCCAGCCTACACGGTTGCTTGCTGGGGTTGCTCTCTTCACACTCTCTCGCACAAAACGACTGTGGCCACATCTCTAACATCCCGGCGGATCACGTCCGCTTGGGGAAGGGGTGGATGCTTAGTGTAGATGCGGTGGTCCGTCGCCGACGGCGAAAACCCACTGTCGGCACGTCCCGATCAGGGGTCCCCGCCGTTCTCTCTCACAAAGCCGGTGAGGTTGCCTTCGTCCCTTGCTCACTGCCGCGACGTGGGCAGTTGCCGCCTCCCGCCGCCCTCCTCAAGGTTGAGCTACGTCCCTCAGGTACAACTCCCTTTACAGCCGGCTTGCACCACTGCTCCAGCTGCCCACATCACTCCCTGTGGATATTTCTCTACTTCTTTGCCCCGCACATACCTGATACCTCTACTGGCTTCTACGTACTGTATTTGTGATGAGTTTATGTCTCATCAACTAGTCCTAGTAATCTTATTCTAATCACGCTTCTTCAATTTCTTTGCCACAGGGATGCTCATCTCGATTTTGGTGAAACTGCACAAAATGAACCGATGGTCAAAAGGTTGCAAACTTCATTTATTAGGAAGCTCGAACGTTGCCAGCAAATTGAAGCCTGGTCAGGGTTCACGGTTCAAGGGCTAGGGACTGCATGGATCGTTTTTTCTTTAGCTGCCTCTGTTCCAAAATAAGTGTCAACTTTAGTAGTAGTACAACTTTGTACTAAAGTTTGCACAAAGTTGAGACACTTATTTTGGAACGGAGGGAGTACATATTTGCTATGATCTGTCAATCATTGAGATGCAATAGCATGCATGTTAGTCTCCTTTGTATTTGATGAAATGTTGCAACGGGCAACCTTGGACGCAAGATACATGTAACAGGAGCTGGAAGCTTCATAGCATTGTACAAATTTATCTCGCTGATAAATTACAGTACGTACTAGTACTATACTAGTACTTCCTCCGTTCCTAAATATAAGTCTTTGTAGAGATTTCACCATTAACCACATGCGGATGTATATAGATGCATTTTAAGTGTAGATTCATTCATTTTGTTCCGTATGTAGTTCACCTAGTGGAATCTCTACAAAGACTTATCTACTAGTAATAGCTAGCCCCCACTACTAGGAATTCTCTATCCTCTCCTTGAGCCACATCATCAAAATTGACGTAGCCGTTAGATGAAGTAAATCAGTCATAATAGCCGTCTGATCTAGACGTTGAGAGGCTCCGCACTAAGCCACATGCAAGCATGCAGAAATACCGTGGCACATGCATGTGAGTGGGTTTTAAATCACATCAACATGTCTGCATGCAAGCATGCACCGGTAGCATGCATGTAAGTGAGCTTTTAAGTCCCATTAACATGTCAAAAAGAAAAATATAATCCCATTATGCAGTAGGAGTTGGCTGATCTTTTTTCCTTACGTGGGATGATCTAAATGATGATGGGAGTTTATTTAGTTTGGCTACCACATTTGTCATGCGGTTATAGATTTTTTTTAGTTCTATGAAATCGATAATTTTGCGCAGAGAGATATACCGCTGTTCCGCGGCAACGCGCGGGGACTCATCTAGTAATATTTAGGAACGGAGGGAGTACTATGTAAAGAGTTAGGTGTCGCACGGTGATAGTGTGAGGTGGGCCATGTAATCACTGAGCCTGCGTGTTTTCACTGCTCTTGCACTCCTCCGCTGTAAGAATGGAGAAAATTGTAATCTACTACCTCCTTTCGCCGAAAGCGTGGGACATCCAGCAGTCCTACCACCTCAGTAATAAAGACCAATGAGCCGTCAAATCACATAGACCCAGCAGTAAGTTGGACGGACGAAGCAACCATCACTCTTGCGCCAGTGAGAGGTCGCGTCCGCTCTGCCCGGGCATGAATGCGGCACCGATTCTTTGGAGCGGCGCTGACCGTTTCGGGCGGGAAGCGCGCGCGGGCGATGGAGGGGCTTTGGGTGGGCCAGGCTGGTCAGGAGCGGGCGTGGCAGCTGTCCGCATGTCCCTACCGGACACGCCCGGAAACGAGAGGATGCACCGACTCTCGCGGCTAAAATCGTACACTACACACCATATCTCTGTAGGAGTAGGTCGATCTGTCGCACTCTCTAACACACACATGCTGTTAAACACACACACGCACACGCACGCACCTTGGTCCCGTTGCACCTTCTAACGTGACTTATTACACCTAGACGGAGGGAGTAGTAAGTATACGAGATACGGTGGCACACTGACTTAAGTCGAATACAAGTGCCCAAAATTTGTGTGCATGTTATAATAAGGATTCACTTAAAATAGTACGTGAGCGAACAGAGGGATCAATTGGACAGTGTTCCCGAGCAGTAGCGAGATGTGTGAGGTAGTAAGATACACCGCTGGCGCTTTTAATTTTTCTTATTAATTTGTTTGTTTCACCCTCTGACTGGTGGGACCCAACGTACTACGTGAAGAGAGGTAAGGTGACTAAGGCTGCATTATTTCTACACCACTGTGGATAGTCTTACTACCAAAGCCACATGACACGATTATGATTGAAATCCTAATGACTCCACACACACAAAAAAACACGGCATGCCTATCACACGAATGCAGGAATGTATAAAAGGTTATTTTCCTCTCGTTGAACATAATGGGAGGGTTGTGTAGCTGGTTAGCCTGTTTGCTCATCAAACTTGAGGTCTCGGGTTCGATAACTACACTTGAGCATAATTTTTGCCAGGAGGATTCTTTGACTGGTCAATATGTTTTCTAGGGTTTGCATGCTTCACACTCTCTCTCCAGTATATATATACACGCTGGAGCCTCAGCGCTTGTAGTTGCTCTCTTCACACTCTCTCGCCCTCTCCAAATCTAAACAAGACTTTGTTGGCCTCTCTCTCCCCTCACTGCTGCTCAAAGAGCCGGCATGATCCGTCCGCCGGGAAGGGAAGGAGGCTTAACATTGTCGCCGTCGGCGAGGGAGGGAATCCACTACCGGCGCTGTTGTTCACTTTCCACCCAGCGGCGGCGCGGGAGGGCCTCCGACCCCTTCTTCTTCGCCGTCGTCCCATCGCCCACCGAACCACGCCCCAAGAACCTTAAGGTATATTTTACTTACTCCACATGCATTGCTCTAGCTGCATGTATACCATGAATCTAGGACGTGGTTCAAAGAGGAAAGAAGTGGGGGAAAGTAGTGGGAAAAGTTGTATATAGCATGAATCTAGGACGTGGTTCAAAGAGGAAATGAAGGGGGAAAGTTGTATAGCATGAATCTAGGACGTGGTTCAAAGAGGAAAGGAATGGGGGAAAGTAGTGGGGAAAGTTGTATCGCATAAATCTAGGACGTGGTTCAAAGAGGAAAGGAAGGGGCGAAAGTACTAGTTCAAAAAGGAAAGGAAGGGACAAGGCTGTAGAGTTTGAGCAGGACTAGATTTGCTGCGCTCACATAGGGAAAGGTGTCTAAAGATAACAAAACTGGGACCAACACAAATATGCTCCTTGGTTGTTTGTTCTTTGTTGCAACAGACTGTGCATGACCACAGTACATCGGTAGATGCACATGGTGCTGGTGCGTCCACTGTCCCGTGCAACTCATTAGCTGTTGTTAATCTAAGGCCCTGTTTGGTTAAAAACTCCCTAGTCCCTACCTGCTTGGTTCCAGGGACTAAACATGGACTAGAGGTTATTAAATGACATGATAAAAGACCATGTTACCCCTAGTAATGAACTAATAGAAACAAGGTGCGATGCGTGGCAGGGGCAACTGTTGGAAAAAGTCCCAAAAAGACTCCCTCGGGGTCTTCTTTCTTTAGTCCCAAATGCCCACTTTTAGTCCCGAAAAGTCCCTCCTGTTTGGTTTAGATGTGACTGACACGGAGTTTTTTTAGTCCCTACACCAAAATGTCCCTGTAAACAAACACCCTCTAATAATGCCGCTGGAAAATTGATGCAATGCCACAGTTAAAAGCAAATTACATGTTTAACGAATTTTATTGTTAATATAATCTCTATGTTAATATTAATCAATGCCACCGTTTGAGAAATGCTACTGTCTTGCTTTCTTTCCCATTTAGATAAGGTAGATGCTTCTTTTTGTTGGCTTCTGTGTCATCCACCGTTATTGACCACTAATTGTTTCCTTTGCACCTCTGTGTAAACAGGGTTATCTACTTCACCTCGTTGCCATTGTGACCTTTTGTTGCACTGCACAAAACACTTTTGTTTTAAGAGTGTTTTGTGCAGTTCAACCAAAATGTCACACCGACAACGTTGCTTGATTGCTTGATCTTAGTGGAACTGCACAAGAGGAGATCTTACTTCCTATCCGTTAAGGCGAATTTGGTTCAGATCTTCTTCTTGTGAGTTGTTTGAATTCCGCATCATGAGAGGTCAGTACTAGCCTTCTTTCACATGATTCTGCAGTGTGCTTTCATATGTTGTGCTACTTGTACGATAATGTTGCTTGATTTTAGTGAACTGCACAAATGGAGACAAGACTTCCAATCTGTATGTGCACCGTAATATCCCATTGAGGTAAGATAAGGATATTTCACAACTGCTGGCCTGTATTTTGCCACTTTCATCAGAAAATTAAGTTTAGTACTATACTTGTGCTCCCTAATTGACATGCCAAATCTTACATTGAAGGCGAAGCTTGTCTGTTATTGAACCAAGTGATGAAGGGGAAGAACAAGCGGAAGAAAAACAAAAATCAACTCCCGGTGCTGTAATGAAGCACTGGAACTGTGATGACACAAGTAATGATATAGTTTTGCATCTTAATTTATTGCTATGGCTGGAACGAGCAATTGTTTTGCCACTGATTTGATGCCATACGTAATTATCTCTACTTGTGCAAACAGGGATCTTCTTTGAAGATACCATATATTTTAGTGGAACTGCACAAAAAGATGTTGGAAACATTAAACTAATCGAGGAGTATATAGTAAGCATGGCCACCATAGTAGATAGCAACAGATGGTTCCGGAGAAGTGCTTGATCTGTATGCTCTACACAATAAGCCTCCTGACAAAGGTTGGTACTCGCCCACTAATTCATCCATATGATTGAGCTTTGTCATCTCTATTGGTGTTGTGCTACTGTTTAGATACTGTCATGAAAAAGTGGTATTGTCCTTGAGAAGTGCTTCATCTGTGCTGTTTTAAATATTTCCTTTCCTTTTTTCGAGCAAATAGGGATGCTAGCATTTAGTTGTCCTCTTGTCTTTGCACAATAGGATCATCTTCCTCTGAAGAAGAATATGGAGTACGTGAAGTGACTAGTTCCGATTATGCCAGGATGAAGAAGCCCTGTCTATCTTCTCATCAGAAGGAGCAGTTGAAGGATGGTTACATTACTCCCCACAAGGCCAAACTAACTTCAGCTCAGAAGGACTGACAAATCTCCATTTTTTTGCTGTGATGCGCGAGTACAATGTTGTTCTAGGATTCTCATCAGAAGGAGCAGTTGAAGGATGGTTACATTACTCCCCACAAGACCAAACTAACTTCAGCTCAGAAGGACTGACAAATCTCCATTTTTTTGCTGTGATGCGCGAGTACAATGTTGTTCTAGGATTCTTTCTGGTGAGTTCCATTTTTCTAAAAGTGTGCTCTACATGGACCATGTAGGTGCCTATTTAAACTGTCAATTCATAGTACATTTTGCTTTATACTAATCACTTTTTTGTATTTGTGCAAACAGGGGTGATCAGCTTGATTTCAATGGGAACTGCACAAAATGTTCATGAATACATCGAATCATTCATTTCCACCACAAGAAAGGAGGTGCCGATAAGTTCAAGGCGTTGCAACATATAAGGGCGAAATCATACAAGCTACGCGTGAATTTGGTTGATTTTGGTGGAACTGCACAAAAAGAACAGTTGGTTTATTTAGCACGAGGTGCCATGTCAATGTCCGAACTGATGGCAAACCCTGCCCATTCCACAATCGTAGGCATTTGATATTTTGGAATGGGACAACCTTGTCAAATTTTTCTCATTGATTTTAAGACATGCGTTTGATATTTTCGAATGGGACGCCCTTGCTGTCAGCAGCGTCGATCAATTTTTTCTTTATTCTTTAGTTGTGAAGTAAATATTGCCTCTAACATGTGAGTCGCTGAGATGCATAATCATCGATTGTTTTGAATGTTCTCTATGAATTGCCAGCCCTGTGTGTTTGATTGCAATGTACAGAAACGCTAAAAAGCTGCTCAAACTCTTTGTACTCCTTCTGTTCCTTTTTACTTCGCACATTGTGAAAGTGCATACTTTTTTGTATAAGATTGGTCAAAGTAGAGATACTTTGACTGCAGACAAAACTTGTATAGAAAGGACTGGAGGGAGTACATGTGAAACTGCTGCAAACGAGGTGATCACCCTGGGAATAATGCTAGTATGTATTCTTTTGCATGTTCATCCAATGCCAGTGATACAGGAATTCGAACTAATCGAAATAAATTCATTCATACACGGTCGGATTTCATATAAACATGCCAGATTTAATTACATTTCATACATTCTTCAACTAAAAAGGGGTGTTTGTGGCCGCATGCATCTCCCAGATGCAGAGGTCGGGGGTCATCCTCCTTTTCTAAAAAAACTAAAAAGGGGTGCGCTGGAGGTATAATTAATTAACCAAAGCTACCCACCTGTGTCCCGCTGAGCCGAACAGAAGCTTCAGTGACTAAACTGCAGTTGCAGTTGCGTAACTGACATGTGGCCTATTGGGCCCATGTGTCAGTCAGCCAACTGCACCAGCAGTTAAGTAGAAGCAGTGTTCTTCTCCAGCACAGCTCTCCAACTCCACGTCACCGCCAAGAAGCTAACCAGCTGTCAATGGTCAACCTGCCTAGCTTGGCTTCAACTGGAGGGTAGCAGCGGTGGCCTTACTTGGACCCGAGCGGCGGTGACCTACCGTGTTCTACTCTTCCTTGTTTTGTGTGTGGCGCGGCCTTGTTCGCAGTGGGGCGGGGCCTCGGCGGAGCCGGCGATGTCCTTTGTCTCGTTGCCGGCGGGTGGCGCCTCAGCGGAGCGGTGGAAATCCTCCCCCACGTTACCGGCAGGGTGGGGCCTCTGCTGAGCCGGCGATGTCCTCTGCCTCGTTGTTGGCGGAGCGGGGCCTCGACGGAGCCGGCGGTGTCCTCTGCCTCGTGGTTGGCGCCGCGGGGCCTCGGCGGAGCCGGCGGTGTCCTCTGCCTCGTTGTTGGTGCCGCGGGGCGTCGTCGATGCCAGCGGAGCGGGGACTCGTCGGAGCCGGCATTGTCCTCTGCCTCGTCCTTGGTCTCGCCAAACAGCGCCTCGCCCGCTTCATCGCCCTCTTTGCTAGCCTCTTTGTAGGCGGCCGCAGCCTCCGCCACCCGCATGCGGTACCGCCAGCGCTCGAGGCGGCCCTTGCGGGCGGAGCGGTACGAGTCGAGCAGCGCCTCCTGCTCCGCCCGCTCCGCGGCGATCTGCTCCTCCGCCTGCAGGTGCTCCTGGAGGAGATGGTGGTTGTAGGCGGCGTCGGCCTGCGCCTCCCGGAACTGCTCCTCACGCATCTGCCTCACCCTGTCCATATATTGGGCACGGGCCTCGCCGATGGTCATGGTGCAATGCACCGGCGAGGATGGCGCGGAGGAGGGGGTTGGCGCCGGATCGTCAACTACCATGTTCTCCATTGGGACGTCGTCGTCCTCCGGCTGCCTGCCGGCCAGCCGGTCGGCAGCAATGGCTGCCATCTCCTTGTGGTCCGTCGTCCGCCCGTCCCGAAGAGCGCTGGAGCGCGAGGAAGCCATGGTGGGCAGTAGTGGTGTGGACAGGAGAAAGGGAACGGATGCGGATGACTGCGGCTATGGCCGGCGCAGCAGTTTATATAGCAATGGTGGGCGGGCGGAGGGACGGACGTGTGGCGCCGGAGTAGCCGCCTCGGCAACCGCGTATCATTAATGTGTGCAGCAGATGGACGGACGGACGACACTTGTGTTGTTTGAAGGCGGAGCAATCGCCTGCACCGGGAAGCGGGGCGGCCGGCGCTGACTGTTTCGGGCGGAAAGCGCGCGCGGGCGAGGAGATGACTTTACTTGGATAGGATGACAATGGGGACACACCAGGTCCATAGCCTCATGTACGCAAGTGCCTCCTTATTATATATATATATAACTATAATTTATTTTGCTTCCTCCTGGTTTCCTGACATCACGGTCCCACACCATTGTCAACCTATGTACTCCCTCCTTTCCGGTTTATAGGGCTTATCTCAAAATTTTAGTTTTTCCATTTTATAAGGCTCAATTTGGTTGTTTTCCATCACATGTTCAGATTCCAAGGTGCATTAAATCATTGCATGCAAGTATTAAGAGAAAATTGACCAATGCATGTACTTTATGCATGCATGCATTGCAATTAATGCATTGATAAACATAATTTTTTGAGGATAACAAGAGCATTAATTAGGTGCTTTTGCAAAACTACAAAAAGTATTCCACCACTCGCCATCTACCTTGATTGGTGAGATTTTTGAATTGAGCATTATAAACCGGAAAGGAGGGAGTAGTCAATAAACGAGAGAATTGCACAAGAAGCGGCCGACAGCTGGGACCAAGCAGCTCGAGCAGTATTTGTGTTTTTGAGGTGTGAGCACTGCAGAGTTTTTCGATGTTTACCCCAGATATTATTTTTCTCCTCTGAACAACAACGAAAACATCGCTGCAGGTATTAACTGGGCGGGCTGTGGCCCGTCTAGCCCAGGCCAGATATCCAGCCCAGATATTAATTTTTTTCAAGCTGAAAATGGCTAGCCCAGCTATACTTTTTTTGAGGAATACCCAGGCAAGGTCAAGTTGTTATTCTCCGCCCCGCTGGGCTGCAAATCTTTCCTAGGAGGGATGCATTAGGCTTAACAAGAAAATGGGCTTTAAGAAATAATAAATGGGATGTAATTATAAAAACTGGGTAGTAACTATAAAAAATGCACCAAACAGTGATTACTTTATAAAATATTATTTTTGGAATATTGAAAATTTTAATTTCATTAATTGTTGCGAGCGCAATGTTTCGTTGGATTTTTACGTAATATAAATTTATATTGAAATTGTATTTAATCTGACTAGAAATTTCGGGATAAAAATATTCGGATCCCATCAAAATGTGGGAAATTTTATTGAATTCTGTTTTGAACGGTTGGTTGAAATGGGCTGTACTTTTAACAAACTGTAAATGGGCTGTAGTAAATTCCATTAGAATTCAAAAATGGGCTACACATTCTTACAAATCTCAAATGGGCTATAAGTTCTCTGCCACACACTTCTGGCCTTACTAAGTTGACGCGTCCCCTAAAAAACAGAGTTGACGCGTATGCAAGGCTTTGTCAACTTATAGTCAACACACGGTTCTAGCAGCAGTGGCCGTTGGATGTCCATCCAACGGATGCCGTGCTTCTTCTTCAATCTCGGATATTCTAGCTTCACCCGCCCAAAAAATGATTCCTCCCCCTGACATCTGGGGCGCACCGTTTCGGAAGCTGACCTGTGGGCCTACTAAGTTGACGTACCAAGGGCTTTGTCAACTTAGTCAATATAAACGATTCTAGCTGCAGTGACCGTACGATGTCCATCCAACGGCCGTCGTGCTTCTTCAACCTCTGGTCTTCTTGCTCCAGCCGCCCAAAGCAGCGCCGGTCGTGCCGCCTGCTCCTGCCTCCCGTGGCCGGCTGTGCTGCCGCGGAGGCCTCACCGCCCCCTACTACTCCCACCGCTGGCCAGGCCATCCCTCCACTCACCCACACCCCCTGTTATTCTGCGGCGACGGCAGCGCAGCCGAACCAGTGAACCCTCGTACTCCTCTCCGCGTGTGCATCCACTGCCGCGTCTTCCCCGGCTCTGCGTCGTCCCCTTCCTAGGCCTCGTCGTCGTCCACCGCCGTGGTGCTCTCGGCGCGGCGTGGTCAACGTGGTCAAGGAACGACTTCCATCGAATGTGGACTGTACGTGGAGAGGCTGACAGCTGGGTCCACGGCAGCCGCAAGGAAGTGCCTCCTTATTACGCGCAAAATAATTATTCCTCCACCTGACAGCGGGGACCCACCGGACGGGCCACCGTATTTCGCGAAAAAAATGATTCGCCCCCTGACTGCTGGGACCCACGAGCTACATCTTCGCACGCAAGGAAGTGCGTCCGGAAAAAAACGATTCGCCCCCCTGACTGCTGGGACCCACCAGCTACATCTTCGCACGCAAGGAAGTGCGTCCGAAAAAAACAATTCGCCCCCCGACTGCTGGGACCCACCAGCTACACCTTCGCACGCAAGGAAGTGCGTCCGGGCAAAAAAACGATTCGCCCCCCTGACTGCTGGGACCCAGCAGCTACACCTTCGCACGCAAGGAAGTGCGTCCGGGCAAAAAAAACGATTCACCCCCCTGACTGTTGGGACCCAGCAGCTACACCTTCGCACGCAAGGAAGTGCGTCCGGGCAAAAAAAAACAAAAACGATATCGCCCCCCTGACTACTGGGACCCACCAGCTACATCTTCGCAGGCAAGGAAGTGCCTGACAGTCGGGACCCACCTGGTCGAAGCGTATGTAGCGTTGTCATCCTGGTCGCGAACATGTACGTACATACTGGTCGATGTAGAGGCGCGCACGTGTCGTAGTAGAGGAGCGCACGTGTCGTAGTAGAGGCACGCACGTAGCATGTACACGTACGTGCGGCCAGGGTGCAAGAAAGAAAATACGGCCATGTATATGTACATATGGGCGGGGTCTCGAACGCTTAGTCGCGCATACGTACGACGAGGGCTCATGTTCATGGGGAGGCAACAGAATGCGTCGTGTTCATGGGGAGGCAACGGAATGCGTCGTGTTCATGGGGAGGCAACGGAATGCGTCGTGTTCATCAGGAGGCAACGGAATGCGTCGTGTTCATCGGGAGGCAACGAAACGCATGGGAGCCAACCGGCTTGGACGGAACAGGTGATGGAAACGAGGCCTGGCATACCGCAGAACGGAGGAAATGGCCTTGTGTTCGACTGGCCACATTCGGAACGGGGTCCTGTTGATCAGGAGGGGTGTGGCGTACCGCAAAACGGAGGAAACGGACCTCCTACGGTCGAAATGGGGTCCTGTTGATCGGGAGGGGTGTGGCGTACCGCAAAACGGAGGAAACGGACCTCCTACGATTGAAACGGGGGTCCTGTTGATCGGGAGGGGTGTGGCGTACCGCAAAACGGAGGAAACGGACCTCCTATGATCGAAACAGGGGTCCTGTTCATCGGGAGGGGTGTGGCGTACCGCAAAACGGAGGAAACGGACTTGTGTTGGAGCACTACGGTCGAAACGGGGGTCCTGTTCATCGGGAGGGGTGTGGCGTACCGCAAAACGGGACTCCACGGGATACTGTTCATCTCCACCGTTGACCTCCTCCAGCCTCCACGGGCTACCGTCGACCTCCTCCAGCCTCCACGGGCTCATGTTCATCGAGCCTCCACCGCGCTACTCCACCGGCTACTGTTCAACCACCCCTCCACGGGCACCCCTCCACTGTCTACTGTTCATCCAGCCCTCCACCACACCACGGGATCCTGTTCAACCACCCCTCCGCGGCCACCCCTCCACCGCCTACTGTTCATCCAGCCCTCCACACCACGGGGTCCTGTTCATCCAGAGGCAACGCCACCGCTCACTGTTCATCCAACCCCCCCCCCCCGCAACGCTCACTGTTCATCCAATCGATCGGCTTCAGTTAGCAGCAGTAGCGAAGGAATCGCTCCATCGGGTTCAGTTAACAGCCATCGATCGATCGCTCGGGTTCAGTAACGCGTAGCCTGCAGTGCAATCGCTCGGGTTCAGTTAGAGCCCAACGCCTTGCTCGGGTTCAGTTAGAGCCAACGCCTCGCACCGTGTACGAGAGAAACGCGCATCGCTCGGCCCCCGACCTCCCACCGTAACCGGCAACTCCCCGAAATTTCCCTACCCCTCGCATCTACCACGGTTTTTTCCGTTATGGACGGCCCAAAGAATGTCATGTAGCTGCGTCTCCGGCCCGCCCAGGACGAAAAGCCCATTTTCTGTCATGATTTTTTGTCATAGAAGTAGGAGCCCACCACATCTATGATGATACCGGGTTTTGTCACAATTATCGTCATAGAAGTGTCATATGTATGACAGGAAAAAAATTCGTTCGGCCCAAAATGTCATGGATGTGTCTTTTTTTTGTAGTGTATCCACTTTTATTACCTTGAAATATTTCGTAGTTTTATTCTCACAAAGTACTCATAGCTTTATTCTTGCAAAATAGTTTCATACTTGTTCTAGGTAAAGAAAAAGTCAAGTGTGTGTAGAGTTGTATCGGTGGTCGATAGAACTTGAGGGAATATTTGTTCTGCCTTTAGCTCCTCGTTGGGTTCAACCCGCTTATTTATTGAAGAAGGCTACAAACGATCCCCTATACTTGTGGGTTATCAAATCTCCATCAACATCTTCAACAACACCATCTCCTCTCAAACCCTAGTTTATCTCTTGTGTTCAATCTTTGTACCAGAACATCAGATTGGTACTTGTAGGTGACTAGTAGTGTTGACTACATCTTGTAGTTGATTACTATATGGTTTATTTGGTGGAATATTATATGTTCACATCCATTATCCTATTTATTACCCCTCTGATTTTGATCATGATTATCATTTGTGAGTAGTTACTTCTGTTCTTGAGGTCACGGGAGAATTCATGTTGCAATTAATCATGTGAAGTTAATATGTGTTCGATATTTTGATGATATGTATGTTGTGATTCCCTTAGTGGTGTCATGTGAACGTAAACTACATGGAACTTCACCTTATTAGGGCATAAGGGTATGCATTGTGGAGTATTTATTAGATGATGGGTTGCTAGAGTGATAGAAGCTTAAACCCTAGTTTATGCGCTACTTCATAAGGGGCTGATTTGGATCCAAAAGTTTAATGTTATGGTTAGATTTTATCTTAATACTTTTCTCATAGTTACGGATGCTTGGGAGGGGGTTAATCATAAGTAGGAGGTTTGTTCAAGTAAGAACAACACCTAAGCATTGATCCACCCACATATCAAATTATCAAAGTAGCGAACATGAATCAAGCGAACATGAATCAAGCGAACATGATGAAAGTGATATGATGAAATTCCCGTGTACCCTCAAGAACGTTTTGCTTATTATAAGAGACCATTTTGGTATGTCCTTTGCCTCAAAAGGATTGGGCTACCTTGCTGCACTTTATTTATCGTTACCGTTACTTGCTTGCTAGAAATTACCTTGCTATCAAATAACTTGTTACCGACAATTTCAGTGCTTGCAGACATTACCTTGCTAAAAACCACTTGTCACTTCCTTCTGCTCCTCATTGGGTTCGACACTCTTACTTATCGAAAGGACTAAGATTGATCCCCTATACTTGTGGGTCATCAAGGCTCTTTTCTGGCACCGTTGCCGGGGAGTGAAGCGCTCTTGTTAAGGAAAAATTATTACTACGTGCTGAAATTTAATTGTCACTTGCTACTAAGGAAAACCATCCTTTGAGGGCTTTGTTCGGGGTATCTTCACCTCGACCGGAACCACAACTAGTTTCCCCTCAACCTGATGCACCTACTGAAAATATTGGTTATGAAATTCCTTTGGGTATGATAGAACAACTGCTAACTAATCCTTATGCAGGAGACAGAACTGAACATCCTGATATGCACTTGATATATGTGGATGGAATTTGTGTATTATTTAAGCTTGCAGGTTTATCCCGAGATGAAGCTAAGAAGAAGGTTTTCCCTTTATCATTGAAGGGAAATCAATTACATGGTATAGGCTATGCGATGATATTGGATCTTGGAACTATAATTGATTGAAATTGGAGTTTTACCAAAAAAATTATCCTATGCATCCAGTTCATCGTGATCGGAATTACATATATAGTTTTTAGCCTCGTGAAGGAGAAAGTATCGCTCTAGCTTGGGGTAGGCTTAAGTCAATGTTATATTCATGACCCAACCATGAGTTCTTAAGAGAAAGTATTATTTAGAACTTTTATGCTCTGGTTTCTCGTGATGATCAATCCATGCTCGATACTTCTTGTACTGGTTATTTTATGGAGAAGCCTATTGAATTCAGGTGGGATCTCTTAGAAAGAATTAAATTCAACTCTGAAGATTGGGAACTCGACGAATGTAAAGAGTCAGGTATTAAGCTTAAGTTTGGTTGTGTTAAATATTTTATGAATAAAGTAGTTTTTCAGAAGTTTAGCACTAAATATGGACTTGACTCTGAGATAGTAGCCTCTTTCTATGAATCATTCACTACTCATGTTGATCTCCCTAAGGTGAACTGGTTTAATTATCACCCACCTATTAAAGAGGAAATTAAAGAACCGGTCATAGCTAAAGATGAAACTATTATCTATAATGTTGACCCAGTTGTGCCTACTACTTACATTGAAAAGCCACCTTTCCCAATCAAGATAAAAGAGCATGCTAAGGTTTCAATTGTGGTTCGTAAAAGTCATATTAGAGCACCTAAACCTGCTGAACAAATCAAAGTAGAACCTAGTGTTGACATGGTCAAAGATATCTTGGTAGAAAATATAGATGGACATGTTATTTACTTTTGTGATGAAGCTGCTAGAATTGTCAAACCCGATGAAAAAGATAAACATAGACCTATAGTTGGTATGCATGTTGTCTCAGTTAAAATAGGAGATCATTGGTATCATGGTTTAAGTGATTTTGGTGCTAGCGTGAGTGTTATTCCTTTTACCTTATATCAAGAAATTATGAATGATATAGCACCCTCTGAAATAGAAGACATGGATGTTACTATTAAACTTGCTAATAGAGACACCATCACACCACTTGGGATTGTTAGAAATGCTGAAGTCTTGTGTGGGAAAATAAAATAACCTACTTATTTTCTTGTTCTTGGTTCCCCACAAGATGACTTTTGTCCCATTATTTTTGGTAGACCTTTCTTGAACACCGTAAATGCTAAAATAGATTGTCATAAACATATGATCGGTATTGGCTTTGGTGATGAGTCTCATGAATTTAATTTTTCCAAGCTTAATAGACAACCCATAAGAAATAATTACCTAGTAAGGATGAAATAATTGGTATTGCTTCTATTGTCGTGCCTCCTACTGATCCACTAGAACAATATTTGCTAGACCATGAAAATGATATGCATATGCATGAAAGAAATGAAATAGATAAAAATTTCTTTGAACATCAACCTCTGCTCAAGCACAATTTGCCTATTGAAACTCTAGGAGGACCTCCTCCACCTAAAGGTGATCCTGTGTTTGAATTAAAAAATTGCCAGGCACTTTGAAATATGCTTATCTTGATGAGAAAATGATATATCCTGTTATTATTAGTGCTAACCTTTCAGAACAAGAAGAAGAAAGATTATTGAAAATTCTGAAGAAGCACCATGGTGCTATTGGATATACTCTTGATGATCTTTAGGGCGTTAGTCCCACTCTTTTTCAGCACAAGATTAATATGGAACCTGATGCTAAACCCATTGTTAATCTTCAATGACGATTGAATCCAAAATGAAAGAAGTGGTAAGAACTGAAATACTAAAGCTTCTGGAAATATGTATATCCCATAGCTGATAGTAGATGGGTAAGTCATGTTCATTGTGTCCCTAAGAAAGGAGGTATTACTATTGTTCGCAATGATAAAAATGAGCTTATTCCACAAAGAATTGTTACTGGCTATAGAATGGTAATTGATTTTAGAAAAACTAAATAAAGCCACTAGAAAAGATCATTACCCTCTGCCTTTTATAGATCAAATGTTGGAAAGATTGTCTAAGCACACACACTTTTGCTTCCTTCATGGATATTCTGGTTTTTCTCAAATACCTGTTTCACAACCTGATCAAGAGAAAACAACTTTTACTTGCCCCTTTGGAACTTATGCTTATAGATGTATGCCTTTTGGATTATGCAATGCACCTGCTACTTTTCAAAGATGTATGATTGTTATATTCTCTAATTTTTGTGAAAAGATTGTTGAGGTTTTAATGGATGATTTTTCTATTTATAGAACCTCTTTTGATGATTGCTTAAGAAACCTTGATCGAGTTTTGCAGAGATCTGAGCAAACTAATCTTGTCTTGAATTGGGAGAAGTGGCACTTTATGGTTAATGAAGGTATTGTCTTGGTTCATAAAATTTCTGAACGAGGTATTGAGGTGGATAAAGCTCAAGTTGATGCAATTGAGAAAATGCCATGTCCAAGAGATATCAAAGGTACTCGTAATTTCCTTGGTCATGCTGGTTTCTGTAGGAGGTTTATTAAAGACTTCTCCAAAATTTCTAGGCCTCTTACTAATTTTTTACAAAAGGATGCCCATTTTGTTTTTGATGATGACTGTGTAGAAGCCCTTGAAACACTTAATAAAGCCTCAACTTCTGCAACTATTGTTCAACCACCTGACTCGAACTTGCCTTTTGAAATTATGTGTGATGCTAGTGACTATGCCGTTGGTGTTGTTCTAGGACAAAGAGTTGATAAGAAATTGAATGTTATTCATTATGCTAGCAAAACTCTAGACAGTGCCCAAAGAAATTGTGCTACTACCGAAAAAGAATTTTTAGCAGTTGTGTTTGCCTGTGATAAATTCAGGTCTTACATTGTTGATTCCAAAGTAATTGGTCACACTAATCATGCTTCTATAAAATATCTTATGGAAAATAAATATGCTAAACCTAGACTCATTAGGTGGGTTCTCTTGTTGCAAGAATTTGATTTACATATCACTGATAGGAAAAGAGCTGAGAATTCAGTAGCTGATAACTTTTCTAGGTTAGAGAATATCCTTGATGACCCACTACCTATTGGTGATAGCTTTCTTGATGAACAACTAGCTGCAATAAATGTTTCTCATAACACTCCTTGGTATGCTGACTATGCTAATTATATTGTTGCTAAATATATACCACCTAGTTTCACATACCAACAAAACAAAAAATTCTTCTATGATTTAAGACATTACTTTTGGGATGACCCACATCTTTGTAAAGGAGTAGATGGTATTATTAGATGTTGTGTACCTGAGCACGAATAGGAACAAATCCTACGGAAATGTCACTCCGAAGCTTATGGAGGGCATCACGCGGGAGATGGAATTGCTCACAAGGTATTGCAATCTGGTTTTTATTGGCCTATGCTCTTCAAAGATGCCCGTAAGTTTGTTTTATCTTGTGATGAATGTCAAAGAATTGGTAATATTGGTAAGCATCAAGAAATTCCTATGAATTACTCACTTGCTGTTGAACCATTTGATGTTTGGCGTTTTTATTATATGGGACCTTTTCGTTGCTCTAATGGGTACGCATATTTTGGTTGTTATTGATTATGTAACAAAGTGGGTGGAAGCTATTCCAACTAGTAGTGTTGATCATAACACCTCCATTAAAATGCTTAAAGAAGTTATTTTCCCAAGCTTTGGAGTCCCTATATATTTAATGACTGATGATGGTTCACACTTTCTTCATGGTGCTTTCCGTAAAATGCTTGCTAAAATGATGTTAACCATAGAATTGCATCACCCTATCATCCTCAATCTAGTGGTCAAGTTGAACTTAGCAATAGAGAAATAAAACTAATACTATAAAAAACTGTTAATAGGTCCCTAAAGAATTGGTCTAATAAATTGGATGATGCACTTTGGGCTTATAGAACAGCTTATAAAAATCCTATGGGTATGTCTCCTTATAAGATGGTTTATGGAAAATCTTGTCACTTACCTCTTGAGTTAGAACATAAAGCATATTGGGCAATAAAAAGAACTCAATTATAATTTCAAACTTGTGATGAACCACAAGTATAGGGTATCAATTGTAGCTCTTTTACATAAGTAAGAGTGTCGAACCCAACGAGGAGTAGAAGGAAATGACAAGTAGTTTTCAGTAAGATGATGACTGCAAGTACTGAAACTATAAGTAGCGAGTAGTTTGATAGCAAGATAATTTGTAACGAGCAAGTAACGATAGTAACAATAAGTATGCAGCAAGGTAGCCCAATCCTTTTTAGACAAAGGACAAGCCAAAACGGTCTCTTATAACAAGCAAAGCGTTCTTGAGGGTACACGGGAATTTCATCTAGTTACTTTCATCATGTTGGTTTGATTTGTGTTCGCTACTTTGATAATATGATATGTGGGTGGACCAGTGCTTAGGTATTATTCTTACTTGAACAAACCTCCTACTTATGATTAACCCTCCCGCAAGCATCCGCAACTACGAGAAAAGTATTAAGAATAAATTCTAACCATAGCATTAAATTCTAGGATCTAATCGGTCCCTTACGGAATAGTGCATAAGCTGGGGTTTAAGTTTCTGTCACTCTCGCAACCCACCATCTATTTACTACTCCACAATGCATTCCCTTAGGCCCAAATATGGTGAAGTGTCATGTAGTCAAAGTTCACATGACACCACTAAGGGAATCACAACATGCATACTATCAAAATATCAAACACATATCAAATTCACATGATTACTTGCAACATGATTTCTCCCGTGACCTCAAGAACGGAAGTAACTACTCACAAATGATAAACATGCTCAAGATCAGAGGGGTATTGAATAACATAATGGATCTGAACATATAATCTTCCACCAAATAAACCATATAGTAATCAACTACAAGATGTAATCAACACTACTAGTCACCCACGGGCACCAATCTATAGTTTTGATACAAAGATTGAACGCAAGAGATGAACTAGGGTTTGAGAGGAGTTGGTGCTGTGAAGATGTTGATGAAGATGGACCTCCCCAAGATGGTAGAGTTGTTAGTGATGATGATGACGATGATTTCCCCCTCCGGGAGGGAAGTTCCCCCGGCAGAATCACTCCGCCGGAGGGCAAAAGTGCTCCTGCCCAAGTTCCGCCTCGAGACAGCGGTGCTTCGTCCCGAATGTACTCCCCTTATTTTTCTAGGTCAAAATGACTTATATACAAGAAGATGGGCACCGGAGGTGGGCCGAGGAGGGCACAACCCACCAGGGTGCGCCTGGGCTCTCTGGCACGCCCAGGTGGGTTGTGCCCACCTGGTGGGCCCCCTCTGGTAGTTATTTGCTCCAATATTCCTTAAATATTCCATAAAATTCTTCGTGAAGGCTCAACTTGTTTGGAGTTGTGTAGAATAGGTAGCTTGATGTAGCTTTTTTAGGTCCAGGTTTCCAGCTGCCAGAATTCTCCCTCTTGGTGTGTACCTTGAAAATTATGAGAGAAAAGGCATTAGAATTACTCCAAAAAGCATTATTATGGATAAAAACATTGTAAATAACAGTAAGATAACATGATGCAAAATGGACGTGTTAACTCCCCCAAGCTTAGACCTCGCTTGTCCTCAAGCAAAAACCGAAATCGAAAAACATGTCCACATGCTTTGAGAGAGAGGTGTCGATAAAAACAAAAATACGGACATAGAATCATCATGTTGATTATTATAACATCAACAAAATTGAACATAGGACTTTTATCATCGAACTTGCATCATATACTTCCCATGAATAAGTAACAGTTCATCACATAATCGAAGTATAAAGCAGAAACTCTGTTAAAAACCAACAAACTATGTTCTCAGTCAACTTTGCAACTACAATTCATCATCTTCTTAGGAAGAGTCACGTGTCGGAGCCTTCTAGCAAGTCCACATACTCAACCATCATATAGTCTTCTATGATTGCTAACACTCACCTCGTACCCATGAGCAAAACGTTTCAACCGGACACCTAGAAAGATAAGGGCTCATAGTTTCGCCTCACAACATACTCACCTCAAGGGTGATGTCAACAATAATAACTCATGCTATCTATATTCAACTAGACATATGTGCCTAGATCTTTCCTCGCCACATGATGCTTGCCGAAAGAGAAAATAAAAAGGAATAGAAGGAAAATTTTGACACTTTGTATAAAAGTAAATACATAAAAGTAAAAGATAGGCCCTTCACAGAGGGAAGCAGAGGTTGCCATGCGCTTATTTGTTTGCATGCTCAATGCCTTAGTGCAAGAGAACGTCACGTTGTATTACCCCTTAAGATGACAACCTTTATTATGCAGTCTATCGCTTTTATTCTTTGTCATCCAACAACGCTCAATTTTATCTTACACTAAATGATCTCACATATTTAGAAGCAATTTTTTATTGCCTTTTTGCACTGATGACAACTTACTTGAGGGATCTTGCTCAATCCATAGGTAGGTATGGTGGACACTTGAAAAAGATTTGGGTTTAAGGGTTTTGGATGCACAAGTATTATCTCTACTTAGTGCGGAATGTTTGGCTAGCAAAGATAGGGGCAAGCACCACATGTTGAAGGATCTATGACAATATGACTTCTATGTGAATATAAACAAACATAAATCATTAAGTTGTCTTCCTTGTCCAACGTCAACAATTTTGGCATACAATATTTTGATGAGGGCTCACAATCACCAAAGATTTCTAGGATAGTATATTTCTATGTGAATATTCTCTTCCCTAATTAATTCTTTCATGAATGTTGCATCATTGACTAATGCTATGTTTTTCAGTCTCTAATAAATTTTTCTACTTATACTTTTCCTTATGTGGTGTCATCACCTACCATAGGATTAGTATATGATCTATTGCTTTGTTTCCTTTCTTTTATTCAAACACCTTTTTATTTCTTATTTCTTTTCTTTATTTATAATAAAAAGGTAAAGAAAGCAAAAAAATCAAACTAAACTTTTATTATATAACTTGCACACGATTACAATGATAGATTACTAAGCAAACTCTCAAAGAAGAAGGGATCAAACTAAACTTTTATTCATCTAAAGCAAAAATATCAAACTAAGATAAGTAAAAGCAAAAAATATAGTGGGATGATACGATACCGGGGCACCTCCCCCAAGCTTGGCAGAAGCCAAGGGGAGTGCCCATACCCGATACTAATTCTCCTTTGGTGGTGAAGAAGATGGTGAAGAAGCGATCCTATCCTTAAGGATCAAGAGATTATCCAACCGACGGATAACGCTCTAGATATAGGTGATATGCTCTTGATGCAAAATATTTTCCCAAGTGAGATACTTATTTTGTATGCAAACTATTTCAATAACGTGAAAAGCTTCAATCTCAGCAGGAGTAAGATGAGTAAGGTGGGGCTTAAGGATATCTTCTTTCTCCTCCTCGGCCAACAATGCTTGTGCTGCCACTTGGGTCTATGGTAGCTTCCTTGCCCTTGCCTCCCTTGACGACGTCCGTAGGCCCCTCCCTCTTCGTCTCGATCTTCATCAGCCAAGCATCTTCTTCCATGTTATTGGAGGAATAGGAAGACATGATGCCTGGCTTGATAAATCTGACCAGAAACAGCAAGAAAAGAGAACAGAGGATTTCTTCGCGATACGGTGATCAACAGGTTCGGGAAGTATATATAGATTTTTTATCTTGGGGGACAAGTATATGATACGTCTCCAACGTATCTATAATTTATGAAGCATTCATGCTATTATATTATCTGTTTTGGATGTTTATGGGCTTTACTAAGCACTTTTATATTATTTTTGGGACTAACCTATTAACCGGAGGCCCAACCCAAATTGTTGTTTTCTTGCCTATTTCAGTGTTTCAAAGAAAAGGAATATCAAATGGAGTCCAAACAGAATTAAACCTTCGGGGGAGTTATTTTTGGAATGGAAGCAATCCAGGAGACTTGGAGTGCATGTAAGGGAAGCAACAAGGAAGCCATGAGGCAGGGAGGCGCGCCCCCACCCTCATGGGCCCCTCGTGGCTCCCCTGACCGACTTATTTCGCCTATATATGTCCATATACCCTAAAAACATCAGGGAGCACAATAGATCGGGAGTTCCGCTGCCGCAAGCCTCTGTAGCCACCAAAAACCTCTCGGGAGCCTGTTCCGGCACCCTGTCAGAGGGGGAATCCATCACCGGTGGCCATCTTCATCATCTCGGCGCTCTCCATGACGAGGAGGGAGTAGTTCACCCTTGGGGCTGAGGGTATGTACCAGTAGCTATGTGTTTGATCTCTCTCTCTCTCTCATGTTCTTGAGGTGATACGATCTTGATGTATCGCGAGCTTTGCTATTATAGTTGGATCTTATGATGTTTCTCCCCCTCTACTCTCTTGTAATGGATTGAGTTTTCCCTTTGAAGTTATCTTATCGGATTGAGTCTTTAAGGATTTGAGAACACTTGATGTATGTATTGCATGTGCTTATCTGTGGTGACGATGGGATATTCACGTGATCTACTTGATGTATGTTTTCGTGATCAACTTGCGGGTTCAGTGACCTTGTGAACTTATGCATAGGGGTTGGCACACGTTTTCGTCTTGACTCTCCGATAGAAACTTTGGGGCACTCTTTGAAGTTCTTTGTGTTGGTTGAATAGATGAATCTGAGATTGTGTGATGCATATCGTATAATCATGCCCACGGATACTTGAGGTGACATTGGAGTATCTAGGTGACATTAGGGTTTTGGTTGATTTGTGTCTTAAGGTGTTATTCTAGTACAGACTCTATGATAGATCGAACGGAAAGAATAGCTTCGTGTTATTTTACTACGGACTCTTGAATAGATCGATCAGAAAGGATAACTTTTAGGTGGTTTCGTACCCTACAATAATCTCTTTGTTTGTTCTCCGCTATTATGACTTTGGAGTGACTCTTTGTTGCATGTTGAGGGATGGTTATATGATCCAGTTATGTTATTATTGTTGAGAGAACTTGCACTAGTGAAAGTATGAACCCTAGGGCTTGTTTCAACGCATTGCAATACCGTTTGTGCTCACTTTTATCATTAGTTACCTTGCTGTTTTTATATTTTCAGATTACAAAAACCTACATCTACCATCCATATTGCACTTGTATCACCATCTCTTCGTCGAACTAGTGCACCTATACAATTTACCATTGTATTGGGTGTGTTGGGGACACAAGAGACTCTTTGTTATTTGGTTGCAGGGTTGTTTGAGAGAGACCATCTTCATCCTACGCCTCCCACGGATTGATAAACCTTAGGTCATCCACTTGAGGGAAATTTGCTACTGTCCTACAAACCTCTGCACTTGGAGGCCCAACAACGTCTACAAGAAGAAGGTTGTGTAGTAGACATCAGTATACAGGAGAAAAACGGAGTCCAAAAGGTGTCCCAGGTGGAAACAACCCACCTGGGCGCGCCAGGCATGCTTGGCACACCCCGGTGTCTCGTGCCCACCAGGGGACGTTTCCTGGGAGTTTCCTGATTTCCAAAATTCTAAAATATTCCAGAACTAACAAAAAATATTTGTGTGGATTTTTCGGAGACAATTTACTTACCATATTACTTACCTCCTTATTTTGACGATTCTGGAGTGTTCCAGAAGGACTCTTTTATGTGTTCTTCCGGTGTCAAAGTTTGGGTAATATTACTTTCAACATTGATAAGCGTACCTGAGATATAATGCTTTATTCGTTGTCCATTGACAACCGTTGGGTTAGTGCCTTCAAAATTATTTATTTTGATGGCTCCAGACCGGTAGACCTCCTCAATGACATATGGGCCTTCCCATTTCAAGAGGAGCTTTCCTGCAAAAAATCTAAAACGAGAGTTGTAATGAAAGAACATATTCTCCGACTTTGAACTAACGCTTTTGGATTCTTTTGTCATGCCATCTTTTAACTTTCTCTTTGAATAGTTTTGCATTTTCATAAGCCTGGGTTCTCCATTCATCTAAAGAGCTAATATCAAATAACCTCTTTTCACCGGTAAGTTTGAAATCATAGTTGAGTTCTTTAATTGCCCAGTATGCTTTATTTTCTAACTCAAGAGGCAAATGACAAGCTTTTCCATACAACATTTTATAAGGAGACATACCCATAGGATTTTTATATGTTGTTCTATATGCCCAAAGTGCAACATCTAATTTCTTAGACCAATTCTTCCTGGACCTATTGACAGTCTTTTGCAAAATTAACTTCATTTCCCTATTTCTAAATTCAACTTGACCACTAGACTGAGGATGATAAGGTGATGCGATTCTATGGTTAACATCATACTTGGCAAGCATTTTACGAAAAGCACCATGAATAAAGTGTGAACCACCATCAGTCACTAAATATCTAGGGACTCCAAACCTTGGGAAAATAACTTCATTAAGCATTTTAATAGAGGTATTGTGATCAGCACTACTGGTTGGAATAGCTTCTACCCATTTAGTAACATAATCAACAGCAACCAAGATATGTGTATACCCATTAGAGGAAGGAAAAGGTCCCATGTAATCAAATCCTCAAACATCAAATGGTTCAACAGCAAGTGAATAATTCGTAGGCATTTCTTGACGCTTACCAATATTACCTATTCTTTGGCATTCATCACAAGATGAGATAAACTTACGAGCATCCTTGAAGAGAGTAGGCCAATAAAATCTAGATTGCAATACCTTGTGAGCAGTTCTATCTCCAGCATGATGCCCTCCATAAGCCTCAGAGTGACATTACCGTAGGATTTGTCCCTGTTCATGCTCAGGTACACAATGTCTAATAATACCATCTACTCCTTCTATATAAAGATGCGGGTCATCCCAAAAGTAATGTCTTAAATCATAGAAGATTTTTTTATTTTCTTGGTATGTAAAGCTAGGAGGTGAATATTTAGCAACAATGTAATTAGGATAGTCAGCATACGAAGGAGTACTATTAGCAACATTTATTGCAGCTAACTACTCATCAGGAAAACTATCGTCAATAGGTAGTGGGTCATCAAGCACATTTTCAAGCCTAGAAAAATTGTCTAGTACGGGGTTTTTAGCTCCTTTTCTATCCATAATATGTAAATCAAATTCTTGTAACAAGAGAACCCAATGAATAAGTCTAGGCTTAGCATCTTTATTTTCCATAAGATATTTAATAGAAGCATGGTCTGTATGAACAATCACTTTGGAATCAACAATATAAGGTCTAAATTTATCACAGGCAAACACCACTACTAAAAATTCTTTTTCAGTAGTAGCATAATTTCTTTGAGCACTGTCTAGAGTTTTACTAGCATAATGAATAACATTCAATTTCTTATCAACTCTTTGTCCTAGAACAGCACCAACAACATAATCACTAGCATCACACATAATTTCAAAAGGCAAGTTCCAATCAGGTGGTTGAACAATAGGTGCAGAAATTAAGGCTTTCTTGAGTGTTTCAAAGGCTTCTAAACAATCATCATCAAAAACAAAAGGAACATCCTTTTGCAAAAGACTAGTGAGAGGCCTAGAAATTTTAGAGAAGTCTTTAATACATCTCCTATAACCAGCATGACCTAGGAAACTACGAATACTTTTGATGTCCTTAGGACATGGCATTTTCTCAATCGCATCAACCTTAGCTTGGTCCACTTCAATACCTCTTTCAGAAATTTTATGGCCCAAGACAATGCCCTCATTAACCATAAAGTGGCACTTCTCCCAATTCAAGACAAGATTTGTTTGTTCACATCTCTGCAAGACTCGCTCAAGATTGCTTAAACAATCATTAAAGGGCTTCCCATAAACAGAAAAGTCATCCATAAAAACCTCAACAATCTTTTCACAAAAGTCGGAGAATATAGCAGTTATACATCTTTGAAAGGTAGCAGGTGCATTACATAAACCGAAAGGCATACGTCTATAAGAAAATGTTCCAAAAGGACAAGTAAAAGTGGTCTTTTCTTGATCAGATTGTAAAATAGGTATTTGTGAGAAGCCAGAGTATCCACCAAGGAAGAAAAAATGTGTGTGCTTAGATAGTCTTTCTAACATTTGATCAATAAAAGGCAGAGGGTAATGATCTTTTCTAGTAGCTTTATTTAATTTTCTATAATCAATAACCATTCTATAGCCCGTGACGATTCTTTGTGGAATGAGCTCATTCTTATCATTAGGAACAACAGTAATACCTCCCTTCTTAGGGACACAATGAACATGACTTACCCATTTACTATCAGCTATAGGATAGATTATACCTACTTCTGGAAGTTCTAATATTTCAGTTCTTACCACTTCTTTCATCTTCGGATTTAACCGACGTTGATGATCAACAACTGGTTTAGCATCAGGTTCCATATTAATTTTATGCTGACATAGAGTGGGACTAATGCCCTTTAAATCATCAAGAGTATACCCAATAGCAGCTCGGTGCTTCCTTTGAACTTTCAATAATCTTTCTTCTTCATGTTCTGAAAGGTTAGCACTGATAATAACAGGATATATCTTCTTTTCATCAAGATAAGCATATTTCAAAGTGTCTGGCAAAGGTTTTAATTCAAACACAGGGTCACCTTTAGGTGGAGAAGGACCTCCAAGAGTTTCAATAGGCAAATTGTGTTTAAGCAGAGGACGTTGTTCAAAGAAGATCTTATCTATTTCATTTCTTTCATGCATATGTAAGTCATTCTCATGATCTAGCAAGTATTGTTCTAAAGGATCAGTAGGTGGCACAACAGTAGAAGCAAAACCAAATAATTCATCCTTACCAGGCAATTCTTTTTCATGATGATTTCTACTAAACTTGGAAAAATTAAATTCATGAGATTCATCACCAAAGCTAACACCGGCAGTTTGTTTCTTACAATCTATTTTAGCATTGACAGTGTTCAGGAAAGGTCTGCCAAATATAATGGGACAAAATTTATCTTGTGGGTGGTAAGAACAACAAAAACAGTAGGGTATTTTATCTTCCCACACAAGACTTCAACATCTCTAAGAATCCCAATGGGTGATATAGTATCCCTATTTGCAAGTTTAATAGTAACATCTATGTCTTCTAATTCATGAGGTGCTATTTCATCTCTAATTTCTTCATATAAGGAGTGGGGAATGGCACTCACACTAGCACCCATGTCACATAAACCATGATAACAGTGATCTCCTATTTTATTTGAAAGAACAGGCAAGCCAACAACTGGTCTATGTTTATCTTTCCCCTCAGGTTTAACAATTCTAGCAGCTTCATTGCAGAAGTAAATAACATGCCGATCCATATCTTCTTCCAAGAGATCTTTAACCATAGCAATGCTAGGTTCTACTTTAATTTGTTCATCAGGTTTAGGTGTTCTAACATAGCTTTTGTTAACCACAGTTGAAACTTTAGCATGTTCTTTTATCCTAACGGGGAAAGGTGGTTTCTCAATATAAGCAGAAGGAACAACTGGATCAACATTATAAAGTATAGTTTCTTCTTTAACTGGTACTGGCTCTTTAATTTCATTTTTAATAGGTGGATGATATTTAACCCACTTCTATTTAGGAAGTTCAACATGAGTAGCAAATGATTCACAAAAGGAGGCTACTATTTCAGAGTCAAGTCCATATTTAGTGCTAAACATTTGAAAAGCATCAGTATCCATAAAAGATTTAACACAATCATACTTAAGCTTTATACCCGACTCTTTACCTTCGTCAAGTTCCCAATCTTAAAAGTTGCATTTAATTCTTTCCAAAAGATCCCACCGGAATTCAAAGTTTTCTTCATAAAAGAACCAGCACAAGAAGTATCCAGCATGGTTTGATCATTACGAGAAAGTCGAGCATAAAAATTATGGATAATAATTTCTCTTGAGAGCTCATGATTGGGGCATGAGTATAACATCGACTTAAGCCTCCCCCAGGCTAGAGCGATACTTTCTCCTTCATGAGGGAAAAAATTATATATATAATTCCAATCACGATGAACTAGATGCATAGGATAATTTTTCTGATGGAACTCCAATTTCAAACGATTCCAATTCCATGATCCAATACCATCGCATAGCCTATACCATGCCAATGCTTTTCCCTTCAAAGATAAAGGGAAAACCCTTTTCATCACTTCATCCCTGGGTAAACCTGCAAGCTTAAACAATCCACAAATTTGTTCCACGTGTATCAAGTGTATATCGGGATGTTCAGTTCCATCTCCTGCATAAGGATTAGCTAGCAGTTGTTCTATCAAACCTGAAGGAATTTCATATTCAATATTTTTAGTTGGTGCAGTAGGTTGAGGGGTAACTAATTGTGGTTCCGGATGAGGTGAAGATACCCCGAAAAAAACCCTCAAAGGATTGTTTTCCATAGTAACAAGTGACAATAAATTTCAGCACACTATATAAATGTTTCCTTAACAAACTCCACTTACCAATGGCGCTTCACTCCCCGGCAACGGTGCCAGAAAATAGCCTTGATGACCCACAAGTATAGGGGATCAATTTTAACTCTTTTCGATAAGTAAGAGTGTCAAACCCAATGAGGAGTAGAAGGAAATGACAAGTAGTTTCCAGTAAGATGATGACTGCAAGTGCTGAAACTATAAGTAGCGAATAGTTTGATAGCAAGATAATTTGTAGCGAGCAAGTAATGATAGTAACAATAAGTATGCAGCAAGGTAGCCCAATCATTTTTAGACAAAGGACAGGCCAAAACGGTCTCTTATAACAAGCCAAGCGTTCTTGAGGGTACACGGGAATTTCATCTAGTTACTTTCATCATGTTGGTTTGATTTGTGTTCGCTACTTTGATAATTTGATATGTGGGTGGACCGGTGCTTAGGTGTTGTTCTTACTTGAACAAACCTCCTACTTATGATTAACCCTCCCTCAAGCATCCGCAACTATGAGAAAAGTATTAAGAATAAATTCTAACCATAGCATTAAACTCTAGGATCCAATCGGCCCCTTACGGAATAGTGCATAAACTGGGGTTTAAGTTTCTATCACTCTCGCAACCCACCATCTATTTACTAATCCACAATGCATTCCCTTAGCCCAAATATGGTAAAGTGTCATGTAGTCGACGTTCACATGACACCACTAAGGGAATCACAACATACATACTATCTAAATATCGAACACATATCAAATTCACATGATTACTTGCAACATGATTTCTCCCGTGACCTCAAGAACGAAAGTAACTACACACAAATGATAAAAATGTTCAAGATTGGAGGGTACTGAATAACATATAATCTTCCACCAAATAAACCATATAGTAATCAACTCAAGATGTAATCAACACTACTAGTCACCCACGGGCACCAATCTATAGTTTTGATACAAAGATTGAATGCAAGAGGTGAACTAGGGTTTGAGAGGAGTTGGTCCTGTGAAGATGTTGATGAAGATGGCCCTCCCCAAGATGGGGGAGTTGTTGGTGATGATGATGACGATGATTTCCCCCTCCGAGAGGGAAGCTCCCCCCGGCAGAATCACTTCGCCGGAGGGCAAAAGTGCTCCTGCCCAAGTTCCGCCTCAAGACGGCGGCGCTTCATCACGAATGCCCTCCCCTTATTTTTTCTAGGTCAAAATGACTTATATACCAGAAGATGGTCACCAGAGGTGGGCCGAGGAGGGCACAACCTACCAGGGCGCGCCTGGGCTCCCTGACGCGCCCAGGTGGGTTGTGCCCACCTGGTGGGGCCCCTCTAGTAGTTATTTGCTCCAATATTCCTTAAATATTCCATAAAATTCTCCGTGAAGGCTCAACTTGTTTGGAGTTGTGCAGAATAGGTAGCCTGATGTAGCTTTTTTAGGTCCAGGTTTCCAGATGCTAGAATTCTCCCTCTTGGTTTGTACCTTGCAAATTATGAGAGAAAAGGCATTAGAATTACTCCAAAAAGCATTATTATGGATAAAAACATTGTAGATAACAGTAGGAAAACATAATGCAAAATGGACTTATCAACTTTCTAGAGAAAAGAGGTTATTTGATATTAGCTCACTAGATGAATGGAGAACCCAAGCTTATGAAAATGCCAAATTGTTTAAAGAAAAAGTTAAAAGATGGCATGAAAAAAATATCCAAAATCGGGAATTCAAGGTTGGAGAATATGTTCTTTTGTACAACTCTCATTTCAGATTCTTTGCAGGAAAACTTCTCTCCAAATGGGAAGGACCGTATGTTATCGAAGAGGTTTATCACTCCGGAGCCATCAAGATCAATAATGCCGAAGGTACTAACCCAAAGGTGGTCAATAGGCAAAGAATTGAACACTATATTTCAGGTACGCCAATTAATGTTGAAAGCAATTCAAACCATGAAACTGGAGGAACACATCAAATAAACCTTCCATAACACTCCAGAGTAACTAAAAAGGGGGAGGTACGTGATACGGTAAGTAAACGGACTCCAAAAAATCTACAAAAATATTTTCTGTCAGTTTAGGAATAATTTAAAAATCAGAAAAATAAGAAATAACCAGGAAGGCACCCGAGGGGGGGGGTGCACAAGACACTAGGGAGCGTCAGGGCCCCCTAGCGCCCCCAGATGGGTTGTGCCCTGTGACGCCCCCAATTTAATCATACACTAATCATACACGCAAACATGTACGACCAAGATCAGGGACTCACAGGAAGATATCACAACACAACTCTAAAAATAACATAAGTCATACAAGCATCATAATACAAGCCAGGGGACTCGAGGGCTCGAATACAAGTGCTCGATCATAGACAAGTCAGCGGAAGCAACAATATCTGAGTACAGACATAAGTTAAACAAGTTTTCCTTAAGAAGGCTAGCACAAACTGGGACACAGATCGAAAGAGGCGCAGGCCTCCTGCCTGGGATCCTCGTAACTACTCCTGGTCGTCGTCAGCAGCCTGCACGTAGTAGTAGGCACCTCCAGTGTAGTAGGTCGTCGTCGACGGTGGCGTCTGGCTCCTGGGCTCCAAATCTGGTTGCGACAACCAGGTAGAAGAGGAAAGGGGGAAAAGAGGGAGAAAAGCAACCGTGAGTACTCATCCAAAGTACTCGCAAGCAAGGAGCTACACTACATATGCATGGGTATATGTGTAAAGGGCCATATCGGTGGACTGAACTGCAGAATGCCAGAATAAGAGGGGGATAGCTAATCCTGTCGAAGACTACGCTTCTGGCAGCCTCCGTCTTGCGGCATGTAGAAGAGAGTAGATTGAAGTCCTCCAAGTAGCATCGCATAGCATAATCCTACCTGGTGATCCTCCCCTCGTCGCCCTGTGGAAAAGTGATCACCAGGTTGTCTGTGGAACTTGTCTGGGTGTGTTTTATTAAGTATCCGATTCTAGTTGTCATAAGGTCAAGGTACAACTCCGGGTCGTCCTTTTACCGAGGGACACGGCTATTCGAATAGATAAACTTCCCTGCAGGGGTGCACCACATAACCCAACATGCTCGATCCCATTTGGCCGAACACACTTTCCTGGGTCATGCCCGGCCTCGGAAGATCAACACGTCGCAGCCCCACCTAGGCACAACAGAGAGGTCAGCACGCCGGTCTAAATCCTATACGCGCAGGGGTCTGGGCCCATCGCCCATTGCACACCTGCATGTTGTGTGGGCGGCCATAAGCAGACCTAGCAACCTCCATTACAAAGGAAGTCACGTTATGCGGTCCAATCTGGCGCGCGCCGCTCAGTCGCTGACGTCACGAAGGCTTCGGCTGATACCACGACCTCGAGTGCCCATATCTTTCCCGCGTAGTTGGTTAGTGTGTATAGGCCAGTGGCCAGACTCAGATCAAATACCAAGATCTCGTTAAGCATGTTATTATGAAGTAACCACGGACGCCGATCAGGGCCAGGCCCACCTCTCTCCTAGGTGGTCTCAACCTGCCCTGTCGCTCCGCCTCAAAGTAACAGTCGGGGGCCGTCGGGAACCTAGGCCCACCTCTACCGGGATGGAGCCACCTGTCCTTCCAGCCCCCACATCGGAATCACTTGCGGGTACTCAATGAGCTGACCCGACTTTAGTCACCATATGTATAGTATATGTATGTATAATATATACCGGTGATCACCTCCCGAGTGATCACGGCCCGATAGTATAGCAAGGCAGACTAACAAGAATGTAGGGCCAATGATGATAAACTAGCATCCTATACTAAGCATTTAGGATTGCGGGTAAGGTATCAACAGTTGTAGCAACAATGACAGGCTATGCAACATAATAGGATTAATCGAAACAGTAACATGCTACACTACTCTCATGCAAGCAGTAGAGGATAGAATAGGCGATATCTGGTGATCAAAGGGGGGGCTTGCCTGGTTGCTCTGGCAAGCAGGGTTCGTCATTGATGTAGTCGATCACAGGGGTACTGGCAGCGGCCTCGGGGTCTACCGGAAAGAAGTAACGGATAGGAACACAATAGATAAAAGAGCAATCAAAGCATCAAAAAGCATAACATGTCAATACACGGTGCTAGGTGTGCCCTAACGCAGTGCGAGGTGATACCGGCGAAGAGGTAAAACATCCGGGAAAGTATTCCCGGTGTTTCGCGTTTTTGGACAAATGAATCGGAGGTGAAATGTTGCAGGTTTGCTATGCTAGGGATGTGTGGCGGTTGAACGGGTTGCGTATCCGGATCCGTCTCGTCGTTCTGAGCAATTTTCATGTACGAAGTTTTTCCATCTGAGCTACGGTTTATTTTATATTAATTTTTAAAGTTTAAATCATTTTCTAAATTTTCTGAAATTAATATTATTTCGAAATAAAAGAATAAAGTGCTATGGGTACACAGAGAGTGTACTCAGAGAGGTGCATACGTGGCTGACAGAGGGCCCAGTTGACTGGTCAACTGCCCAGTCAGCAGAGGCTGGCTGGTGGGCCAAGCTACTGACTCAGCAGGGTGAATATGCCGGCCCTATCCACTGGATCAGTGACAGGGCCCCACCTGTCAGTGATAGTCGTCTTAATCTATGGGTTAATAAAAAGGACGGTTAATTAAGGGCATGGGGCCTGACTGTCAGTGACTGTTTAGGTTAGCTAATTAGGTAGTTTAATTAACAAATAATTACTTTGTGCGTGGGGCCCAGCGGTCAGCGGCACAGAGAGAGGGGTTAGTGGCTGGGTTAGTGGTGCCACGTCAGCGCGTCGGCAGTTAATCGCCGGCAACCACAACGACGACGGCGCGCACGGGAGGTGTCGAAATTCGTCTACGGTGGCTCGTTTCGAGCGCAGTTTGCACCTACGGCTTTGTGAGGTTCACGCGCATCCAGCGGTGGTGTTGGCTGGCCGCGAGATGGCCGGGTTCGATGCCAGCGACGAGATGGAGCGACGACAGCTTCGGGCGCGCTTGGCCATCGGCGATGCTGGGCACGGGGAGAGGAGGTAGGGGTCGCGTTGGAAGACGGGGAAGGCGAGGAGCACAACGACGTGCTCGGACGCGAGAGGTAGTGGCTGTGGCCACGGCTGCGACATGCCCGGCGGCGAGGAGCTTCAGCTCCGATGGCGTCGGTTGCTACAGGTACCAAATCAAACTGGGCAGAGAGGGGTTGCGAGAGGGAGCTCACAGTGAATGCGTAGAGCAGCTCAGCGGCCTCGGGGATGGCTCGGCCTTGCCAGAATCGATGGCGACGATCGACGGGGCCGAGGATGACGGAGATGATGCAGGGCTCGATGCAGGGGGGTCCTAGTTCCCACGGGCGGCCTCACGCAACGTAGAGGATGACGCCGGTGCAGAGGGACCGAAACCAGGAGCCGGGGAGGGGGTAGCCACGCCGGCGAGCTTCGCCGTGGCGACGGGTGGTTCGGTGTGGCGGATCTGACGAGGGAGAAAACTAGGGGGGAAAGGCAGGAGGGCTCTAAGGTTTCGGGGCGTCTGGGAGGGGTTGTCTTCGACCTAGTAGGCGCCTAGGTGCACCGGATGGCCACCACGTGGCCATCGGCGCCGTGGACGGGCGCTCTGTGTCCATGGGGGTGGGGTGAACAGAGGAAGAGGAACGAGCGGGGGTTAGGTGGGCCGGCCTAGCAACTTCGGCCATTTGGGCCAAGTGGCCCAGGGGGTTTCTACATGTTGTTTAATTCTATTTTGTTTTATTTATTCTTTTCTGTATTATTTTAGTTTCACATTGCTATAGTTTAGTTAAACTACAAAACTCGTTCCTAATTTAGTTTCACAAATATGTCACTGCCCCATTAGTTCGGGCAATTAAATAAATTAGTTTAATATTTTATTAATTGAAAACGACATTCAATTATCTATTTCTGCTACTATTTTATTTATTTCAATATATTTAAATTTTTTGTAAAAGTGTGCTTACTTCACCAAAATAATTTATGGATTATTTTCGACAAACCGAACAATTTAGTTTTAACGTTTGAAAACTTTTGATGTTTGTCATTAACTCAAATTTGAATTTGAATCGTTTTCAACTAACGCGAGATTAGCAACAGTAGTCGTGGTGACGTGGCATCATTATTAGAAGGTTACTGTAGCTTAATTATCCGGGCATCACAATTCTCCTCCACTACAAGAAATCTCGTCCCGAGATTTAAGAGGAGAGTGAGGGGGGGGGGAGGTCTGGTTACGATATTCTAATGAATCTTCTCGAAGAAGTTAATCCCTTTTGTTGATGTCTTCAATTCTTTATTCCAATGCATCATGATGAAGTTGTCGTCCTTTCTTTGAGAACTCCATTGTACTTAAGAAAGAATAGGGGGGGTTACTCCGGGAGAACGGACCTCCGCAAGGTTGACTATCTGGTCGATAACATCGGGGAAGGTGGCAGAAAGTAACTCTCGAGTTGAAACGTAAGAAAATATCGAGAGCAAAATAAAGAGGTATCATGGGAAGTTTTGAGTGGGCAGGCAATCGTTTGATGCCTGCAACAGGGCGTGAAAGGGGTTGAGATCAACGAGAATAAGTATTGTGTCTGATACCAGAATTGATGATCTCTCGGGAGGTGGCTCGTGAATTACTTACGAGGTCACGCGCGAGGAATAACTTTAGGAACATGGGGGTGGTACAGGAGAGTCAGGTTTCGATCCTGTGGAACTGTGGGTTATGGGCCCACCATGTGGTTGAAAGTAGGAAGGGGCCCGACATCTTGCACGGTCACGATAGTAAGACGTGTCAGAGGGTAGCTTGTCAGTTATGTCGGCAACAACATCGATACCAAGGGCGAGGGACGAAGAGAACCATTTTCCTACTCGTTAGGACGAGGTGGACCAATAGGCAAAGTTCTCGTCCATCGATGGTTACCATAATGTCATCAACAATAGTAACAGGGTCTTACTGATAGAGTTGTACACTGAGGTGTTTACATAAGCAGGAGAATATTATTGCTTAGATCATAAAGATCACAAGAAACGTTAAACCAACCAATGGAAAGGAAAAATACGATTATCAGATTAAACAAAACAATGGAAAGGAAAATGTGTTTAAACACATATTTCAAGGGTATATCCTTCCCAAGGACAAGCAGAGAATGATATCCATGACAGGATATAATGTAGAAAACTCTTTAGGTAGGGGAGAAAATTTTCATGACATTACCCATACAGCGGTGTTTGGATAATTTATCAAGAAACATTTAGCATTGGGCGTTAAATGTTCTTGTTGAAAATCGGAGTACCACAGACATGCTTCGAGATAGCATTGACATGGTCTTCAAGCAAAGGTCAGACTTGGATAGACAAAGGATTCATCAGGAACAACTTATAGAACAAGTCTTACAATTTCCTCATGGAAGAATGGTTAACCTTGTTAAAAAGGAAACCATAACAGCAAATCCTCCGGCCAGGTGTGCTAGGCATGACATCACCTTATCGGTTCATATAAGGACCAATGTTATGACTCTTGGAAAATATCTGAACCATCATATCTGACCGAGTTTCAGATCTGGTTGGGGTCATGATACCTCAGACTCAGGATGCCTGAGAAGGAAGGTGCAACACAAATTAACGAGAAGACATTGTAAGATTCTCGGGAAATGAACTAAGGAAGCGAGTTCTGAAACAAGAGTTCATCATTAAACCAAGGAGAGGATGAGGGGGTGGCTGCTGGACTCAGGGACAATTCCTCGAGATTTCCAAAAGATGGATTCCCACAATCATGTGAAGGAGATAACATTTTTCAGATCAAATGACATAATGATGTATGCTCGAGGGAAACATACTTAGTTAAACAATGGTTGAAAGGTGCACCCGAAATACGGGCTTAGGTAGTACGATCAATGTTAGAATGGAGATTTGATAATAAATGGCCTAAGGATGTAATGTTGACCATTAACTCCAAAGCAATAGGGTTGATAGAAGGGCGGAATCCAAACAGCACCATTCACCTGTTGGTATCCCGGTTAGAAACAACACAAGAAAGAATGGTGATGGTGAGAAGTATCACTATACCAAGAATCCTTAAGACGTGGAGCAATTCTCACAACATCCTTGACATAAAAAGGTGGTAATACTTCAAGGTAAATAAGAACAAATGCTGGATAGCAAGGAACTCAAGGTATAACACAAAACACGGACAAGTTTGTGTTGAACGGAATGCAATAAAGTGGTCGATGATAATACAAATCATCGAGGGAAAGGATGGTATTTCTCATCATGAATTCTTGATACCCTGGAAGAGCTCAGAATACTGATGATGATCACGACATAATTGTCGGGAGATTTCATGAAGATGTAATTTGACCGATGATGACATCAAGTCAAAGGAATGATGAAGCGAAAGGTTATTGGAAACATGAGTATGACACAAACTCAAAATCAAGCTTGGTGTTCAAGGCGAAATGATATGACGAGGAAAATCGACGTAAGCTTAGCTCATCGTTGAAAGTTGTGCTCCGGGAAGAAGGACTGGGGCACAGTTAAAATTAGCACGATCATGAAGTAACTGATCAGGCTAGGAGTGACGTGATGGAGTATTAAATGTCTCAACAACAAAGTACTAGGAGTATTGAATCACAGTGTTTATTCGATTCACTACTCGGTGTTCCCAGTTGACGACAACCCAGAACCCGTGGAGTGACTACGACAAGGAAAGACATTACTTCAACAAAGTTAGTAAGATGTGGTGCAATGGCAAGACATCTTCGAGATACTGGGGGTAATACTCGAAGGTAGAACAAAATAAAAGTTGGGCAGACGTAATGATCTGCAGATGGCAAGTACTTTTAACTTGTACGAGAATGGGATCAAAGAAGAACAATCACGGTCGAAACCACGATTGCAAAGGACAAAATCACAGATACAAGATCAAATTATGCCAAGTGAATAATTATTGTTACGAGAAGCTATCATGATAAGCTCAACATCGTTTCCATGGGCATGAACACAAAGTTCAAGGTCGACTCCCACTTCTCCAATGTATAACCTTTCGTTTACTTCTCGCTTTCGATGAAGTTGTAGTGTTGAAATTATATCTGGCAAAACACCAGAATAGTATGACTCGTGAAAACTCTTCTGGTTCACACAGATTAAGGAAGGCATAGATTCAACCCGTCGGGGCATCTTAGGAACATATACCACAAACTTCAGAAGTAATTGACTCAAGCTCGAAAGTAAAGCATGGTTGAGAAAGCAGAGGATACAATTTACCAAAGGCATTATGTATCTGAGGAAAGGCTCACAAGGTTATTGAATATGAAGGACGTTGTCGGATAAAATTCAACAAAGGATCTGGTGGTCCATAAGGGATCTAATGTGAGCATCGGTACTCAACCAGAAGAAGAAAGCATGCAAGGAGATCAGATGATAGAAACAACTGACTACTTCAAAGCTCAATTGCAAAGGAAATATCATTTCCAAATCAGGGGATCAGAAGCCAATGCTCTCATTAAGAATGGATAAGTTGAATAGACTTAGGGGTACAATCAACAACAATTTAATTGGTCGATAACCAGCTCATGTTTAAAATGTCTGAGCCGGAAGGAGGAATTCTAGGATCTGATTGAGGATTGTGAGCATTCACAACATTTTGAATCAATGGACTCAAAATGATAGTGACAAAGGCTAACAATAAGATTACTGTACTTGTAGGATTAACCATAATGCAAGCAAGCAAGAATTTCAAGAGCAATAGGTTGCTCAGGATTTTCGGAAGATCGAATGGTATTTCGAAGTCTTTTGCGAAACACGTGAACAACTGGGGAGAAACATATCCTCGGTAAGTGTGAGGATTAATTTGTAGGTGTAATCAGGCGACAAGAAACTACAAGGCACTAATCACAAAGTTTTCTCAGAGCAATAGAGAGAAGTTCGGGGTATCTTGTAATAACAAGTCCAACTGAGAATAAAGGTAAGAACGACTGGTGTATGCATTTATCCATAGTGATGTTTTGGTGGTAGGGAATTGCAAATGCAACGGGGACAAAGTCTCGAGAGAACATCGGAGAGTATCTTCAGGATCTTATGATGCATCAGGCGACCATCAGTAATAAGGGGCTCTCCGGGTAGAAGTGATCACGAGATCCTAATGTCAGAGTTAGCAAAATTCGTTTAACCCGAGTAGAAGAGAGTTCAGAGTCCCGGAGTAAAGATCGAGGAGTAAAAGATCCTAATACCACCCAATGGCGACGTGGGCCCATGGGCCGCACAACCATGTTAGTAAAACTATTTTCATCGACTAGACTCAACTTCGGCCAAGGAGTGTGGAAGAGGGATTCCTACAGGCAGTCGGCTCTAATACCAACTTGTGACGCCCCCGATTTAATCGTACACTAATCATACACGCAAACGTGTATGACCAAGATCAGGGACTCACGGGAAGATATCACAACACAACTCTAAAAATAAAATAAGTCATACAAGCATCATAATACAAGCCAGGGGCCTCGAGGGCTCGAATACAAGTGCTCGATCATAGACAAGTCAGCGGAAGCAACAATATCTGAGTACAGTCATAAGTTAAACAAGTTTGCCTTAAGAAGGCTAGCACAAACTGGGATACAGATCGAAAGAGGCGCAGGCCTCCTGCCTGGGATCCTCCTAACTACTCCTGGTCGTCGTGAGCAGCCTGCACGTAGTAGTAGGCACCTCCAGTGTAGTAGGAGTCGTCGTCGACGGTGGCGTCTGGCTCCTGGGCTCCAACATCTGGTTGCGACAACCAGGTAGAAAGGAAAGGGGGAAAAGAGGGAGAAAAGCAACCGTGAGTACTCATCCAAAGTACTCGCAAGCAAGGAGCTACGCTACATATGCATGGGTATATGTGTAAAGGGCCATATCCGTGGACTGAACTGCAGAATGCCAGAATAAGAGGGGGATAGCTAATCCTGTCGAAGACTACGCTTCTGGCAGCCTCCGTCTTGCGGCATGTAGAAGAGAGTAGATTGAAGTCCTCCAAGTAGCATCGCATAGCATAATCCTACCTGGTGATCCTCCCCTCATCACCCTGTGGAAAAGCGATCACCGGGTTGTCTGTGGAACTTGTCTGGGTGTGTTTTATTAAGTATCCGGTTCTAGTTTTCATAAGGTCAAGGTACAACTCCGGGTCGTCCTTTTACCGAGGGACACGGCTATTCGAATAGATAAACTTCCCTGCAGGGGTGCACCACATAACCCAACACGCTCGATCCCATTTGGCCGGACACACTTTCCTGGGTCATGCCCGGCCTTGGAAGATCAACACGTCGCAGCCCCACCTAGGCACAACAGAGAGGTCAGCACGCCGGTCTAAATCCTATACGCGCAGGGGTCTGGGCCCATCGCCCATTGCACACCTGCACGTTGTGTGGGCGGCCGGAAGCAGACCTAGCAACCTCCATTACAAAGGAAGTCACGTTACGCGGTCCAATCTGGCGCGCGCCGCTCAGTCGCTGACGTCACGAAGGCTTCGGCTGATACCACGACGTCGAGTGCCCATATCTTTCCCGCGTAGTTGGTTAGTGCGTATAGGCCAGTGGCCAGACTCAGATCAAATACCAAGATCTCGTTAAGCGTGTTATTATGAAGTAACCACGGACGCCGACCAGGGCCAGGCCCACCTCTCTCCTAGGTGGTCTCAACCTGCCCTGTCGCTCCGCCTCAAAGTAACAGTCGGGGACCGTCGGGAACCCAGGCCCACCTCTACCGGGATGGAGCCACCTGTCCTTCCAGCCCCCACATCGGAATCACTTGCGGGTACTCAACGAGCTGACCCGACTTTAGTCACCATCTGTATAGTATATGTATGTATAATATATACCCGTGATCACCTCCCGAGTGATCACGGCCCGATAGTATAGCAAGGCAGACTGACAAGAATGTAGGGCCAATGATGATAAACTAGCATTCTATACTAAGCATTTAGGATTGCGGGTAAGGTATCAACAGTTGTAGCAACAATGACAGGCTATGCAACATAATAGGATTAATCGAAACAGTAACATGCTACACTACTCTCATGCAAGCAGTAGAGGATAGAATAGGCGATATCTGGTGATCAAAGGGGGGGGCTTGCCTGGTTGCTCTGGCAAGCAGGGTTCGTCGTTGATGTAGTCGATCACAGGGGTATCGGCAGCGGCCTCGGGGTCTATCGGAAAGAAGTAACGGATAGGAACACAATAAATAATAGAGCAATCAAAGCATCAAAAAGCATAACATGTCAATACACGGTGCTAGGTGTGCCCTAACGCATTGCGAGGTGATACCGGCGAAGAGGGAAAACATCCGGAAAGTATTCCCGGTGTTTCGCATTTTTGGACAGATGAATCGGAGGTGAAATGTTGCAGGTTTGCTATGCTAGGGATGTGTGGCGGTTGAACGGGCTGCGTATCCGGATTCGTCTCGTCGTTCTGAGCAATATTCATGTACAAAGTTTTTCCATCTGAGCTACGGTTTATTTTATATTAATTTTTAAAGTTTTAAATCATTTTCTAAATTTTCTGAAATTAATATTATTTCGAAATAAAAGAATAAAGTGCTATGGGTACACAGAGAGTGTACTCAGAGAGGTGCATACGTGGCTGACAGAGGGCCCAGTTGACTGGTCAACTGCCCAGTCAGCAGAGGCTGACTGGTGGGCCAAGCTGCTGACTCAGCAGGGTGACTATGCCGACCCTATCCACTGGATCAGTGACAGGGCCCCACCTGTCAGTGACAGTGGTCTTAATCTATGGGTTAATAAAAAGGACGGTTAATTAAGGGCGTGGGGCCTAACTGTCAATGACTATTTAGGTTAGCTAATTAGGTAGTTTAATTAACAAATAATTACTTAGCGCGTGGGGCCCAGCGCTCAACGGCACAGAGAGAGGGGTTAGTGGCTGGGTTAGTGGTGCCACGTCAGCGCGCCGGCAGTTAACCGCCGGCAACCACAACGACGACGGCGCGCACGGGAGGTGTCGGAATTCGTCTACGGTGGCTCGTTTCGAACGTAGTTTGCACCTACGGCTTCATGAGGTTCGCGCGCATCCAGCGGTGGTGTTGGCTGGCCGCGAGATGGCCGGGTTCGATGCCAGCGACGAGATGGAGCGACGGCGGCTTCGGGCGCGCTTGGCCATCGGTGATGCAGGGCACGGGGAGAGGAGGTAGGGGTCACGTTGGAAGACGGGGAAGGCGAGGAGCACAACGCCGTGCTCAGACGCGAGAGGTAGTGGATGTGGCCACGGCTGCGACATGCCTGGCGGCGAGGAGCTTCAGCTCCGATGGCGTCGGTGGCTACGGGCACCAAATCGAACAGGGCAGAGAGGGGTTGCGAGAGGGAGCTCACAGTGGATGCGTAGAGCAGCTCAGCGGCCTCGGGGATGGCTCGACCTTGCCGGAATCGATGGCGATGATCGACGGGGCCGAGGATGACGGAGATGATGCAGGGCTCGATGCAGGGGGGGTCCTAGTTCCCACGGGCGGCCTCACGCAAGGTAGAGGATGACGCCGGTGCAGAGGGAACGAAACCAGGAGCCGGGGAGGGGGGGTAGCCACACCGGCGAGCTTCGCCGTGGCGACGGGTGGTTCGGTGTGGCGGATCTGACGAGGAAGAAAGCGAGGGGGGAAAGGCAGGAGGGCTCTAGGGTTTCGGGGCGTCTGGGAGGGGTTGTCGTCGACCTAGTAGGCGCCGAGGTGCACCGGATGGCCACCACGTGGCCATCGGCGCCGTGGACGGGCGCTCTGTATCCACGGGGGTGGGGTGAACAGAGGAAGAGGAACGAGCGGGGGTTAGGTGGGCCGGCCTGGCAACTTCGGCCATTTGGGCCAAGTGGCCCAGGGGGTTTCTACCTGTTGTTTTATTCTATTTTGTTTTATTTATTCTTTTCTGTATTATTTTAGTTTCACATTGCTATAGTTTAGTTAAAATACAAAACTTGTTCCTAATTTAGTTTCACAAATATGTCACTGCCCCATTAGTTCGGGCAATTAAATAAATTAGTTTAATATTTTATTAATTGAAAACGGCATTTAATTATCTACTTCTGCTACAATTTTATTTATTTCAAAATATTTAAATTTTTTGTAAAAGTGTGCTTACTTCACCAAAATAATTTATGGATTATTTTCGACAAACCGAACAATTTAGTTTTAACGTTTGAAAACTTTTGACGTTTGTCATGAACTCAAATTTGAATTTGAATCGTTTTCAACTAACGCGAGATTAGCAACAGTAGTCGTGGTGACGTGGCATCATTAGTAGAAGGTTACTGTAGCTTAATTATCCGGGCGTCACATGCCCACCTCGGGAACCTTCCCGACTCCGTTTTTCTCCCGTTTGCTTGCTTTCCAAGATAAAAATTCTTTATATACCCCCTGAACGTATTGACATCCGTATCTCGGAGAAATCTTCTGTTCTTCTTTCTTGCTGTTTTCTGACACATCTAGATCGTCATGGCTGCTTCGAGCTCCTCCAAGGACAAGTTTTTCGAGAACGTCATCAACCCATATTTGTGGGAGGTGATGCAACACCCTCAAGCCATTGAGATGCGTGAGGGGGTGCTCCACATTCGGGATGTCCAGGGGCCCAAGAGGATGGGAACCATGGAGGCTAGGCTCGAAGCTGTGGAGCAAGAGGTCTTCAAGCGCAAGGGGATGGTGGAGCACGGACTCAATGCCAATCACCTCATGGTTATGGATTTTACCCGTCATCTCAAGGTGGATGGCCGGTCCATGAAGGGCGTCGTCTTCACCCTCAACGAGCAAATCAACTTTCTGCAAAGCAAGTCTTTAGATATGAGGGAAGGTTTAAAGGTATGAGTTTGGCTGCCAGTTGCAGGACTCGCGAGGCTCGTTCTTCCTCTTATGATGGTGAACCACTGCCATGGAAACCAGAGGATAATCTCGCTACTACCTCATCACCACCATCATCATCTTCCCCAAGAAAGGAAAGTTAAGTTCATGGTATGTGCACTCCCCTTAGCTTGTGCCAAGCTTGGGGGAGGTGCCCCGGTATTGTATCATCACCACTATCTTTGCTTTTACTTATCTTAGTTCGATCTTTAATTTTCCTATGATTTAGTTCAATAAAAGTTTAGTTCGATCCTTTATTTTTGAGTGCTTGCTTAGTGATCTACCTATCTATGTAATCGTGTGCAAGTTATATAATGAAGTTTTGGTGTGAGTCTTTGCTTCTTTAATATTATGTTGCAAATCAAATAAAAGAAATAAATAAATGAAAAACATCACATGCTGATCTTATGGTAAGTAATGACATCACATAATGAAAAGTATAAGTGGTAAATTTTGTTGAAGATTTACAAACATAGCATTGGTCAATAATGCAACTCATGAAAGAATTAATAAGGGAAGAGAAGATTCACATGCAAATATACTATCTTGGACATTTTTTATGATTGTGAGCTCTCATTAAATACTATATGCCAAAATAGTTGACGTTGGACAAGGAAGACAACATAATGAGTTATGCTTGTTAATATTCACATAGAAGTTATATTGTTATAGATCCTTCAACATGTGGTGCTTGCCTAATATCTTTGCTAGCCAAAAATTCCGCACTAAGTAGAGATACTACTTGTGCATCCAAAATCCTTTAACCCAAATTCATGCCTTGAGAGTCCACCATACCTACCTATGGATTGAGTAAGATCCTCAAGTAAGTTGTCATCGGTGCAATAAGGCAATAAAAATTGCTTCTAAAAGTGTTGGATCATTTAGTGCAAAAGAAAATTGAGCGTTGTACGAACTTGTGATGGCAAAGAATAAAAGCGATAGACTGCATAATAAAAGTTATTATCATAAGGGGCAATATAACGTGACATTTTTTTGCATTAAGGGATTTGGCATACAAACAAAAAGCGCATGGCAACCTCTGCTTCCCTCTGTGAAGGGCCTATCTTTTACTTAGGAAGCAAAGAAACTAGTTTTATTTAGGAAGCAAACATAGAAAGATTTTGATGGCCACATTCAAACACGTGTCCGAGCTCCGAAAATAGTGTATTATTGCGCCTTGCCTTGGTTTAGAGCATCTCTAGTAGACCCCTTAAAACGCAGACCTGTAATCTGAGTTTACAGTTCACAGAATGCCTCGGATACGGGTCCAAAACAATGGCGACAGAACAGAAACATAAAATAAACCTGTAAATTTTGAAATCAGAACTTCGCGGGAGAAATCGAACTACTTTAGTAGAACTAGCAGCGTTCATAGTACTTGATCTTCATACGGATTTCATACATAGCATATTTGTACAAAGTAGAACGGAGGAGCGGCGGCCAGCGTAAACCCTACTGCCAACGTAAATCCGGGTGCGACGGCGGAGGAGTTCAATCATCATCGTCGGAGGAGACGAGGTCGACGTAGATGTCGTCCTGTGCCTTGGCTTCGCGACGCCATGCCTCGAGGTTGGCGTCGAAGTCCCGCGCATTGGCGAGCCCCTGCTCGAGGAGGACGTCTTGAGCTCGACTAGAGATGGACGGCATTGCTCCGCCTCCTCCTCCTCCCGTGCACTGCGCGCGACAATGGCCCGCTCGAAGATCTCCGAAATCCTCCAGCCCGATGACGCCACCGCATGGCCGCATCAGCTTCGCCTCGAGCACCTCCTCACCGTGCGGAGCGGCGGGAGCTCCTCCGGCTCCCTTTTCACCGGCATGAGGAGCGGCGTACGGGAACTCGACCCCCCGGCGGAGCTGCTCGCGCCGGAGGACAGACGCGCCTGCCTGCAGTCGTACTCCTCCGTCTCGCGGCGGAGGAGCGGTGGCGGTAGGCCGCGATTCGTGTACTTCTTCGCGGCTCGCTTCCTTGCACCGTCAGCTCTGACACACTGCTGCCGCTCGGGGTCGTTGCTATTGCCGGAGCGACAGCACGAGCTCCACATCGCGCGCCACATGGTGGAGTGCGGTGGCGGATTCGAGTCACCGACGGCAAGAAATTGAGAGGGGGGATTGTGGCGGCGTGGGGATAGGGTTTCGCCCCGTATACTCGCCGCAAACCCGTAGATATACCGAGGGGAGGGGTTTACCGGCCACCGTACAATCATTTACGGACCGGACAACTATACGAGCTCTTGTCTTGCTAAAAAAACAAGCCAAACCCATATGATTGGAAACGTGCATCGCCGCGGCACGCCCTCTGTATTTCTGGGAAAAAGTTAACGCGGCTTTCGGACTGCAGAATCGAATAATTTTCCCTAGGTTCCGTCCCTGCAAAATTTTTTCTTTCTTTTCGACGCACCCTGCAAAATTTTTCTATTGCTCCGCAGATTTTCATTTCGTTTCACACATCCCCCTGATTCCTGCGCCTTGTGCCCTGCCCCCCTCGAAAGCTTGTACGCACGCCTGATTCCCGGAGAAACAATTATCCCGCGCCCGTGCGAAGCTAACCAATCAATGAACTAATCATCGAAGCCTGCAGGCAATTTAACAAAGCCAAGCAGTACGGCGGCCAGCGCGCTCCGCCACTGCCCACTGGCCACAGCACGGCGCTCTCGCGTACTATTATATTGCTCTTTCCGTCGCTCCGCCCGAGTATTTTCCTCTCCTCGGGAGCTGCTCCATTCGGCCCTCCTCCCTCCCTCCCATCCTCGCCGTCGACCCGCCGATGCCCCCCGGGCGGCGGCGCCGGAGGCGGGGGCACCAGTGACTGACCGGGCCGCGGACGATGGCGGCGCCGGAGGGCTCTGGCGCCGGCGGCGGGGAGGGGGCGAGGGGCAGCAAGGTGAACCAGGAGCTGTGGTACGCGTGCGCGGGGCCGCTGGTGGCGCTGCCGCCGCCGGGGAGCCTCGTGGTCTACTTCCCGCAGGGACACAGCGAGCAGGTACGGTGCTTCCCATGACTCCTGCTGATCAAAGCTGTTGCTTTCCTCCCCTCTCTGGACGAGGAGAAAATGCTCCCTTTTTTTGGGCGTCTTGCTCTTGTCCCTTTCTGGCCGCCTCGTGTTCGCGGGAGCGCTGATGATTCCTCCCTCCCCGTGATAGCCACCAGCACGAAGCGGCCTCATGGTCGCTTCTCCGTGTCCGGCGGCCGGCAGCAGACAACCATAGTCAACTCATGGTTCTTGACACTCTCGGCTTCGTCTTGCAGACAGACAACTGCTTTAGTTTTAGTTCTTGATTGATTGAGAGGGAACTCTAATTCTTTTTCCAGTGACCTTTTCTTTTCTTCAATAGTGTGAGGGAATCTTGGCATTTTTTTTCGAATAGAACATGAGAAATTTGGGAGCTGGATTTCTACCTAGAGCTTTGGTCTTAACCTGTTCCAACTCAACTCTGTGGACATGCAACCTTTTTTTGGGCTTGGTTCATACTTGATCATATCCGTGCTAATGTTATCTCTGATGGGCACTCACATGATACCCCGGTTATCACTGTGTCACTGTCATGTTGGACCAGAACTATGATGAAAGAATTAGAGATGGATGCTTCTGATTTAGCGCGAAGTTTCATAGGAGTAATTCCTGTTTTCTGTGTGCAAGTTCAGTTGAGAGTCCATTAAAATCACATTATTACCAAAACCACTTGCAAATTTGCAAGTTGTATGCAAGTGGCCTGGAGTTCCAGGGCAAAAAGAAGTCCTTATTCCTTGATACCCAATTTCAGGTGGCAGCATCTATGCGAAAGGATGCAGACGCGCAGATTCCAAGCTATCCAAATCTTCCATCAAAGCTGATATGCATCCTCCACAGCGTCACTATGCAGGTAACCACTATCACTTTGAACAGACACCACTAACTGGACACCAGATGCGCATTCTGTGCTCTTCTATGCGGATGATCTGACCTTTTTTGCCTGATGGTTCTATCGACAAAACTTGACAGTCTGATCCTGACACGGATGAAGTTTATGCTCGGATGACTCTCCAGCCAGTTAGCAATGTAAGTGTTACTTCCTAAAGTTCAGCGAAATCTTTTTATTACGTGACGTACGGCACTGCCATGGTTTTAGTATTCTTGCCTGAAAATGGGATGGGAATTGTAACTGCTAGGTGACACAGTGTGACAAGGAGATATTGCTGGCGTCAGAGCTTGCCCTGAAACAAAACAAGCCACAAACAGAATTCTTCTGCAAAACATTGACCGCGAGTGATACGAGCACTCATGGAGGATTCTCCGTGCCACGGCGTGCTGCAGAGAGGATTTTCCCTCGTCTTGTAAGGATAGTTTACTTCTGATGTAAAAAGATGTGTTGAGTGTTTTTTGGTTTGTTCTGATTTGTTCAAGCTGTACTACATGTAGGACTTCTCATTGCAACCTCCTGCTCAGGAACTCCAGGCCAGGGATTTACATGATACCATTTGGACATTCCGTCATATATTTAGAGGCAAGTCAAATGTTTTTTAGTTCCTCTCGACGCATGAATGAAAGCTGGTGGAAGTTAGCCAAGCCCATATTTTAATACCATGCATCTGTTTTGGCCTACAGTTCTTTTCCTTCATGATTTAATCCATTTTACTGTTTTCCTTAGAAAGGAATAATGCACTAATTTTATGATTGCTTCTCTTCCTCTTCACCAGGCCAGCCTAAAAGGCATCTTTTGACTACTGGCTGGAGCCTATTTATTAGTGGAAAGAGACTTCTTGCTGGTGATTCAGTCTTATTTATTAGGTAAAATGTTGATGCCGAGGTCTCTATTTATTTGTTGGACAGTCAGCTTTTCCTGACTTTGTATTGCTCAAGAATTGATGTAACAAATAAACTTATCTGTAAAGGTAATCAGTGCCACTAAAATTCTTCCCTTGTGATTGTAGGGATGCAAAACAGCAGCTCCTCTTGGGGATCAGGCGAGCAAATAGGCAACCTACTAACCTCTCATCATCTGTCTTGTCTAGTGATAGCATGCATATCGGAGTTCTTGCTGCTGCAGCTCATGCAGCAGCAAATAACAGCCAATTTACAATATTCTATAACCCAAGGTAAATACCATCCTTTGTGAGTTTTCACAGGTGAATAGGTGATATACTAGAGTTTCAATTGGACTGCCTTTTGTTTCTTCAGGGCTAGTCCTTCAGAATTTGTGATTCCTTTTGCCAAGTACCAGAAGGCAGTTTATGGCAACCAATTATCTCTTGGCATGCGGTTTAGAATGATGTTTGAAACCGAAGAATCTGGAACAAGAAGGTATAGATTCCAAATTACCTAATTTGTAGATTGAGTAGTCGTCCTTCTTACTTCAAGATCACTTTAAAAATATCCTTGGAGTTTGTAGTGTACCTTTTCTATTAACTGTCAGTTTGCTGTGCGCATGCCCATGTTTTTATGTGTTTGAAGTTTTATACAAAAAATATTTTTTTGTAAAAACTATTAAGTTGTGATATCTGCCTGCAGGTACATGGGTACAATAACTGGCATAAGTGATCTGGATCCTGTAAGGTGGAAAAACTCTCAGTGGCGCAATATTCAGGTTTGGTCTAATCCATACAAATTAAACCTGCCAAACTGACAAGACATCCCCTTTATTTTTGCTGAGATTAGTAGTATGTATGAGCAGGTTGCATGGGATGAAGCAGCACCAAGTGAAAGACGCACCAGGGTTTCCCTTTGGGACATTGAACCTGTCATCGCTCCTTTCTTCATCTATCCCACACCATTATTCACCGCAAAGTGTGCGAGGCAACCTGGGATGATAGGTAACCACGGAACTACAGTTCTGCTTTCTTCATGAATAATGCATGTATCTTCTTTGTATCACTGAAAACTCCCGACCATGTATCCTTCTAGCAAATAACTAGATAACAAGTCCTTTGATGCACAACTCAGGTTTTTTGATAAAAAACTATATCCACAGATGATGATACCTCTGGAATGGATAATGTTTTTAAGAGAACCATGCCATGGCTTGGTGAGGAGATATGCAAGAAAGATATGAATACTCAGAACAGCATAGTGCCTGGTCTAAACTTAGCTCAGTCACTTCAGTGGATGAATATGCAGCAGAACTTGTCACTAGCTGGCACAGTTATGCAACCAGAGTTGCTAAACTCATTAGCTGGCAAACATGTGCAAAATTTGTCTGCAGCTGATATATCAAGGCAAATCAGCTTCCAGCCCCAATTCCTGCAACAAAATAATATCCAGTTCAGCACCTCGTTACTACCTCAGCAAAATCAACAGGCTGAACAGTTAGCGAAAGCTATAGGTACACCAAACCAACTGGGAAATATTATGGTACCACAGAAGGTAGATCAAGATTGCAATTCTGACCAGAAGCAGCATACAGTTACTCAATCAGTGCAAGGCAGCCAGGCAAACTTAAACGTCACACAGCCTGAACATGTTGTCCAAGCTCAGTTCCAGCAACCTCGAGTGATTCTCCAGGCTCAACTCCAGCAACAGCAACCTCTGGTCCAGAGTCATACAGTCTTTCAGGGAGGCCTTCAGCAAATCCAGGTCCTGCAGCAACAGCAACCACATTTGCAGCAACAGCTACAACAGCAACAACCTCAACATCATCAGCAGGTTCAACACTCAGTACAGGAGCAGCAGCAAATGAAGACACAACCTGTTCATGTGTCCAGTGATGTGAACATGAATACACAACTATCTGATCATCAAATGAAACTTCAATTATTAAAGGCTCTACATTCACAGCAACATCTGACCATGGAGCAGCAGAAAATGCTTTTTGATTTGCAGCAACAAGTGGTAAATTCTCAGTCAGATCCTCAGCAATGTGTGCAAGGAGCTACCCAAACTGTTGGTTTTCACAACAGGAACACCATCCAGTATGCAACGCAACAAAAGGCACAGTCTCACCAACCGGTTGAAGATTCGCCTAGGGGTACCATTCCCGTTGCAAAATCAGATGTCGTTACCTCCATGGGTGCTAGCTCTTTGAATGTGGCTGGTCGAATGCAGTCGGTGAGGACAGATAATGTTCCGTCTTCGTCAACATCACCATCACCATCCACTGCCACTAATCACGTTCTTTTGCAGTCCATCCCAAGTAGCTCCAAGAACCAGAGTTTACCAACTGCAGCAAAAACATCTCAATCATCTGTTGTCTTGGGCCCTACAATTGAACAGGAAATGAAGTCTTACCAGAGTGTTAAGCCAACAATAATGATTCCCAAGATGATTGAACAAGGGCCAGCTACTGAACGAGACTACATAAACAACCCCCACATGGATTACTTGGATACATCCTCCTCAGCTACTTCGGTTTGCCTTTCTCAGGCTGATGGATCATTGCAACAAAACTTTCCATCTTCATCCTTCGATCAGCATCAGCTGTTGAGGGACACAGCTCCAGATAGTGAGTTTGAGATTTCAGATCCAACAAATAACCTTCTATTTGGGGTGAACATTGATGGTCAACTGGGCTTACCACTTAATGCAGATGCCTTGCTTGCAAATAGCATTGAAAATGATAAATTCATGGATGAGATGGCTGGAAATGGCATTTCTAACTACATTTCATCTAAGGATTCTCAACAAGAGTTATCATCTTCAATGATTTCACATTCACTTGGAGTTGCTGACATGGGATTCAATTCTATAGATTCTGCAATCAATGATCCCTCATTCCTAAATAGAAATTCCAGGGCACCAGCTCCTGCACATCAACGCATGCGAACTTACACCAAGGTTTGTTATTTTTGCTCCAGTGTGTCATTTTACAGTTCACATCAGGATTTTTCCGAGATAATGGAAGCCAACGGATGAATGGCAAGCCACATAGATAAACAAGAGAAAAAAAAAGTCACATAGTCTGTTACACAATAGCCACCCAAATTGGTCATAAATCCCCTGGCTATCAACTCCAGCCTAGTCATAGGCTCTTGCACACCACAGGAATACTTCGTTATAGATAAGCAACGAACTATTTCACCTTGTAGAATGTAAGTAATTACATATTTATCTCTAGATCTTCCTACCTATATAGATTTTTCTCTGACTAATTTCCTTGCAAAATGATGACCTGAAATTTTATATGCTCACTTTACTGTGCTCAAAAAGTCAATGTTCAAAGTCATTAACGTTAGAAGAGTTTATCCTTAGGCTCTTATCATATTTCTTTCTGTGTTTCTACTTTCTAGCATTGTTTATATTTACATACGAGTGCACTGTCTCACTCTTGCAGTAAGATCATTCCTGACCAAAGTACTATATGCAGGTGCACAAACGTGGTGCTGTAGGGAGATCTATCGACATGAACCGTTATTCAGGGTATGATGAACTGAAGCATGACATTGCGCGGATGTTTGGTATCGAGGGGCAGCTTGGTGACCAAAGTAGAGTTGGCTGGAAACTAGTATATGAAGATCATGAGAAGGATGTTCTACTAGTTGGTGATGACCCATGGGAGTAAGTAAAACTCCATGAGCTTGTTTCTAATTTTTGCATACGAAACTTACTAGCATGACTTTCTGGAAATGTGCAAAACTACTAAAAGATAAAGCTGATGGGTGGCTTTAGGCAATTTGTGTGGACATGACCTTGGGGAATGGGTAGCTATCAACTAACGCTTCATTCGCTGGTTGCTAAATTAGCTTGCCGAGTACAATGAAAGGCCTGTGACAGTTTATAACTTCAACTGAATATGTACCTGTAAAAGAAAAATCAAAGAGACCCTAAAATCAATTTAACACATTCTGCTGCACTTTGGCTTCAATTTTAATGCTCATTCATTTACTCTCTTAATCTGGCTATTGAGCCACTCTGATAAGCAAAGCATTGCTTGTGTAGGGATTTTCTGAACTGCGTACGGTGCATCAGGATTCTTTCTCCACAGGAAGAAATGCAAATGAGATTGGTTGGTGACTTTGGAGACGGCTTTCTACCCAACCAGGCCTGCAGCAGCTCAGATGGGGGTCAACCTTGGTAACTGAGATCACATGTATGAATGACCAATGTAGTTTCTGGTGCTGCGGGGACCGACATTTTTCTCCTCCCTGTCAGTCTTATGAATACAGATGCTGAGGATGGCAGTTGACGATAATTTAGGCTTTGAAATTCCAAGGTCGAGCGAACATGAATATAAGGAACAATTCATACTTTTTGTCTCTGTTGTAGTCTTGTAGTCCTCATGTTTTGTTGGCCTTGCAATCTACATAGCCAACCCATATTTTCTGCTGCCATGTAGTATATGTCATTGTTGCCTGATGTAACAGTTTGCCACATACTCAGATGTCAACTACTGTAACTTGCGGTTCTAAATGAAGAAATCGTATTCTCCCCTTGTTCATGAACTCTGTGGTCTGATTGATCTGCATTCTTCCTCCAAAAAATTCTGGTAATGTCTGATTAATTCAATACAAGAACTAGGAACATCTGGGGTATGAGTTAGCTTTGATCACTAAGCAGGTCATCGAAACAACACACGGAAAAAAATATCAGATCAACACAACACAAGAAGAAAAATTCAGATCAAAACAACACAAGAATGAAATCAGAACATAGAGAGAATCTATAAAAAATTCTAGGGCATTATTTGTCAGAGGTATAGCCTTCACTTCTTGCCGTCTCGACGTCTCGCCCTCTGTTGCTATTGGTCCCGCGATGCATTGAGAGAGGAAAGTCCCCACTATTTGCGACCGCTCAACGTCTCGCCGTCTCCCTCACCCAGCGCCGCCGGAAAGCCCTCGCGACTCAATGGCGGTGTGTGCGGAGCTGAACCAGCTGCAGCACATCGAGCCCTCCCGCTTCATCTCCTTCTCCTTCCCCAGCCCTTTCCTCCACGACGCCTCCAACCCTTACAGCGACGCCGACGACCACGCGGAGTTCCTCCGGGTGGCCGTTGTCGACTCCCCTGCCCCCGCGGCGCCATCCCCGCCCGCCGCGCGGACGGCGGCGATGCTCGTCCCGGCCGGCCGGCACCGCGACTGGATCTTCTCCACCCGCGCCGGGCAGCTCCACCTCCTCCTCTCCTCCCGATCCCAGTGCACAATCTCTCGTCTTATACTCGTCGGCCCAGAGATCGCCACTCCCTCCCCTCGGGTCGTTTGCTGCGCCGCCGCTCGCCCGGACCCGGATCCTGCTCGCGCGCGGCTCCTCCCGCTCCTCCTGGCCCTCTGCCCCAGGGCTGCGTTTGGCAACGGTGCCATCCCTGACGTCCCGCTGCTCTCCTTCCACGATGACCTCCTTCGGCTTGTTCCTGTCCAGGTTGTCGCCGGTCCTGTCGTCGGCGAGATGCTTGTCGAGGATGTGGCCGTGGACTGCGCTCCTGGCCCGGCCGAGTTGCGCCGGAGGCTGCGTTTCAAGCGCATGCCGTGCCTTATACAGACCCAGGTGCGCCTGGCCCGGCCAATGTCTGCTGCTGCTTCTGCTGCTTCTTCGTTGTTGGAGGCATTGGAGGAGGGGCCTGCTAGTTCGTTACAGCCCGAGGTGGGTGGACCATTAGTCCAGCCTTACCTCCAGGCCATGGTTGCCGGCCTTGCACTCATCGATTCATCGGTGGAGGAGAATGCTCGGTCAGGTGCAAGGCCGAGGTGCCTTTGCGCTGGCGTTGGTGGAGGAGCTCTTCCAATGTCCATCAGGGTGGGACTTGGCTTCGATGTACTGGGCGTTGAGGCTGATTGTGTTGTCCTAGACGTCGCAAGGAACTATTTTGGACTTGTGGAGGATGAGTTCCTTCATGTACGTGTTGGCGATGCTATTCAAACGATTCAGGATTTTGCACATGGAGATGAGCCTGATTCGAAATTCAGTGCAATTATGGTGGATCTTGACTCCCCTGAAGCTATTTGTGGTGTCAGTGCGCCGCCATTGGAGATGACCCATAGAAGCACCCTTCTTGCTGCACACAGAATTCTACATCATCATGGAGTGCTGGTACTGAATGTAATCCCTCCTGCTGCTGATGCATCCTTCTACAAAGGGCTGATTGATGTTCTTCACCAGGTTTTCTCTGAGTTATATGAAATAGATGTTGGTAATGGTGAAAATTTTGTTCTTGTTGCCAGAGTGTCACCAACTGGAAGCACCCTTCTTGATAGTTCAAGGCTCTTTCGGACGGAATTGAGGAAATTAACTGGGGATTTTTTGGAACGTATAAGAAAAGTTGAAATTCCAAGTTAGTATTGCTGTTTGAAGTCATGACCTATAGATAGGCTGTTCCAGACTTATATTTGGGTCTGATATATAGTGCTAAGGTCATGGCTATATTAGAATTTTGACAGTACTATTCTGATACCCAATCAAGAAAGCCTGTTTTTTGCATTACTACAGAACTGCTGGGTTTGCTTTTGTTATTTTGCTGCTAGTGCAAACTGAGCATTTGCTGCTGTACTTTAGATCATATCTGAGTGAGCAATACCTGAACTTCATATTGTCTTCCGAGGATGAATACTTTAGGAGGAGCGACGATTTTTTGAAAATCAATGATGGAAAGTGCCGGGGTAAAGAACTCTGGCAAGTTCGCTTCAATCCAGGAGCTGTGGAATACCAATTTTTTTTGGAAGTTCACTACCAGTTAATGGTTAATTCCACATGTTGACAAGCTTAGGCAGCGATTCAGGGTGCAACCAGATCAACTAAGTTACATGAGATGCTCTTTATCCTTCATCAACTGATAGGTGCATATGTTCATGAAGATTGTGCTGTCCTGCTAACCATTGTACGACAGTAAAGTGTTCGTCATGACACTAGTAGATATAATTCGAAATTTATTTATGTGCCAGAATTCTATTTTTAGCCATTTGACACTTCGTTTTTCTTTACGTTCCGACGAGCAGTAATTTTGTTTTACTCTCAAGAAGAATTATGGTGTAGGGATTTAGCTCAAAGCAGAATACATCAAATGACATCACTACTTAATTACATATTCAGTTGTTTCAAATTTAGCCTTGTTATTAGATTATATCATATTATATGTCAATTGGCTTTTATGGGGTATAAAAATGATCTTTAAATATGCTTCTAAGGTTGCCTTGTTCAGTAAACTCGTCTACAGCGTGATTTGAGTAACACAATTATAGCATATGCAATTGATCTCTCCTTTTCCCCCATTTGCTTTTAGGTTGGAATTGATGTCAGTTTGGTTTGAACGAGAAAAAGAGTGGTTACCAATTATTTAGCTGGGCAGGAAACTTTCTGCTTACCTAGATGGCTAGATGGTGGGGTCAACTTTATTCAAATCAAGCTTCTTGGATGAGCAGCATCCATATGTTTATCTGCTGTGATGTGTACAGCAATTAAACGACGAATCTGTCGCGGAAGAAATGCCAGAATGCGAGCAAATGATTTCATCAGTTGGAGAGAGTTCATAAACAGATGTTTCGGTGGAGTACTCTACCGTTGAACATGCCTAGTGGCCTGAATATTTCAACCAGTTCACCAACGATGTGTTCAGACATCTCACATGTTGTTGATTTTGTCAGAACCCAATATGTCGCCACTATTGCTTTTTCTCGGTTCGAACTCCATGTAGTTTGGTTATTTCGATTAAAAAACGCCGGGTTAAACTAGGGGTAAGGGAATCTTGTCTAATTCACAACTAGATGTTTTTTAAGGATGTCACATCTAAGCTCCCACAAATATATAATGCAGCAATAAGAAACAAAAAAAACTAGGAAACAAATTAGACCACAAACAGAATGAAAATCAACGCCATCCCCAAATAGGATATTGGAGCCGGCCATAAAATTTTACAGTTTGTCTAATTCACTCTAGATGTTTTTTAAGGATGTCACATTTAAGCTCCCACAAATATATAATGCAGCAAAAAAAAAACTAGAACAAAAAAATAAACCACAAACAGAGTGAAAATCAGTTTAGATGCGACATAGTTATGTCACATCTAGATGTGACCTAGACAGACCCAAAATCTTATCCATCAAACGCCAGCTCCTTTCTTAATTAAGAGTTAAAAGCATTGGGGTCCTAGAACTTGCTTAGGATGTGATGATTTGGTCCTACAACTTGCAAAATGACCCTACCCAGTCCCACAACTTGCATCCAATGTGCAACTTTGGTCCTGGACCAATCATAGTGCGACAACTGGACTCCTCGGGCCCGAGCTGGTCAGCGCGCGTTTTTGCAAATCCCCCTGCCTTTCCTTGTAATCAACCCGCACTCACTAAAACACCTGGAATAATTGTTTTGGAGACCACGGTCGCTTGCCCCCCATTGCAGACAAACAACAGTACTCGTCGCCCAACCCCCTCTCTGTTCTTGCTCTCTACTCACAGGCTTCCTCCTTCTCGCCGCCGTCCAGCAAGTCACCGCCACCTGTGCTAACAACACATTTATTCAACCAACAGACGAAATATACTACTAATTGTACATTAAAAACATCAGCAGCAACAACAAACAGGGCTGGGGGTGCAACAGAAGCAGTAAGCAGGCCAGAAGAGTAAAGACGCATCCCTCTCTTCCAAACCAAACATCAGCGACTTTGTTACAAAAGGGCTACCAAAAAAGAACAAGTGTATGCATCATACTAAATAAAGATCCTACTACACCAAGTGTACGTATCTAACTAACTGGATCAGTTAGACGTTACTATTTATTAAGCTGTGGAGATTGGCTGGCGGCTTGAACCAGATGGGTTCCTGACGGGGGAAACTCCAGCCAGCAAGTCGAAGTCTGATACTTGCGACCCTCTCTCCTACTTTGGGCTGCAGAGCGTGGCGACACATATCAGGGTATGATGCATGGAGAGACGCATGGTACGCTGTGTACACACAGTTTTTCCTAATGAACGAAATTGCACTGCCATCATGATCCTTGTCGTCGGTTTTCTCTTGGTTAATCGGATAATTCAGTCCGAGAAACAGAGAGCGTGTACCAAGGCTACTTACCAGTCTCTAGTCAAAAATTCCTAAAGGCCCGGAGAAGCTGGTATCCCGCTCAAAGACCTTGTAGTGACTGCGATTGTATTCCGCGAAACAACACGTATGGTACGTGCGAACGATCATCAATCGTTTGCCGTCGTCTGATCGAGCCAAGAACCACCTGCAACTGCCATGCCGCTTTTCTTTGAAAGGTTCAGGGATTAGGAAGGGTAGGGACACTAGGCGACCTACAACATCATATCAAGTTGGAGTCAAATAACAAAGGGCTCGTACTGTAGTCAATCTTAAGAACGGCATTTTATGAGCATGAATATTTTTTCAGTAAATGTTGACAGTAATATAAGAAAGCCATCATGATATCATAGGAAAGTAACATACTGTTGTAAAAACCATTTGTAGCGATGACTGGAGTAGGCCAGCAATACGTCCAGCCAAAGAAGGAGTCCACAACGTAAATGAAGCTCTTGTGTTCAATGACATGAGAGAACCATGGAGGATGTATGATCCTGCGATGGACGTGCAGATTTATCCACTTACCACGGTGACCTGTCAGAAAGGCGAGACCGCGGTTGAAGAACGCAATTAGCCTGAAGTCTTTATAATTCGCAGATCTTGTGGGCACTTGGCATATTACAACCTTGAGCAAATCAAACTTGGTATCATGTTGTCTACTGTAAGATTCCGAGTATTCTAGGCCACGGTGCCAAGAGTATTCTAGGCCGCGGTGCCAAAGCAGTGCCGTGTTAATCGAAGGAAGGGGGATCAATCGCCGGGTGTAGACCTCCACGAGCATCCAGTTGCCGCGACCGTCGACGAGCACCATCCAAGACGTGTTCATGCCGACCCAATACATATCGTTAATGTAGTTGAGGGTGACATGGATCGGATCGTAGTCAAGGGGGTTGATGCTCGCCACCCTATGATCGTTATTCTGCGTGACACGCCGTTTCTGAAGATCAGGCGACATCAGCAAGCAAGGAGATGGCTTAAAAAGCTCCGGCCCGAGGGCTTTGAGTAAACAGTACAACCCCGACGAGCACGCGGCGAGTGGCATGGTACTGAGATTGTCCACACGCGAAACAATGAGCTTGATTACCTCTGTGAGGAGCGAATTCCAACCACTCTTTTGGCGGACACTGCTCAGTTCTGCCATTGTTAGTGCTTGGGTTTTGGAAGAGGGGGAAGGCGCCTTAGCGGGGATGGAAGATTGGATGATTATGTGCGGGCGAAGATGGAGCAACGAATATGTATTGTGGGAAGTGGACAGGTGATGATGACAACATCACGCCACTTGACTTACGAGACACATCCCAACAGCGTAGGGTCATATCGATGCCAGGCAACTTGCTTGAGTGATCACAATACTAGTATTCCCTACATTACCTACTACTATGCCCTAGTTTGCATATAGTGGAGTAGGACTCTGCTCTACTACTAGCACCGGAGGAGTAGTATATTCTAAAATAGTTACAAACTTCAATGCCCGACCGTGGAACAACTACGAACCGCCATCAGTGCTAACCAATCCCCAGCAAATGTCTGCTGGGAGACATGGCAGTTGCAAACGCTCACGACGCAATTACAATACGTGTGTAAGGGTGGCGGTTTTGTCAAATACTATGGCTTAAAAACAGGCCACCGTCGGATCGAAATCTGACGGTTACATGGGATTCACCAGGATTGAGCTCGTGGCGAACAATCACCAGATATCATTACTAAAAAAAGGTTAAAACACCCGGGGCTATAACTTGCACCGACTGACCACTAACAATGATACTAACATAGTTGTAAGATGGTCAAAGAACGTGTCTACTAGGTGTTCAGAATTCTATGCAAACTAGCAAGATGCCCATGCATTGCACGAAACATCAATATGCATTTTTTCACAAAACTCCTGTTGTGATTGACCCATGCAGGAGTAATCCCATGTGTAAAAACTAATGGCATCTCGAGAATTTTATTGGAAAAATGGTATCTCGAGAATTTCATCGAAAAAATGATATCTTGAGAAAGATGAGAGATAAGGTGAGGAGGAGTGGGGCGTGGTGGTGACTGGTGGTCGGACTGGGCGAAGGCATGGGGATGGATAGAGCCGGCAGCGGCCACCATGCCTGATTGTGACATACCACGCTCCATTCGGCGGGCACAACGTCCCCTACAGCCACTCCCTCCCGCGCTCCATTTGACGGGCGCAACGTCCCCTACAGCGACTCCCGTTTCATGGGTGGTCTGGTCGATGCCTGCAAGGTGCCCTGCGTCTAGAAGAGTTTCGGCTGTGAGAGGTACGTCGACCATCACTCGCTAGCGGAGCATAGTTCCACATGCGCGCATGCGCCCTGCTACTGCTATGAGTGCATGCCACCATTTGAGGGCTCGCCGGCGAGCCTCGTGCATCACCTCATCGCACCGTCCGTCACCCAGTACTGGCCCGCGGTGGTGAACATCAAGTACGAGATGTGCTACCAGTTCATCATGCCAGAGTCGCTGGAGGATCACCGCCGCCTACTAGTCGCAGAGGAGGACATCAACGTCTTGCTCTTGGCGTGGGCACCGACAAGGCCCGTGCAGGCCGCCGCCCCGTCTCTGTAGTGTGCGTCAGGGGAAACGTCGCTGACGGTGACACGAGGCCGGTGTATGGGTGCGTGCTCATCGTTACTGCTCCTCCAAGGTACGAGGGCGCCCACACCGCCTCAATCACACTGACTGGGACTGTGCCGAGCTGCTCCGTTCCTGGCAATGTGGACATGGAAGATGCCTGGTATGATTTTCACCCCAAGATGGTGCACGGGGACTCCAAGGAGGTTCACCTGGTCATATGCATTACCAAGTCAAATGTTCATCATTAGTCTTCGCTCAATGTAATCCACTGTCTAAGCATGTGGAGACTTCTTATTTATATAGTATAGAACCTTCCATGCATGATCTTGCTCTATTAGAGTATCACACTCGAATAAAAGTTTATCCATTTATGGTTTAGTCTAGAATCTTCCATGTATGCTTTTGCTCCATTAGAGTTCTCGCTTGCCAGTTATGAGATTAATTGAGAATTTTTACTACAGTAATGGTGAAAGACTTACGATGAACCATTTCTTACATCTCCTCTGCCCCCTTCCAAGTCATCCTGATTTAATCCCTTCGTCTAGGTGTATAAGAGCATGGTTAATACTCCCTCCGTCCCATAATATAAGAATGTTTTTGACACTAGTGTAGTGTCAAAAACGTTCTTATATTATGGGACAGAGGGAGTACTTAATATATAGCAAACTGTTGATAAGAAAGTGCCATGTCATCTATAGCCAACTTATAGCCAACATGTATAACAATTAGCTATGAGTATGTGCTACTTTATTAATACATGGCCCACTTTCCACTCTCACATAGTGCCTAGGAGCACGTGCTGCAGCTGGCTCTTGCATGAGAGCTCGCTTACATTCTCTCTCCTATCCTCTCTCCTCCAACTAAGCATTAGAAATATTACTTTACTTCTTACAGCCTGCTGACTGTACCTTATTGTACTCGCTCTAAGTCACCTTACGAAAACCAAATGATCCCAAAACACTTAGGCGCGGTGCATCAACTCCCACCTCGTTTCTTGTTTCTTGACATATCAACCAATAAGAGATGTGGGGCGTGCATGTTTTTAATGACTCAAGACTATCAAACACGGCATGCAGTGGTTAGTTCATTGCATGCAATGCTATTAATTAGCAAATAAACATTAAGTTCTCTCATTAGGCATGTTAACTGATAAAATGTTAGTGCATGTCAACAAAAGTTATATAATTTTTGGTGACATGCATAAACATTTCATTAGTTAAATTTATGGTCAAAATTTGACACAGATTACAATGGGGACCAATAAACCAGGATGGAGGTAGTAGTTATGGGATTACATGGGGGAGTAATAAACCACGACGGAGGTAGTACTAGTGTAGAGGGCGGCGCGGCACGGGAGTCTCTCCCCGCTCGTGGCGCGGCAGTAAAGCTGTCATATCACAAAACCCCACCACTCTCAGTAATAAGTGGCCTGGTAAAATAAACGGACAAGAAACAATCACATCCCTCGGTATTTTTTGCATTTCGTCTCTCTGCATTTACTTTGTCCGGTTCATCTCGCACACTCGATCCCTAGCTACTACTCCTAGTATCCCTAGCTACTACTCCTAGGGCTAGTTCTTTTGGCGGCTTAAAATATAAGCCATCTCTTCCCCAGCTTTTCCCATAAGGCGCCTCACTCATTCATTTGGGCTTCTAAACTAAGTATTTCTGAGATTACTAATCTAGAAGCCTAAAAGAACTGGCCCCTGGTACTCCTAGTAGTAGTACTCAAGTTAGAATTCCAATTGCATGGCACCAATTGTTAGGCAAAAAATTTGATACAGGGTGTAGGAAGCGGTTTGGGAATTTGCATGCCTTCCTGACCAGTGAGATACTCCGTACAAAGTATGATAGAGAAATAACCATAGAGAAGGAAGCTAAATGTAAACAATCAAATGAGCATTTATGCATTTCTTTTGCATTGAATCGTTTCACAAGCTTAACTAGTGCTGTTTTTCTATTTTTACAAAAACCGTATCGTAATGTTAAAACATGCATTTGCACGTACATAAGTAATAGTAGTAGCACAGTCTGCAAGCATATATATATATATATATATATATATATATATATATATATATAGAGAGAGAGAGAGAGAGAGAGAGAGAGAGAAGTGTAGTGCGATATATAGTTAAGTTTGTGCTATATGCACGTACTTACAAAATGCATACGGATACACAAGGTTTCCAAACTTTTCCTTTTACATACTTAATTAAGGACGCTAATAATTCCCGAACGTTCGGGATTTATCATTTGCATCCCAAAACTAATTAGATCGCCTTACGAAACTAAGTTATTCCTAATAAAAGCCACGACGCTCGCAGGAGCGCTTGCGGCGCGCCACGAGTGCCCTGGTGCACGGCTGTTTCCCAGCACGCCAACACAACGCCTCTTCCTCAGTCTCGCAACTCGTGAGGTGCTGATTGGCGGCTTGCCGGCGGGCGAGCGCGATCTCACCGGTGTGGTGATCCGGCGCCAACAGGTACTCCTCCTCGCTGGAAGTGTGCACCCAGTCCATGTACCTCCAAGCGTAGAAGAGGTGCTTGGGGCCGACTGCACTCAGGGCTTTGGCACGGGCGTCCTCCGCCACCCTCACGGCCCTCGCACGAGCCTTCTGCCAAAGAGAAAATTGCCTGACTCTCTCGTACGCGACATAGGCTTGCCAGGCAGGCCTTGCGGCGCGTGTCGGTGTCAAAACAGATAGATTTCAGGTAGGGGGTCCCAAGCTATGTGTCTGAGGATCGATGGTAACAAGGGACAATAGGGACACGATGTTTACCCGGGTTTGGGACCTCTTAAAGGAGGTAAAACCCTACGTCCTCCTTGATTGTATTCAAAGAGTATAGGGGTTACAAGAGTTGATCTACCTCGAGATCATAATGGCTAAACCCTATCTGTCTAGCCTATGATTATTCTGATAGCCTCTACGGATTAAACCCTTCAGTTTATATGCACAACAGAGGGTTCTAGGGTTGTACAGAGTCGGCTTGCAGAGGAAGGAAACATTACACCCGGACACCAAACTTGTCGTTCTATGCACATAGGAGTCCTACCGGCACATGGGAGATAGCCTTCTGCTTTATCTTCACGACCCATTAGTCCAACCCATATCAAATAGACCGGACACCCGAGGACCCCCGAATCCAGGACTCCCTCAGTAGCCCCTGAACCAGTCTTTGATGACAATGTGTTCGGCACACGGATTATCTTCGGCATTGCAAGGCGGGTTCCTTCTCCTGAATACTTTAAGTTAGCCTCCTGCATAAAGGAACTGTGTCCGGCTCTGCATAATCAATACAACCCTTAGCAACGAAGGCAAGACGTCAAAATAGGAACAGTGTCTTTTACTGACAACTTTTTCGGCGAAGCATCACACTTGATTCTTTAACATTTCAAACCGTTTTCACGCCTCCCATTTCGCATTTCAAGGTCTAGCCTCCATTGGCACGTCTCGTCAAAACAGAGACCATGCCCGCCCTTTACGGGATTCTCATCAATATGGTTTGGGTAATCCAACTGCACCTTACGCACGATCTCGTTGGGAATAGGCAAGGTTTATGGCCTGAGAGGGGGACGTTTGGTATTTTCATCTTCTATAAGAGGATAAAGATCCCTCCTTTTTCTTCATGCCTTCATCTAGCTTCCATCTCCCAATCTCCAAGCTCCAGCATCCACAACTCTGACCTTCTCCACCACTGCCACCCTCCCCAGCAATGGCCGGGTCTGGTTCCAAGGGCAAGTGGGAGGCCTCCTCCGTCACCGAAAAGGACATCAAGGGTATCCGGAGCGCGGGTTATCTATCCGCGGACATAGTGCATAGGATCCCAGACAAAGATCGGGTCATTCCTACTCCAGGGCCTAGTGAAAGGGTTGTGTTCATCCCCCATTTCCTTCGGGGGCTAGGATTTCTCCTCCACCCCTTTGTCCGGGGTCTTATGTTTTTCTACGGGCTAGATTTCCACGATCTAGCCCCAAATTCTTTCCTCCACATATCGACTTTTATAGTCGTGTGTGAGGCTCTTCTCCGCATCCCCTCACACTTCGGCTTGTGGCTCAAGGTCTTCAATCTAAAGCCAAAGGTGGTCAACGGAAAGCATGTGGACTGTGGCGGGGCTATGGTAAGCAAGCTCCCCAACACCGTCTGGCCCAAAGGGGCATTCATAGAGACAGTCAAGGTATGACAGCAGGAGGGGTTCTACATCACCGAACCCCACGACGCCAACTGGGCGGCCACGCCTGACTTCAGATCCGTACCCCCCATGAGACTCACCTCATGGACCGCTAAGGGCCTTGATTGGGGGTCCAAACCGGAGGTGCAAATGCTACAGAAACGCATCTCCAACATGTTGGGTGCAAACACTGGTCTCACAAACGTGATTCAAGTGATGCTCTTCCGCCGCACCCTTCCCTGCCAACTTCGAGCCTCCCCCATGTGGGAGTTCAATCCGGAGGAGCCACGGAGCCCGAAGCGCTTCTTTGGCACCATGCACGAAGATATATGGAAGCACCTCTTCAAGGCTCAGAAAAAGTGGCCGAAGAAGAATGAAGACATCGGGCTCGACATCGAGAACCCGGCCACGACGGTAAGCATAATCTTTCCAAAGACCTATACGGTCAATATTTCAGATATAATAAAGGTTATATTGCATGTTTTCTGTACAGGGCTGGATGGCAAAGGCGGAGCGGATCAACTATCTGGCACCGCTTCCTAAGAACCCGACCACACCCGAGCTGATGGAGATGCTAGTCCCAACGCCCTATCAGGCGCCTGAGAAGAAAACCAAGAATAAGAAAGGCAAGGAGGCCAAGGGCGGCCCCCGCCACAAAGGTCCTTTGGAAACAGTGTCCGGAGAGACCGAAGCCCTCTCTTCCCACAAGGGAGATGAGGAAGAAGAGGAGGAGGAGGTGGAAAGCGACTTCCCCCATAAGGGGAGGAAGAAGAAGAGGGCGGCCTCCGAAGATCCGGAGGAAGAGGCGCCCAAAAGAGGGAAGCTGACCCTCTCGGACAGTAAGGACTCAGAGTCCGAACTAGTCCCCAAGAAACCCCCCAGGGTGAAGCTCCAGGCCGAATTGTAAGTATTTAGAAACTTACTATTTATCTTTGGTCAACCTGCTTCCATTATATAAGTTATTTTGTTATTCGCCTTTTAGCCCCCCCCCCGCGTGCTCCCGCAAACTCTGCCAGAGAGTGACACACTGCCGCGAGCCCCCTCACCTATCACCATGGAGGACACCAAGGTGTCATCCCGAAGGACCTCTCCTGGCCGAGAGGGGGTGGACGAGGCCATCGAGAGAGCACCTGAGGTTAATACCTTGGTCGCTGAAGACCTAGGGGAGGCGACCCTTATGACAACCGACGGTGGGGAACCCCAACAATCCGGTCCCCAGCCGAACACCGTTCCGGAGACAAGCATGGCTCTGGGATCGGATAAGCAGCCCCCTTCGAAAGACAGGGGGGAGCACCAGCTCCATCGGCGGCCTCCATTAATTTGGAGGCGCCCAACGCTATGGAGGAAGCACTGCAAAGTGCTTTCGTCATGGAGGAGCACCGCACCCTGATGGGTGTGGTTATGGAGAAGGTTTAGGCTGCTAAAAACAGACTGAACGAAGCCTTCTGCGGCCTACTGACAGGCTTTAAGGTATGTGACGTAATGTTCTAAAAAAATTCATATAGAAGAATAAACCTGTGTACAGACAGTAGCCCCTAATGCTCTGTCCGGTTTGACAGAAACCGGACAGAGGATCCACATAGTATTCGGGAGAGTAACATACTGTGCTATTACTGTAACAAACCTCTATGTTGGCGGCAACCGCCCATGCCGCAGAAGTTTCCAAACTCACTCAGAAGCTTCAGGTGGCAGATGAGGAACTTGACCACATTAGCAAGCGGTTCGACGAGACGCAAGGTATGCGTACGTGATACGTCTCCAACGTATCTATAATTTATGAAGCATTCATGCTATTTTATTATCTATTTTGAATGATTATGGGCTTTATTATACACTTTTGTATTACTTTTGGGACTAACCTATTAACCGAAGGCCCAGCCCATATTGTTGTTTTATTGCCTGTTTCAGTATTTCGAACAAAAGGAATATCAAATAGAGTCCAAACAGAATGAAACCTTCGGCAGCGTGATTTTTGGAAAGATTATGATCCAGGAGACTTGGAGTGCAAGCCGGGGGGTCATCGAGGAAGCCACGAGACAGGGGGCACACCCACCCCCCTGGGCGCGCCCTACCCTTTCGTGGGCCCCTCGAGGCTCCCCCGACCGACTTCTTTCGCCTATATAAGCCTACGTACCCTAAAAACATCGAATATCAAGATAGATCGGGAGTTCCGCCGCCGCAAGCCTCTGTAGCCACCAGAACCCTCTCGGGAGCCCTTCCCGGCACCCTACCGGAGGGGGGATCCTTCACCGGTGGCCATCTTCATCATCCCGGCGCTATCCATGATGAGGAGGGAGTAGTTCACCCTCGGGGCTGAGGGTATGTACCAGTAGCTATGTGTTTGATCTCTCTCTCTCGTGTTCCCTCTATGGCAGATCTTGATGTATCCCGAGCTTTGCTATTGTAGTTGGATCTTATGATGTTTCTCCCCCTCTACTCTTTTGTAATGGATTGAGTTTTCCCCTTTGAAGTTATCTTATCGGATTGAGTCTTCTAATGATTTGACAACACTTGATTTATGTCTTGCCGTGCTTATCTGTGGTGACAATGGGATATCATGTGCCACTTGATGTATATTTTGGTGACCAACTTGCGGGTTCCGCCCATGAACCTATGCATAGGGGTTGGCACACGTTCTTGTCTTGACTCTCCGGTAGAAACTTTGGGGCACTCTTTGAAGTACTTTGTGTTGGTTGAATAGATGAATCTGAGAGTGTGTGATGCATATCGTATAATCATGCCCACGGATACTTGAGGTGACAATGGAGTATCTAGGTGACATTAGGGTTTTGGTTGATTTGTGTCTTAAGGTGTTATTATAGTATGAACTCTATGATAGATTGAGCGGAAAGAATAGCTTCATGTTATTTTACTACGAACTCTTGAATAGATAGAACAGAAAGGATAACTTTGAGGTGGTTTCGTACCCTACCATAATCTCTTCGTTTGTTCTCCGCTATTAGTGGCTTTGGAGTGACTCTTTGTTGCATAATGAGGGATTGTTATATGATCCATCTATGTTATTATTGTTGAGAGAACTTGCACTAGTGAAAGTATGAACCCTAGGCCTTGTTTCCTATCATTGCAATACCGTTTACGCTCACTTTTATCATTAGTTACCTTGCTGTTTTTATATTTTCAGATTACAAAAACCCATATCTACCATCCATATTGCACTTGTATCTTCATCTCTTCGCCGAACTAGTGCACCTATACAAGTTACCATTGTATTGGGTGTGTTGGGGACACAAGAGACTCTTTGTTATTTGGTTGCAGGGTTGTTTGAGAGAGACCATCTTCATCCTATGCCTCCTACAGATTGATAAACCTTAGGTCATCCACTTGAGGGAGATTTGCTACTGTCCTACAAACCTATGCACTTGCAGGCCCAACAACGTCTACAAGAAGAAGGTTGTGTAATAGACATCAAGCTCTTTTCTGGCACCGTTGCCAGGGAGGTGAGTGCTTGAAGGTATATCTTTAGATCTTGCAATCGAATCTTTTTGTTTCTTGTTTTATCACTAGTTTAGTTTATAAAAGAAATCTAAAAAAATGGAGTTAAGTTTGTCTCATACGCTTCATCTTTTTAATACCTTTCGTGAGTATGATGAAAAGGAAAATTGTGCTCAAGTGCTAGAAGAAGAAATCTATAAAATGTTTGGCACTAAATATTTGTATGATGCGCATGATTGCAATGTTATTAGTATGAATTCTTTGAATACCCATGATGCTAATGATATGCAAACTCACAAGCTTGGGGATGCTATGTTTGATGAATATGATATTTTTTGTCCCCCAAGTTTTGATGAGAATATTTATTATGATGAAAGCATGCCTCCTATTTATGATGATTATATTGATGAAAGTGGGTTTGGAAGAGTGTCAACTTTAGGTAGTATTGATCCCACTATTTTGGAGGATATTGAATCTTATTGTGATGAATATGAAAGTGGATTTGGAAGAGTGTCAACTTTATTTAGTGATGATTCCACTATTTTGGAAGAGGTTCCAATTGATTATGAGAACAAAGTTGCTATCTATGATGATTACTGTGATGACTTGTATGCTATTAAGAATAATGATAACCATGAAACTTGTCATCATGATTTTAGTTTTCAATTGGATTATGCCTCACATGATAATTATTTTGTTGAGTTTGCTCCCACTACCATTCCGAATGAGAAGAATTTTGTTTATGTGGAGAGTAGTAAATTCTCTATGCTTGTAGATCATGAAAAGAATGCTTTAGGTGCTGGTTATATGGTTGAATTCATTCATGATGCTACTGAAAATTATTATGAGAGAGGAACATATGCTTGTAGGAGTTGCAATAATGTCAAGTTTCCTCTCTATGTGTTGAAAATCTTGAAGTTATGCTTGTTTTGCCATCCTATGCTAGTTGATTATTGTTCCCATAAGTTGTATGCTCACAAAATCCCTATGCATAGGAAGTGGGTTAGACTTAAATATGCTAGTCATATTCTTCATGATGCTCTCTTTATGTTTCAATTCTTATCTTTTATGTGAGCATCATTTCATCATGCCTAGCTAGGGGCGTTAAACGATAGCGCTTGTTGGGAGGCAACCCAACTTTATTTTTGTTCCTTGCTTTTTGTTCCTGTTTAGTAATAAATAATTCATCTAGCCTCTGGTTAGATGTGGTTTCATGTTTTAATTAGTGTTTGTGCCAAGTAGAACCTTTGGGAAGACTTGGGTGAAGTCTTTATGATCATGCTGTGAAAAACAGAAACTTTAGCGCTCACGAGATTAGCTGGCATTTTTTACTGGAGAGTGATTTTAGGTTGATTATTTTTTAAGATGATTAATAGATAAATTCCTCAGGTCCACCAATTTATTTCAAAATTGTTTGAGTTCCATAAGTATACGTTTGATACAGATTACTACAGACTGTTCTGTTTTTGACAGATTCTGTTTTCATTGTGTTGTTTGCTTATTTTGATGAATCTATGGCTAGTATGTAAGGGTATGAAACATATATAAGTTGGAATACATTAGGTTTAACACCAATATAAATTAAGAATGAGTTCATTACAGTACCTTAAATTGGTGGTTTGTTTTCTTTTACTAACGGAGCTTACGAGTTTTGTCTTGAGTTTTGTGTGGTTGAAGTTTTCAAGTTTTGGGTAAAAGATTCGATGGACTATGGAATAAGGAGTGGTAAGAGCCTAAGCTTGGGGATTCCCAAGGCACCCTAAGGTAATATTCAAGGACAACCAAGAGCCTAAGCTTGGGGATGCCCCGGATGGCATCCCCTCTTTCGTCTTCGTTCATCGGTAACTTTACTTGGAGCTATATTTTTATTCACCACATGTTATGTGTTTTGCTTGGAGCGTCATTTTATTTTGTTAGTATTTGCTTTCTGTTATTTATAATAATGTTTTGCATCTCTATTTTCAATAAAAATGTCAAGGATAGCCTTTACCATGCTTGTTTTGCAAGTATACATGTTGCTGTTTGAAAACAGAAAGTTTACCGCTGTTGCAAAAATTCCCTAGAAAATTCAGAGAGTGATATAATGTTGAATCTTTTTGCATAATGAGATATGATAAACCTTCTACAGCGTAGTATTTTTCTTGTAATTTTGGAGTTAGTGAAGTATGATGAATCTTGCATTCTTTACAGACTATACTGTTTTGGCAGATTGCTGTTATGTTTGCATTGTTTGCATATGCTTGCTTGTTTAATGATTCTATTTGAGGATAGGAGTATTAAATATGCATAGATATTTAGTATGAAATGTTGAATAATAATGTTAGTAATTTGTTACAGTAGAAAATGATAAGGTTTTGCATTGGTTTATACTAACCTATCTCACAAGTTCTTGTTGAGTTTGGTGTGGATGACGTTTTTGAGAAATAAAGAAACCATGATATGAGAGGAATTAAGGAGACACAAAAGCTCAAGCTTGGGGATGCCCAAGGCACCCCAAGATAATATTTCAAGAAGTCTCAAGCATCTAAGCTTGGGGATGCCCCGGTAGGCATCCCACCTTTCTTTTTCAACAACTATCGGTTAGTATCGGTTGAACCTAAGTTTTTGCTTCTTCACATGAGTTGTGCTATCCTTGCAATGTCATTTTATTTTGCCTTGATTGCTGTTCGAATACAATACCAAGATCTTAAATTCTTAAATGAGAGAGAGTCTTCACATAGTTGCATAATTATTTAACTACTCATTGAGCTTCACTTATATCTTTTTGGAGTAGTTTGTCATTTACTCGTGTGCTTCACTTATATCCTATGAGTAAATGGTTGAATGAGTTGAATGTCATAAATCTGAAATTATATATGTTTCATTTGCTTATCCCATGGGGAGTAATGACTTCACATCTAAGAAGTAGAGGTTGTAAATTTATTGATGGTTAGCAAGCATTGTATTGGTCATTTGAACAATTCATGAAAGAATATTGAAGGAAGAGAGATTTCACATATAAATATATTATCATAGCCATCTTTTATAATTGTGAGCACTCATTAAGTATGACATGCTAAAGAGTTGATGTTGGACAAGGAAGACAACGTAATGGGTTATGTTTTCTCACATCTCAGTTAAAGTATATTGTCATGGATCATTCAAACATGTTGAGCTTGCCTTTCCCCCTCATGCTAGCCAAAATTCCTTGCACCAAGTAGAGATACTACTTGTGCTTCCAATTATCCTTAAACCCAGTTTTTGCCTTGAGTGTCAACTATACCTACCTATGTGCGGTATTTACCTGCCGTTCCAAGTAAAGTTGTATGTGCCAAACTCTAAACCTTCAAATTATAATCTGTTTTGTATGCCCGAATTGCTCATGTAGCAACTAGGGGCTGTCAGAGTCTTCCATGCTAGGTGGGTTATTCTCAAGATGAGTGGACTCCGCTCATCATTCACGAGAAAAATGGCTGGTAACCGGGATGCCCAGTCCCATGATCAAAAAGATCAAAATTAAATAAAAAATAATTGCAAACAGAACTCCCCCAGGTTTGATGTTAGTTGGAGGCACACGTTGTTTCGGGCAAGCCATGGATTGATGATTTTTGGTGGAGGGGGAGTAAAAACTTTTACCATTCTGTTTGGGAACCGCCTATAATGTATGTAGTATGGAAGATATTGGGAACTCTTGGTTGTTATGTTGACATTGAGATCAAACCTCTCAAAATTATTTATCTCTATTTCAAAATCGAGCTCTGGCACCTCTGCAAATCCCTGCTTCCCTCTGCGAAGGGCCTATCTTTTCCTTTATGTCTTTTACTTTATGCAAGAGTCAAGGTGATCTTCACCTTTCCCTTTTTCATTTTATCCTTTCGCAAGCACTTTGTGTTGGGGTGATCCTGATATATATATATATATATATATATATATATATATATATATATATATATCCAATTGGATGTAAGTTAGCATGAACTATTATTGTTGACATCACCCAAAGGTGAATACGTTTGGAGGCAACACTATAAGCCCCAATCTTTCTTTGTGTTCAATTAAAACTTTGGACCCATTAGTATTGTGTGAGTGTTAGCAGTTGTAGAAGACTATATGATAGTTGAGTATGCGAAGTTTGCTAAATCAAAGCTCTGACATAGACCGTTCCTGAAAATAGGATGAATTGCAATTGTTTGATGAATACAAATGAAGTTTGCTAGTTTTTAAGAAACTTTATGGTCTATGCTTTAACATGTGAATAGCTTGTTACTTGATTATGAATAGTTTTATGAGATGAACTACTGTTATGACATATATTGATGCTAGTAAAGGTGATTGAAAGTATCATTGATAAAACTTGTGCACCTCTAGCATTCACACTTCATAAATTCTTTCTTTTATCATTTACCTACTAGAGGATGAGCAGGAATTAAGCTTGGAGACGCTGATACGTCTCCAACGTATCTATAATTTATGAAGCATTCATGCTATTTTATTATCTGTTTTGAATGATTATGGGCTTTATTATACACTTTTATATTACTTTTGGGACTAACCTATTAACCGGAGGCCCATCCCATATTGCTGTTTTATTGCCTGTTTCAGTATTTCGAACAAAAGGAATATCAAACGGAGTCCAAACGGAATGAAACCTTCGGCAGCGTGATTTTTGGAAATATTATGATCCAGGAGACTTGGAGTGCTAAGCCGGGGGGTCTTCGAGGAAGCCACGAGATAGGGGGGCGCACCCACCCCCACTGGGCGCGCCCTACCCTCTCGTGGGCCCCTTGAGGCTCCCCCAATCAACTTCTTTCGCCTATATAAGCCTACGTACGCTAAAAACATCGAATATCAAGATAGATCGGGAGTTCCGCCGCCGCAAGCCTCTGTAGCCACCAGAAACCTCTCGGGAGCCCTTCCCAGCACCCTGCCGGAGGGGGGATCCTTCAGCGGTGGCCATCTTCATCATCCCAGCGCTATCCATGATGAGGAGGTAGTAGTTCACCCTCGGGGCTGAGGGTATGTACCAGTAGCTATGTGTTTGATCTCTCTCTCTCTCTCGTGTTCTCTCTCGTGTTCCCTCTATGGCACGATCTTGATGTATCCAGAGCTTTGCTATTGTAGTTGGATCTTATGATGTTTCTCCCCCTCTACTCTCTTGTAATGGATTGAGTTTTCCCCTTTGAAGTTATCTTATCGGATTGAGTCTTCTAATGATTTGACAACACTTGATGTATGTCTTGCCGTGCTTATCTGTGGTGACAATGGGATATCATGTGCCACTTGATGTATGTTTTGGTGACCAACTTGCGGGTTCCGCCCATGAACCTATGTATAGGGGTTGGCACACGTTCTTGTCTTGACTCTCCGGTAGAAACTTTGGGGCACTCTTTGAAGTACTTTGTGTTGGTTGAATAGATGAATCTGAGATTGTGTGATGCATATCGTATAATCATGCCCACGGATACTTGAGGTGACAATGGAGTATCTAGGTGACATTAGGGTTTTGGTTGATTTATGTCTTAAGGTGTTATTCTAGTATGAACTCTATGATAGATTGAGTGGAAAGAATAGCTTCATGTTATTTTACTACGAACTCTTGAATAGATAGAACAGAAAGGATAACTTTGAGGTGGTTTCGTACCCTACCATAATCTATTCGTTTGTTCTCCACTATTAGTGGCTTTGGAGTGACTCTTTGTTGCATGTTGAGGGATTGTTATATGATCTATCTATGTTATTATTGTTGAGAGAACTTGCACTAGTGAAAGTATGAACCCTAGGCCTTGTTTCCTATCATTGCAATACCGTTTACACTCACTTTTATCATTAATTACCTTGCAGTTTTTATATTTTCAGATTACAAAAACCCATATCTACCATCCATATTGCACTTGTATCTTCATCTCTTCGCCGAACTAGTGCACCTATACAATTTACCATTGTATTGGGTGTGTTGGGAACACAAGAGACTCTTTGTTATTTGGTTGCAGGGTTGTTTGAGAGAGACCATCTTCATCCTACGCCTCCTACGGATTGATAAATCTTAGGTCATCCACTTGAGGGAAATTTGCGACTGTCCTACAAACCTGTGCACTTGCAGGTCCAATAACGTCTACAAGAAGAAGGTTGTGTAGTAGACATCAGTACGATGTTTAAAAATTTATTTTTATGTCAGTAGTGATATGCATATTGAGATGTTGACTCATAGAATGCTTTGATTATGAGCATAGTGGGTGCAGCTGAGGTCGAGACCCTCAAAGGCGCCCTCGCCCAGGCCAAGAAAGAGGCGGAGGCAAATAAGGCAGCCGCTGATAAAGCGGCTGCTGAGCTATAGGCCGAACAAACTGCCCGTCGCCAACACGAAGCTCGGGTGGCCGAGGTCGATCAGGAGGTGAAGGATGCCATCAGCAAATGCGAAACTTTGGAGAAGAAGACCTCGGCCCAGTCCTCCAAGCTTGCCAAGGCTCTCCAGGACGCCAAAGTGGTGCGGAGCGAATCCCGGGGTGCTCGTGAAGAGATCCACCAGGCGAGGCACATAGCGGCGGGTAAAGCCTTTCTTTTGCAGAGTATCTTTGGAGGTCAGAGGTACGATTTGCTCACACGAATGTGGAGTTCTCCAGGCGCGTTTACGGATCTACCGAAGAGTGCCGCTGATGCCGCGCAGTTCTTCCAAGCCCAGGAGGGGAACTCGATTGAGAAGCTGTTCTGGTCACAATTTCTTGCGTCAGAACACCCGACGCCGCTGAACGACCAACTGAAGCAGCTGGTAGAGCTACATAGGGTGGCAGGTTTGGCTATGAAGGACCTGATAGTCCAACTTTGGCCAACCGAGCCGATCCCTTGCAGCTACTTTGGTTTGGTGGCACGGCTTGTCGATGCGCGACCATGGATTGATGCCGTGAAGTTCTCGACCTGCATAGAGGATGCCCCGGTGGCCTTTGCCCGCGTCAAAATGCAATGGGCAAAGATGAAGGCAACTGAAGTGGCAACCGCAGGCCCACCCGAGGGCAAAGATCATCGGAAGTCGGAGAGGTACTTTGACGACATCCTAGAAGGAGCCCGGGAGATAGAGGGCCAATGTTCGAAGGACATAATATTTGATTAGACGTGTTCGAGTTATACAAACTATGTTGTGAACCCATGCTATTATATATCTATGTTTGGGCCTTCTATTCGAGCGAATTTTTCTCCTGTGCGGCTGTTTATTGTTATATTTTTGAAAGTTGCCAGTCGTCGGCTTTGGCCCCCATGTAGATGCTACAGGGGTGTTCGAGAGAACACGGGACCATACTTTATCCAATGTCTTGGTCCGTAAAGGAGGTGTCCGCGAGGTGAACCAGGCAATCGGACTATGCGGCTTTATTGCTTTCACTTAGCAAGAGGAGTTTGATCGTGGAGCTAAGTACTAGCCCCTTGTGCGTGTGCGGCTATCCGGGCTATGGTGCCTTTTTCACGCGGCTGGACGAAGACCAGCCCCTCGTATAACACGGGGTGAATCGCTAACGATTTGTAGTATAAATACTAAGTCGCCGAATCGCCGACCAACTCTCGCCTATCATGACAGTCAGTTTTCATCTTTCTCTACTGAGGTACTTGACCGGACGAATGAGAAATACAATTGCAGTAGTTCTCCCTTTACTACCTTAGCCGAATGAGCAGAACGTAAGGTGGTAAGCACAGGAGCCGGGCAACCCAACTATAGACCCAAGACATGATTCGGAGCCGATGCATATAATGCAATATCCGGGACGCTGAAGAGCTCCCTATAGGTGTTTGGACTTGAAATGTGCAGGGCTGAATACAACCCCCAGTGTTAAGGCCGGACTAAAGCACGTGTGGCAGTCTAAGGTAGGGAGGGAACACAAATGATAATAAACATAAAATGACTGCCAAACAAAGTGGTGATCAACTGTTTCCTTTATACCTTGATTAATATGTCAAGCCGTGTTGTTACAGATAATGCCATGAATATCAACGCCATTTTACATGCCAAAAGTTTACAGAAGGGAAAGGTTTAGACAGGGCCTAAAAAGTAGTGGTTTGAAGATCCCAATGGTGCCCTGCCACACGTCTTCACTATTTCTCCTTGGTACGAAATCCTTTGAGAGGAGGAGTCGATGGTCGTGTGCAAGAAAGAGGGACCTTGAAAAGAGCCCCGTACAACCATAGATCAGGTAGGTTTTTTAACGAACCAAGAGTAGAAAAAAACATTTGAGGTCCGAATAGGGTCAAGCCGTACTATGGACCTTTTTTGTAGTGTGCCTTCGGCACTACCCATGGTATTTTAAGTGCGTAGTTATGTACGTGCGGTGCGTATGCCGCAACCTTATGGGGCGATCGACGGAGGCCAAACTGCTATTCAAGCTCCGGCTCTACTGAGCTACCGCATTGTAATGCGGATCAGACTCGCTTAGCAGTGTCATGGGTCTTGATGACCGATGAGCTGTTCGGCTTGATGAGGCCGTCTTGTACTTCGGCTGCTAGGGTCACGGTATGCTCCTCAGTATGGAGGGAGCTCTCCATATTGCCATTTACTGTGATGACGCATAGAGGTCTAGGAATTTTGAGCTTCAGATAAGCATAGTGCAGGACTGCATTAAAGCAGGTGAAAGCAGTTCGTCCGAGCAATGCATGATAACCACTGCGAAAAGGGATGATCTCGAAGATCAATTCTTTGCTTCAGAAGTTGTCTGGAGAGCCGAATACTACTTCCAGTGTTAGTGAGCCCATGCAGCGGGCCTCTACACCAGGTATCACTCCTTTGAAGGTAGTGTTGCTAGGCTTGATTCTTAACAGGTCGATACTCATCTTATGGACAGTATCCTAATAGATCAAGTTGAGGCTGCTGTCGCCTTCCATAAGGACTCTTAGTGAGATGGTATCCGTCGATGATAGGATCAAGTACCAGGGCCGTTGAACCTCTGTGACAGATACTGGTTGGGTGGTCCCTGCGATCAAAGGTGATCGGACAAGCCGACCATGGGTTGAATTTTGGGGTGACAGGCTCTACGGCGTAGATGTCCCTTAATGCGCGTTTGCACTCCCTCTTGGGGATGTGGGTGACATAGATCATGTTCACCATTTTCACCTCGGGGGGAAACTATTTCTGCCCCCCAGTGTGCGGCGGGCGAGGCTCATCATCGTCCTCACTTTGAGGCCCTTCCCCCTCATGCTCGTCATTTTATTTACCGGCCTGTTTGAAAACCCAGCAGTTTCTGTTGGTGTGGTTGGCAGGTTTGTCAGGGTTGCCATGAATCTGGCAAGGTCGCTCTAGTATTTTTTCCAAGTTGGATGGGCCTTCCCTATTACCTTTGGATGGCTTCTTCCGCTGACCGGGTTTTGAGCCACTGAATCTGGTGTTTACTGTTGTATCCTTGATTTCTTCGTTATTGTTCCGACGCCTGTTTTTATGGCGTCGTGGCCTGCCATTGCCATCCCTGGCCTCAGAAGTGCCGGGGTCATTGGTACTGTTGCTTCTATGAGCCAACCAGCTATCTTTTCCCGTAGAAAAGCGGGTCATAAGTGTAGTAAGAGCTGCCATAGTCTTCGGCTTCTCCTGACCGAGGTGTCGGGCGAGCCATTCGTCACGGATGCTGTGTTTGAATGCCGCTAAAGCTTTGGCGTCTGGACAGTCCATGATTTGGTCCTTTTTAATTAAGAACTGATTCCAAAGTTTGCGGGCTGACTCTCTAGGTTGCTAGACTATGTGACTTAGGTCATTAGCATCCGGTGGCCGGACATAAGTGCCCTGAAAGTTGTCCCGAAATGCATCCTCTAAGTCTTCCCAACTTCCAATGGAGTTATCTGGGAGGTTGTTCAACCAGTGTCGTGCTGGTCCTTTCAGCCTCAGAGGGAGGTATTTAATGGCGTGGAGGTCATATCCGCGAGCCATGTGAATGCGGAGAAGGAAATCTTCAATCCATACGACAGGATCCGTCGTTCCATCATACTACTCGATGTTCACGGGTTTAAACCCTTCCAAAAATTGGTGCTGCATTACCTCATCAGTAAAGCACATGGGGTGTGTGGCACCTCTATATCGGGCAACATCACGATGGAGTTCGGATGACATCTGTGTTCGGTGCTGACCCTGGACTTGGTTATGTTTGTCGTGCCAGGCTTGATGGTCGTTACCCCGTGTTGGGGCACGTCCTCTTGATCCATAAATTGATCTGGTCTAGCCGGACCTATTGGTCAGGTCCTAACATGGGTCGCACGTGTAGCCCGGGGCCGCTGTCTCCCTGCCTCTATGGGGAGGGGGCGCGGGCTGGTGTTCGACATGATTAGTCGTTTTGTTCCGTCCACGTGGTGGTCGGTCCGGTGATCAGCCCGATTGTATTTTGACGGTATTGGCACAAGGGCCTCGTCGTTGAATTGTGGCAGTAGCCTGCGTTTTGGGTAACGCTTTGTTAGGCGCTCAAAACCATATCCTTCTTCGGCGGCTAGGACCTTAGTCCATCTATCGTTGAGCGTATCCTGTTCGGCTTTAATCCGCTGTTGTTTCTTTTTCAGGCTCCGCGCGGTGGCGATGAGCTATCGCTTGAAGTGTTCTTGTTTGAGAGGTTCGTCTGGGATGATGAAATCTTTGTCACCAAGGCTGACATCCTCTTTGGAGACAGGTAAGTAGTTACTATCTTCCGAATCTTCGTGATCGGCGAGTTCTTAGGGGCTGAATTGACCCTCTTCCCTTTCATCCTACTCAAGCGCAGGCTCAATGGGGTTGTCGAAGTCTTCGACGTTGTACGGAGTGTTATTATCTCCAGTGCCGGTATTACTTTCCCTTTCCCGACGCGATCTTGCGCGGCGCCGCTGACACCGGCGTTTTGGTGGTTCATCGACGGGCTTATCCTCATATGAATCTTGAGTGCCAGCGTCGTCCTTATTATCAAGGGTGTCCACCATGTATACATCGTAAGTAGAAGAGGTTGTCCAACACCCGGTGATGGGCGGGTTTTGACCTGGTTCGGCTTCGACATTGTCGTCCATGCCGTCGATTTCTTCAGAAGCGTAGTCTAGCATGTCAGTTAAATCCTCGACAGTGGCTACTAAGTGGGTGGTGGGTGGGACATAAAATTCCCTGGTCTCAGCCCCCCGTTCGAACTAGGCATAGTTCGGAGGTGATACTTCCGAGATTGCAAGGGATTGTATTAAGTCTAGCACTTCATTTAAGAGCGAGAGCTGGACAGGCGTCCGAGGATCTGCGGAGCTAGGCTCGGCAATAACCACTTGACTGAGCTCGAAGGGCACGATCCTCGAAAGTTTGGAGTCCGTGTCCGGAGGCAAGTCTGGCTCCCCGACAATGGGAAGAGCCCCGTTGATACCAGGTTCGCTAATGGTGTGGTCATCTCTGAGTCTCCGGCTGGAAGCTCCATGGGGGAAGAGAGTCCGGCAGGGTTTAACCTCCCGTCTTCGGACGATGTGGTCCGCTCTAGATCTAAGGCCAGGGTGGGCGTTAGCGTCGACCTCTGGACGAGATCTGATAGTAGATCTGAAGGGCCTTCTTCGTGCATGCGGGGAGAGGCGGCCGAGGCCGTGAACCCCTCGAAGATTAGATCTCCTCAGATATCGACGATGTAGTTTAAACTTCCAAACCTGATCTGGAGCGGAGCTGTCGACCTGCTCAAGGTGACCAGGGGTGTAGCTATCGACCTGCTCAAGGTGACCGGTCGAGTTGGCACGTAGCATGGAGCCACCAAACACGAAAAGCTGACCAGGGAGGAAGATCTCCCTGGAGACAGCGCCATTGTGGATGACGAGGCGAGCCATCGATTCTTCTGTCGACAACACAATGGAACTCTCAATGAAAGCACCAATGTCGGTGTCAAAACCGACAGATCTCGGGTAGGGGGTCCCAAGCTATGTGTCTGAGGATCGATGGTAACAAGGGACAATAGGGACATGATGTTTACCCAAGTTCGGACCCTCTTAAAGGAGGTAAAACCCTACGTCCTACTTGATTGTATTCGAAGAGTATAGGGGTTACAAGAGTTGATCTACCTCGAGAAAGTAATGGCTAAACCCTAGCCGTCTAGCCTATGATTATTCTGATAGCCTCTACGGGCTAAACCCTCCAATTTATATGCACACCGGAGGGGCCTAGGGTTGTACAGAGTCTGCTTGCAGAGGAAGGAAACATCACACACGGACACCAAACTTGTTGTTCTACACACATAGGAGTCCTACCCGGACACGGGAGATGGCCTTCTGCTTTATCTTCATGGCCCATCAGTCTGGCCCATATCGAATAGACCGGACACCCAATGACCCCCTAATCCAGGACTCCCTCAACGCGCTTCTCTTCCTCGGCCTTCTTCTCCGCCTCTATTCTGGCGCGCTTTGTCGGAGGCAAAGCCTCCCACAAGGTGACCTCCATTTCTTTCCAAAGCTCCTCAAGGCCGGGGGAGGGCTCAGCGGGCGGCGCGACGTTCTCCTCATGGCGGGGAGCCGACGCATCCTCTGACACACATGTTGGCGAGACTGGGAACACCGACGTGTCCACCTTGATGCATCATGGCGCGGAGCGGAACACCGACGCGTCCTCGTCGACTAGTGACAGCAAGGAACGGAACGACAACGCGTGACCCTCCGCGCGGTGCAGCGAGGGGTGCCTAGGGCTTGGGAGGGGCAAGGCCATGGTGGTCGACGTGATAGGGAGGGGGAGGAGATAGCAATGAACGTGAGCGTTCTTCCGAATGCCGTGGGAGGCGCAATATTTATAGCGAGTAATGGCACACCTACGTAAGGCATGTTGCATGATTAACGTAACAGCTATGTGGGCATATTTGTTGGAGTAAATTATGGGGGAGGGAAGGGGTGGATATACCGCTGGTCACAACGGATTGGACGGGTGTGGGAGGAGGAGAGTCATGCATGCAGATTTTTTCCACACGGGGTGGAGTGGTGGGATTGCTGGAGGGAGAAGGAGAGTCAAGCCGGCAGATTGTTTTCACACATCGAGAGGAAAAGATTTGGAGACGAACGGGCCTCCTGCAGGTATGGGGAACGGTGCATAATAAGTCATCTTGCATGCCGGGCTAGGTATAGTCTCAAGTCATTAAAAACATACACGCCCCACACATGTTCAGATTTCAAGGTGCACTAAATTATTGCATGCGATGATTAAGGCTGGCCATAGTGGTGGTGTCGGTGTCAAAACCGGCGGATCTCGGGTAGGGGGTCCCGAACTGTGCGTCTAGGCGGATGGTAACAGGAGACGAGGGACACGATGTTTTTACCCAGGTTCGGGCCCTCTTGATGGAGGTAAAACCCTACGTCGTGCTTGATTAATATTGATGATGTGTGTTACAAGAGTAGATCTACCACGAGATCAAGGAGGCTAAACCTAGAAGCTAGCCTATGGTATGATTGTTGTTCGTCCTACGGACTAAAGCCATCCGGTTTATATAGACACCGGAGAGGGCTAGGTTACATAGAGTCGGTTACAATGGTAGGAGATCTACATATCCGTATCGCCAAGCTTGCCTTCCACGCCAAGGAAAGTCCCATCCGGACACGGGATGAAGTGTTCAATCTTGTATCTTCATAGTCTTGGAGTCCGGCCGATGATGATAGTTCGGCTATCCGGACACCCCCTAGTCCAGGACTCCCTCAGTAGCCCCTGAACCAGGCTTCAATGACAACGAGTCCGGCGCGCATATTGTCTTTGCCATTGCAAGGCGGGTTCTTCCTCCGAATAATTTATAGAAGATTGTGAACACCAGGATAGTGTCCGGCTCTGCAAAATAAATTCCACGTACCACCGTAGAGAGAATAATATTCACACAAGTTCAATCTGCTGACGTATCTTGTGGCATGACGTCACACCACTACCAAGCCTTTACTCGAATTGTTTTTATCGTACTGCCTCAGCGTGTTTAGCGAAGCGGTTTCCTTGGCACGTCTTGTCGAAGCAGAGATCGTGTTCCCCTTATTCCGGGATTCCCATCAATACAAACGTGGGTAACCCAACCGCGCCATTGATTGCGGCGCTTGGGGGATAAGCGAGTTTTGTCAGGTCGGTGGGGTCGTATGTTTTTGTCCGCCCATATAAGGGGATAAAGATCCAACCCTTTTACCTGCGCCTTCTTCCTCCTTGGCTTATCCATCTCCGCGGAATCGAGCTCCAGCGCCCAAGTCCGCACGTGTCACCTCAACCTCCTCCAACTATGTCCGGAGTGGGAGGCAAGTGGATGGCCTCCTCCGTTACGGAGGGGCAGATCCAGAAGCTGCGCAGCGCCGGATATTTGTCCAGCAACATCGTGCACCGGCTCCCCGACGAGGGGGAGCTCATCCCCACCCCCAGGCCCCATGAGAGGGTAGTATTTCTTCCCCATTTCCGCCGTGGACTGGGCTTCCCACTCCATCCCTTTGTTCGGGGGCTCATGTTCTACTACGGCCTGGATTTCCATGATCTGGCCCCGAATTTCATTCTCAACATCTCGACGTTTATCGTCGTGTGTGAGGCCTTCCTCTGCATCCAGCCCCACTTCGGCTTGTGGCTCAAGACCTTCAGTGTCAAGCCGAAGGTTGTGAAGGGCAGCCAAGCGGAGTGCGGAGGCGCCATGGTGGGCAGGATGTCCCACGTTACTTGGCTCGAGGGCACTTTCGTGGAAACCATTAAGGGGTGGCAATTGGGGTGGTTCTACATCACCGAGCCACGTGACCCTGAATGGGCAGCGGCCCCGAATTCAGATCTGGTATCCCCACATGGCTCACCTCCTGGAAAGAGAGCGGCCGGATCTGGGGTGATTCGGAGGAGCTGACCGGACTCCAAGCCTGCATCCAAAAGTTGGTGGACAAGAAGCTCAAGCTTGTCAACGTAGTCCAGGCCATGCTCATTCGCCGGATTCTCTCGTGCCAACGACGGGGCTTCAACATGTGGGAGTTTGATCCGGCGCAGCACCGGACCTTGAGCGGGCTCTTCGACACTACGTACGAAGAGGTCTGGAAGGTGCTGTTCAAGGGCGCCGAGGCTCCCGCATCCGCTACCGAAGATCGCAGATTCAGCTCGCAGCGTCCGGCTGACGAGGTAAGTGATTTTGTCCTTTACGGAATGCTCGTTTTCCATAGTTTGACTCTACGCGGGATCTAAACTCCCCTTTCCTTTGACAGAACTGGCTGGCGAAGGCCGAACAGACTATCTGTCCGGCCCCATTGCCAGAGGACCCAGCGGACGCCCGCCTAACGGGGCTGCTGGCTCCGGCACCCCACGTGGTGCCGGAGAAGATGGCCAAGAAGAAGGCCACAGGTACTCGAAAGAGTTCCCGTTTTTAGGTGTTATCGGATGATGACTCTAAGGCCGACTCCTCCCACAAAGGCGAGGAGGAGAAGAAGAAAGCCTCTCCCCTAGCGGGGGGAGGGAAGAAAAGGAAGGCTTCCCCTACGGGGGAGGCCGAAGGGTCCAAGAAGGGAAAAACCGTTCCCCCGGACTACTCTGCCAACGCCAGTGATGATGACAAGGACTGGCCTCCAAGGACCAAGCCCCTGGCGAGATCGTAAGTATCCGGACTCCCGAATAACTTTATGGTTTTTCTTTTCGCCACCCAGTGTCTTTCTAATGCCGCATACAACCCTGCAGTCCGCCCAAGGATGATCTTCCCGCTTCGTCGAGCGAGTCCTTAGGTGTGTCGGATATGGATTATCTTCCGACCGCCTCCACCCCTCGTGACGCGGACGATGCCGAGGTGGGATCCTGGGAAGGGACCCACCAGGAGGAGGAGGCCCCAGAGGTGTCGCAGGACAACCTCCCGGACTTTGCACCGGACTCGGCCCCGGAGCCCCTAGTGGCTCCGGAGTCCGGCGGGCGACCCCTTCGTAAGAAGGGCAAGACCGTGACGCCGGCAGCTTCCGTCCAACCGGAGGCGCCTGATAGCTTGCTGGAGGCGCTCAATGGCGCCTCCATTGAAGAGGAACACCGCACTGTTATGAGTGCGGTGATTCAGAAGGTTCAGCTCGCCAAGAGCGGGCTGACCGAAGCCTGCAGCAGCCTTCTAACAGGCTTTGAGGTAAGAATTTCGATATATGTAAAATAGTACCGCATAGACAGTAGCCCCTGATGCTCGGTTCGGTGTTCGAAAAGAAAAGCCGAACTGAGGATCTAAAAAGATATACACAGGAGTCATAAAAAATATGTCAATATGGGATTGCAGGCTGTGCTGCTGACCTCTGCCGCACTGACTGCGGAGGTCAATACTTTGAAGGAAAGCCTCGAGCGGTCCGAGAACGAGCTCGGCCGTGCCAAGAAGAAACTCGAGGACAAGGAAGGTGAGTAACACCTTATTAAAATTGTACCTTACAGAAAAGGATTTGGTTGCAAGAAAAATGACAAGGATAACGTGGATATAGTAGGGGCCATGAACGAGGTGGCGGCCCTGAAGGAGGCGGTGTCCGCGACCGAACGCAATGCATCCGCGGAGCACGCCGAGCGAGAGAAGCAGGAGGCGCGGGTGGCGGAGGTGCAGCAAGAGCTCCAGGCTCTCATGGAAAAACATGAGAGTTTGGAGCGTGACTCGAAGACTCGAGAGTCCGAGCTTGCAACGGCTCTTGAGAGTGCCAGAGCCGCTAAGGCCGAAGCCTATAAGGCCCTCCAGGAAATCGAGGAGTTGAAGAAAATAGCGGCGGGTAAGGCGTTTTTCATGCAAAGTAAGCATGAGAGTGTGAATTACCTATCACTTACCCGAATTCGGAGCTCTCCAGGAGCGTTCGCAGATCTGCCCTGCAGCGTGTCCGATGCTGCCGCTTTCTACCGGGCCGAGGAGGGAAGCTCGATGGAGAAGGTCTTCTGGTCTCAGTATGCTGAGACCGGACATCCGGTGCCCCTTAGCGATCAGCTGAAGCAGCTGGTCGAGCTCCACAAGGCGGCCGAACAGGCCATGAAGGGCCTCATAGTTCGGCTGTGGCCTAAGGAGGCCATGCCTGGGAGCTACTTCGGCCTGGTGCGGCGGCTGGTGGATGCATGTCCATGGGTTGAAGTCATCAAGCACTCCGCCTGCATTGAAGGTGCCCATCGGGCCCTTGCCCGCGCAAAGGTGCACTGGGGCAAGATGGATGCCCAGAAGCTTGTGACGGACGCGCCACCGCAGGGCAAGGAGCATCGTACGCCTGAAATGTATTATAAAACTGTCCTGAAGGGTGCCCGCATTATTGCGGGTGAGTGCTCCAAAGATGAAATTTTTGAGTAGACTCGCATTTTGTTATCCTGTGCGCTGAAAACTTAGTTCATATGCGCTAAGCAACGCATGTTAATTTAAAATATTACCTTCTGTGTGGCTGTTTATCAAATCTGAGAGATGGCAAGTCGTCGGCTTCAGCCCCCATGCCGCGAGTGCTGGGGTGTTCGGGATAAATTTGAGCACTCTTGTTCCCATTTTTGGGTCCATGTAGGGAGGCGCTCAACACAACGAACAAGGCAACCGGACTTATAATGCTTGAAAACTCCCACTTAGCCATAGAATTCTATAATTTTAAATTTCAGCGAAGCCCCTAGTATTCGGAAGACCGAATTTGGGGCACTATCCACGCCTGGGCCGGACAAAGTCGGCTCCTCGCTCTAAGCGGCATAAGTCTTTAGGGACTCGCAAAAAACCTCTCGAACAACGACCGGCTCTCGCCTCATCATGACGGTCAGTCTTAGCTTTCTCCACTAAGGCGTTAACCCAGCTCAACTGGGGCGCAATCGCAGTGGTTCTCCCAGTGCTACCTTAGCCGATATAACGGAACATAAGGTACCAAAACATGGGAGCCGGGCAAACCCAACTATTGACCCAAGAACATGATTCAGAGCCGATGTATATAATGCTATAAGTTCGGGGTGCCGCACTTGTGAAAGTGTTCGGACTTATCACACCATGATGTGGGAAACATAAGGCCCTGGTGTATTTAGCCGTACCAGAGTGTACGGATGCAACATGTCATAAATGAACATATGTATAGGAAAGGAATGCAATTGGAAGCAAAAAGGTGCTGCATTGCTTTATTCAAGAAAAACTGCTGTGAATGCAGAACGATACAAATGGTGCGATAAGCAAGGGATGGGACTATTAAACATGTCCCCCTCCAGGGGTAGGCTACAGAATGGTGTATAAAACAGATTTAAAGCTCGTAATGGAGACCACCTGGATATCCGTTGTAGCCTTTCTCCTTCCCTGGCTGTTGCATCGTGAGTTGGGCAGGTCTGCTGCCGGACAGGGCCTCTAACGAACGGAGTCCTGTGGGTAAAAGTAAGAAAAAAATAAAAAAAGAGTGACACACTTGAGAGCCCCTGGTTTGGTTGAGCCGCATTCTGGGCTTATCGTGGTCGTGCCCCTCTCCCAATGCCCATGGTATCTCCAAAGCGTAATGTTGTACGCACAAGACCTGTCTTGACGTTTTACAGGGACTGGGGTCGGGGCTGCACTGCTACGAGTGCTCGGAACGTGCCAGGTGGTCTTGTTGTAGGTTACTCCGGGCACGTTTAGCCGTGTCCGGTCGCTTAACGCCCGGACTCAAGAACTGCCTTAAGAGGCTGCACTGTATTTCTGCCGCGAGAGCCGCTGTATGTTCCTCCGTTCGGAGAGAACGTTCAGTGTTTCTGTTGACCGTGATGACTCCTCGAGGGCCTGGCATCTTGAGCTTGAGGTATGCGTAGTGCGGCACTGCGTTGAACTTTGCAAACGCGGTGCGTCCGAGCAGAGCATGATAGCCGCTGCAGAATGGAACTATGTCGAAGATTAACTCCTCGCTTCAAAAGTTATCTGGGGATCCGAAGACCACTTCCAGTGTAACTGAGCCTGTACAATTGGCTTCTACACCTGGTATGACGCCTTTAAAGGTTGTCTTGGTTGGTTTAATCCTTGAGGGGTCGATGCCCATTTTGCGCACTGTATCCTGATAAAGCAGGTTCAGGCTACTGCCGCCGTCCATCAGGACTCTGGTGAGGTGAAATCCATCGACGATTGGGTCTAAAACCAATGCGGCGAAGCCGCCATGGCGGATGCTGGTGGGGTGGTCTCTTCGGTCAAAAGTGATCGGGCAGGAGGACCATGGATTGAACTTCGGGGCAACTGGCTCCATCGCGTATACATCCCTGAGTGCACGCTTCCGCTCCCTTTTGGGTATGTGTGTTGCGTATATCATGTTCACCGTCTGCACCTATGGGGGGAAACCCTTCTGTCCTCTATTGTTCGGCGGTCGGGTCTCTTCCTCGTCATCTCTATGCAACCCCTTGTCATTGCTTTCGGCAATTAACTTGCCTGCCTGCTTAAATACCCAATAGTCCCTGTTGGTGTGGTTGGCTGGCTTTTCGGGGGTGCCGTGTATCTGGCACGAGCGGTCGAGTATTCGGTCCAAATTGGACGGACCCGGAGTAGTTCTTTTGAATGGCTTTTTCCGCTGACCGGGTTTAGAGCCTCTGAATCCGGCATTGACTGCCGTATCCTCACTATTATTGCCGTTAATGCGGCGTTTGTTTTTGTTGCGACGTGACCTGCCATTACGGTCCTTGATATCCGGACTGCCAGAATTTTTGCTGAGGTTGTTGCTGCGTGCTAGCCAGCTGTCCTCACCCGCGCAGAAGCGGGTCATGAGTGATGTGAGGGCTGCCATGGAATTAGGCTTTTCCTGTCCCAGGTGCCGGGCAAGCCACTCGTCGCGGATGTTATGCTTGAAGGCCGCGAGGGCCTCCGCATCCGGACATTCGACGATTTGGTTTTTCTTGGTTAAGAACCGTGTCCAGAATTGTCTGGCCGATTCGTCTGACTACTGAATTATGTGGCTTAGGTCATCAGCGTCTGGTGGTCGCACATACATGCCTTGGAAGTTATCGAGGAATGCGGCTTCTAGGTCCTCCCAACTCCCGATTGACTCCGCTGGCAAGCTGTTAAGCCAATGCCGGGCTGGTCCTTTAAGTTTGAGTGGGAGATATTTGATGGCGTGAACATCGTCACCGCGGGCCATGTGGATGTGGAGGAGATAGTCTTAGATCCAAACCGCGGGGTCTGTTGTGCCATCATAAGATTCGATATTGACGGGTTTAAACCCTTCGGGGATTTGATGATCCATTACTTCATCTGTGAAGCATAGTGGGTGTGCGGCGCCTCTGTACTGGGCGATATCACGAGGAGCTCAAAAGAGCTTGGTCTATTTTGTTCGGCCCGGCCGGACTTACTGTGTCCGGTGCGACGGTTGTCGTCATGTATCATGGGGCGCCCACGCAATCCATAGATCGATCTTGATTGTCTTGACTTATCCTCCAATATATCTCGCAAGTCCGGAGCGTTCCCCTGTGGCCTTGTGCTTTTCGAGCGATGCCGGGGTACGGTTCTGGTGAAGGGCCTAGAGGCCTCTCTATCGCGACCACGAGGTGGTCGGTCAGCCGTATTGTCTGCTGGTGATGCAGGTTCGTATGCCTCCTCCTCTAATCGGGGGAGCAACTTGTGTTTAGGATAGCTTTTGGAGGGTCGTTCGAGCTCATGCTCTTCGGCCACAAGGACTTCAGTCCATCTGTAGGCTAGCAGATCTTGATCAGCTCTAAGCTGTTGCTGCTTTTTCTTGAGGCTGTTTGCCGTGGCCATAAGCCTGCGTTTAAAACGCTCTTGTTCGACGGGATCCTCAGGCACGACGAATTCGTCGTCGTCGAGGCTTGCCTCGTCTCCGAAGGGAGGCATGTAGTCCTCGACCTCTTCTTCTGCCGGCCTCTCATGAGGGCTGGCGTCTCCGTCCTCCTGTGCTGAATCTTGCTGGAGTGGGTTGTCTTCGGCACTATCTGGAGTGTTATTATCTCCGGTGCCTGATCTTCATTCTTGTTGTGGCAGGATTGAGAGCGGCGCCGCTGACGCCGGCGCTTGGGCTGTTTCTTGGAGGGGTCATCCTCCGCTATTCCTTCGCCATTCCCATCCTTTGGGATATCCACCATGTATATGTCATATGAAGAGGTCGCTTTCCAGTGCCCGGTGGGCGCTGGTTCTTGGTCGTCTCCGGCATCGTCGTCCATACCGTCGATGTCCTCGAAGTCGTAGTCTAGCATGTCGGTTAGATCGTCGACAGTGGCTACCAAGTGGGTGGTGGGTGGGCTTTGAATTTCTTCGTCGTCCGCATCCCAACCGTCCTGACCGCAATCCAGCCAGGGCTCTACTGATAACGAGAGATACTTTAGTGAGCTCAATATGTCGCCAAAAGGTGAGTGTTGAAAGATGTCCGCCGCGGTGAACTCCATGATCGGCGCCCAATCAGATTCGATTGGGGGGGGAGCGGGAGGTGCGGAGTCCGGCGAGGAGTCCGGCACCTCGGAGTCATGAGCTTTATGAGGGACAAGGTCAATGTTCGGCTCTATCGCCGTAGAGGTCGCAGTCCCCGAGGCGGTGTCTAGCCATCCGTCCTTGATCTGCGCAGCCGGCTCTGAATTGAAGATCGGAGCGGGCTTGAGTGCGGCCTTCATGGTACTGTCCAGCTGCAGAGCTAAATCATGCTCGTCGTGATAGTGCGGCACGCTCGGCTGTGGCTCGAATCCATCAAGGACCAAGTCCCCGCGGATGTCGGCCGTGAAGTTCAAACTTCCAAATCTGACCTGACGGCCAGGGGTGTAGCCTTCGATCTGCTCCAGTTGGCCAAGCGAATTGGCCCGCAGTGCGAAGCCGCCGAATATGAAGATCTATCCGGGGAGAAAGGTCTCACCCTGGACCGCGTCGTTGTTGATGATTGAAGAAGCCATCGAACCTATCGGTGAAGGCACAGAGGAACTCTCAATGAAAGCACCAATGTCAGTGTCAAAACCGGCGGATCTCGGGTAGGGGGTCCCGAACTGTGCATCTAGGCGGATGGTAACAGGAGACGAGGGACACGATGTTTTTACCCAGGTTCGGGCCCTCTTGATGGAGGTAAAACCCTATGTCCTTCTTGATTAATATTGATGATGTGTGTTACAAGAGTAGATCTACCACGAGCTCAAGGAGGCTAAACCCTAGAAGCTAGCCTATGGTATGATTGTTGTTCGTCCTACGAACTAAAGCCATCCGGTTTATATAGACACCAGAGAGGGCTAGGGTTACACAGAGTCGGTTACAATGGTAGGAGATCTACATATCCGTATCGCCAAGCTTGCCTTCCATGCCAAGGAAAGTCCCATCTGGACACGGGACGAAGTCTTAAAATCTTGTATCTTCATAGTCTTGGAGTCCGGCCGATGATGATAGTTCGGCTATCCGGACACCCCCTAGTCCAGGACTCCCTCAGGTGGTATCTTAGCTAGTATCATGCACATGGGAATAGCAAACATGCTGATGCGGCAAAGAATTAAAGAATAGAGGGGGGTTAGAGTAACATAGGTAGATACCATATCATGTTAAATACTATGCTACTTTGTGTCATGCATGGCACTATAAAGGTAGTTCCGTATCATACACTAGTATCATGCACATGATACTAGTATATGATAGTTTCCACTATGAGTAGCCTAAAGATAATATTGACTAATGCATGTAAAAATCTTTGTCATTTACTAGTGTTCATGCATGCATGCAATGCGATAATTCATTGGTAAACACATTTTTTTGTGAAGAACGAGAACATTAATTGAGTACTTTTGCAGACTACAAAAACTATTCCACCGCCTCTATCTTGGTAAGAGTAGGTGAACATTTTGAATCGAGCCCTTTAAACTAGAAGGGAGGTAGTAGTACTCTAATAGCTAATGTTGTTGTGATGACTAGATAGGACATGGCACACACCTGGACGGAGTAACTAGTATGCATTGTGCATATAAGTTTGTCTGAAGTCAATGTACCTCTACTTCGACCAAACTTATAGAAAAATATATCAACATTCACAATGTCAAATCAATATTTTTATACTCATTATGAAATGTAGTTTCATAGTATATATATTTGGTATTGTAGATTTTGATAGTATAAATTTGGTCAGAAACTTTGCAATCTTTGACTTGACACAAATCTTACCCGGAGTAAAAAGGACCAGATCATGCATGTGGAGTAGGCAAATTGTTTTGCTCATTTATAGTCGTCCGAAGTCTTAAAGGGCGCGACCGCGTGAGGGAGGCAAAGGTCGTGGGAGGCATGATGGTTGACATAATTAAGTGAAGTTACATGCACGTGCTGGCATGGCGTGAGAACACGGAGAAGCTATACCGTCAGGCCTACGATATGGGTCTAGTAGACATGACATCTAGTGGGTCCCACATAGTACTCGAGAACTCTTTGGAGGCATGCAACTGTTTATCCACCGGGCAAGCCACTACCCCACACCGTTCGCACGCCCTACTCGTCCCCGTATTCTACCTTACAGTTTGCTCCCAGTCGTCCCGTCCTTTCACATTACACTAGTTCAACTTCTCCTAACCCGTCTCCAAAATACATGGCCTCCCTAATCTCCATGATTTCCACTGAGTACCAGGTTAGAACCATCACTGGCGATGAGTTCATCATCATCTACACTCGTAGATCCGCGACGGTGGAAGCATGCCTGGCTCGCTTCCTACGCATGCTCAAAAGTTCAAAGGATGAGTGGGTCGCTGGGCTAGATGTTGAGTACACCACAATCCTGGAAAGCAAGAAGCTTCTAAAGGAGGTAGAGAAGAAGAAGTCCGTCGTGATCCAAGTTTGCGTACATAACATGTGCTTGGTCTACCACATATGCCATGCCGACGTTAGGTGCCAGGAATTTGAGTTCTTCCTCAAGGACAAAAGAGTGAAATTCATTACTGTAGACTTTATGAATGACAGGAGAGTCCTGGGTGAGATAGGACTTGTTGTAGGCCATCCCTTCAATCTCCAGAAGGCAAGCCTGGTGTCCTCCTCTCAGCCTGCAATGCTGACCCTGGCAGCAGCCATGATTGATCCTTCGGAACCTCACCCGGAGTTTCATCATGCATGGGAGTCGAAGACAATAGATGAAGATCAGATCCTATACGCATCAATGAATGCCTACCTTTGTTTAAATATCTACAAGGGTTGGATGAAGAAGCAGAGCCCGGTGTCCGGTTCAAGCAAAGAAGTGTCGGTGAAGAGGAAGAGGAAGAGGGACGAGGACGAAGTCGAGGACGTGGACTCGGACTCCGAGTAAGGTGGTAGTGCTGTTGCTCATGCTGGTTCTACTGCAGTGTCAAGTGGACTGGTTGCTTAGTTTTATTTCAGGGGAGTGTTGTGCTAAGCCCCCAGCAGAACTATGTTTATGTTCTTTCTCGTTATTTGAACTCTTTAGTACGTACAGTAGTACTACTAGTATGTCTTACTACTATTCTTCTTGTAGTTGGTACTACTGCTCGTATATTCGCATTCCTACTATACTTAATATGTACTAGTAGTATAATTTGGGTTAGTCGACTTGTGAAAGAAGTTCAACCGAGCGAAGGCAGAAGACAGCAGAGAAGCTACCCCAGTATCTATATTAGGGTGGCAGGGTGCCCATGATCTATCTTATGAGTGTTGGGTGTGGAATGCAGTTCACCGGAAAAAATGGATCGTGCCCGGGGTTAAACGGACGACAGGGTTGGGGGGAGCATGGTGGTGGCAGGTGGTTCAGGGGAGGGCGGGGCGGCGGCAACATGCGGTTAGGCATGTGGCGGGCTGGCGGCTCAATGCCTGAGAGAGAAGATGAACAGTGCATCAATTTCAGAGGTTGAAGAAGCCCTTCTAGTCGTCCATGTTGCATCTAACGGCTCACAAGAGTTGACTGACCCAAATTGTTCCTTCAGATTGCAGGCTCCACATGACATTCAAGGTCTCGAAGGTAGATTCCATGTCCGCACCCAGTTTGCATGCTCGGCCCGGGCGCAACCGGCTTCCGCTGCAACAACACCATGCGCGTGCACCCACGGGCGGAGACGACAATGACATGCTAGCTCCTCCTCGCTGCTACCTCTTGAGCTTGCATTGGTTTTCCCTTGAAGAGGAAAGGGTGATGCAGCAAACTAGCGTAAGTATTTCCCTCAGTTTTGAGAACCAAGGTATCAATCCAGTAGGAGACGACGCACAAGGCACCGGATACCTACACAAACAATCAAGAACTTGCAACCAACGCGATAAAGGGGTTGTCAATCCCTTCATGGTCACTCGCAAAAGTGAGATCTGATAGAGATAGATAAACAATAAAGTAAATATTTTTGGTATTTTTTGTTTATATATTGGAAAGTAAAGATTGCAAAATAGTAGATCGGAAACTAGCAAGATGTAAACGATATTCAACAATACGGAAAAGAGACCCGGGGGCCATATGTTTCACTAGTGGCTTCTCTCGAGATAGCATGTATTACGGTGGGTGAACAAATTACTGCCAAGCAATTGATGTAAAAACACATAATTATGATGACATCTAAGGCCATGATCATGAACATAGGCATCACGTTCGTGTCAAGCAGACCGACTCCTGCCTGCATCTACTACTATTACTCCACACATCGACCGCTATCCAGCATGCATCTAGAGTATTAAGTTCATAAAGAACGGAGTAACGCATTAAGCAAGATGACATGATGTAGAGGAATTAACTCAAGCAATATGATGAAAACCCCATCTTGTTATCCTCGATGGCAACAATACAATCCGTGCCTTGTTGCCCCTACTATGTCGGGACCCCGATCATAAGTCACACCGATCTAGCATGTAACACATCATATCACTTTGCGGCCTCACGCACGGTATTCCCACGGGTGCCACCTTACCTGGCCCGGGACCATTTGCACCTTTTGGCTCACGTATATTTAGGACCTTGAAGTAAGTCTATAGGGGGGGGGGGTGATTAGACTACTTGACCAATTAAAAACTTAACCTTTTCCCAATTTTAGAGTTTGGCAGATTTTAGCTATCTTAGGACAAGTCAAGCAATCATCACACAATTCAAGCAAGCCTGCAAAGAGTATATAGACAGCGGAAATTAAAGCATGCAACTTGCAAGAAAGTAAAGGGCAGGGTTTGGAGGATTCAAACGCAATTGGAGACACGGATGTTTTTGGCGTGGTTCCGATAGGTGGTCCTATCATACATCCACGTTGATGGAGACTTCAACCCACGAAGGGTAACGGTTGCGCGAGTCCACGCAGGGCTCCACCCACGAAGGGTCCACGAAGAAGCAACCTTGTCTATCCCACCATGGCCGTCGCCCACAAAGGACTTGCCTCACTAGCGGTAGATCTTCACGAAGTAGGCGATCTCCTTGCCCTTACAAACTCCTTGGTTCAACTCCACAATATTGTTGGAGGCTCCCAAGTGACACCTAGCCAATCTAGGAGACACCACTCTCCAAGAAGAAACAAATGGTGCGTTGATGATGAACTCCTTGCTCTTGTGCTTCAAATGATAGTCTCCCCAACACTCAACTCTCTCTCATATGATTTGGATCTGGTGGAAAGAGGATTTGAGTGGAAAGCAACTTGGGAAGGCTAGAGATCAAGATTCATATGGTAGGAATGGAATATCTTGGCCTCAACACATGAGTAGGTGGTTCTCTCTCAGAAATGGTAAGTTGGAAGTGTAGGTTTAGTCTGATGGCTCTCTCCACGAATGAAGAGGAGGTGGAGGGGTATATATAGCCTCCACACAAAATCTAACCGTTACACACAATTTACCAAACTCGGTGGGACCGATTCAACAGACTCGGTCAGACCGATTTAGTAAACCTAGTGATCGTTAGTGATTTTTGGTGGGACTGATATGCAACTCGGTGAGACCGATTCGGTTAGGGTTAGGGCATAACGTAATCTCGGTAAGACCAGTTACACAAACTCGGTAAGACCGATTTTGGTAATAAGCTTTCCAGAGAGTTGGTCAGGTAAACTCGGTGGGACCGATTTGCTCTTTTCGGTGAGACCGAAATGTTACAAAAGGGAAACAGAGAGTTTACATTGCAATCTCGGTGGGACCGATCGCTCACTTCGGTTAGACCAAAACATTACGAAGGGAAACAGAGAGATTATAATCCCATCTCAGTGAGACCGAGATCCCTATCGGTAGGACCGATTTGCTTAGGGTTTGTGGCAGTGGCTATGACTTTTGGAATCGGTGGCGCCGGATTGGAAGAATCAGTGTGACCGATTTTGGCTTTGGGTTTAGGTCATTTGTGGATGTGGGAAAGTAGCTGAGGGTTTTGGAGCATATCACAAAGCACATGAAGCAAGAGGCTCATTAAGCAACACCTCATCCCTCCTTGATAGTATTGGCCTTTCCTATAGACTCAATGTGATCTTGGATCACTAAAATATAAAATGAAGAGTCTTGAGCCTTTGAGCTTGAGCCAATCCTTTGTCCTTAGTATTTTGAGGGATCCACTTTCATCATCCATGCCATGCCATTCATTGAGCTTTCCTGAAATAATAGTCTTGGAATAGCATTAGCTCAATGAGCTATATGTTGTTATGAATTACCAAAACCACCTAGGGATAGTTGCACTTTCAATCTCCCCCTTTTTGGTAATTGATGACAACATATAGATCAAAGCTTCGACAAAAGATAATAAGAATAAAAACATTGTCGCTTTGAGAAGTATGTGATAAGCAAGAGATCCCCCTAAATTTGTGCATAGTTTAAAATTTGCTTTGGACTGCAAATGCACAAGGAATTAGGCTCATGGGTTACTCTTCCATGTCTCATACATCTTTGTGGAGCGCTCAAAATGATAAGTATTGAATACATGCACTCATCACCAAGCAAATTGAATGATCACATAAGATAGATAGGGTAATATCATCAAACATGCATAAGTGTAGCTTATGATCAAACACATGATCATCAATGTCTCACAAGCATAGTATCTCAAACAATCAAAAAGCAAACAAGTTTAAACCAACAAAGCAAGAGAGAACAAAAGCAACACTCTCTCTCTCTCTCGAAGCCTATGATCTATACATTTTTCTCCCCCTTTGGCAACAAGTTACCAAAAAGTTCATAGAAAATGCATAGTGCTAGATCGACTCTTAGGCTTGATCTTCAGTTGGTGGTGTCCGGATAACTCCAAGGATGAAGGCTTCAGTTGATGTAGAGGGTGCTGGAGTTGATGCTGAAGCTGGTTGCACTGGAGCTTAAGGGGCAGTAGCTGGTGCTGAAGATGTTGCTCTAGTGTCTAGCACTGGCACAGTAGCTGACCTCTGAGCTCTAGGCACTCTGGCAAAGACATTTGTGGTTGTCTTGCCCTTCCTCTCCTGCATGTCATCCTGCAGTTGCTCCACAACTGACTGAATCTCAGTTACTTTGACATCTAGATCATAGATTTTTTGTTCCATGATTCGTTCCAAGCTCTCCTGGTTTTGAGTTAAGGTGGCCAACCCCTTCTCAATCCTCAGAGATGATGCTATCAAGTAACCAAGCTACTCCTGCTTGTTTTTCAAGAAATACTCAGATGCCTCCTCTTGAGTTGGCATCTTGACAGCCTTCTCCTTCCTTGCTTTCTCCTTCTTCTCTTCAGCTTGAACTGATGATGGATCATCCTCATTCATGACAACTTCATTGTATTCAAAGTCTGGATAGAGTGGAAAATGTTCCCTATCCAATAGATATTTGTCAGTTCCCATCTTTGAGTTGATCAATTCCTGAATCTGAGGGGCATATCCACAGCTCCTCTTATGATCTGCTGCAGTCCTCTTAATGGTTTCAACTATAAGGCTCATGACTTTGAATTTCTGTGGCACATCAAATAAATTCAACATATTGATGGCATGCACTCTGATCATGTTGTGGTCACCTGACTTGGGCAACAGAGTGTGCCTCAGAATCCAATTGATAGTAGGTAGCCCTGACAACAGAAAATGGACTGATCCAAAAGAGAAAGTCTCTAGGGCTTTGTCTGGGATCTCCTTGTACATGTGTGCCATGGTATTGTGTCCCATTTTCTTCTTGGCATATACATCCAGATCATCATCATTTTCCTTTGGGGCATTTATCAGTTTTGCCCATTCTTCTATAGTGGATTGGTACCTTGTACCTTCAGATATCCAAACAATTCTTCCATCTGGGTAAAAATGTGTTGTGGAGTAGAATTGCATGATAAGTTCATCATTCCAGTTTGTGAGCTTTTACCCAACAAAATCTACAACTCCACAAGCAACAAAGCTGTCTTGCACTCCAGGATAGTGCTCTTCATTCTCCTTCATGTAGGTCCAGTCGACCCACCTCATATCACAAACTATGGGCTTCTTGTCCAATAAGATTGTCTCATAGAAGTCCTGCTGTTCCTTTGTATGGAACCTGTAATCAACATCAGTTCTTCTCCTTGTGGCATATGGATCTGCCATCCTCCATAGCCTCAATCCTGAGTCTTTTCTGATGTTCATGTCCTCAGCCACAGGATGGGCATCATTGTGATCTGGTATCTTTGGCTTGAGCTTCCTTAGAACCTGTCCTTCTTAATCTTCCTCCTCAGCAACCTTAGGCACTAGGGCCTTGTTCTTCTCAGTAGCTGGAATACTCCTGGTATTCCTCTTTGGTGCAGACTTGGCCTTGGGGCAGCTTTGGGTGCTTCCTTGGGCTTAGATGTTGCAGCCCCAAATTTAATAGCATCACCCATAAGCTTTGGTGCCTTTGGTGCTGGTGCAGAAAGCTCTTCCTCTTCCATCATGGAAGGTTGCCCAACAACTCTGGCCATGGTCTTCTTGACCCTTTCCTTCCTCTTCTTGCTTTCAACAGTTGGCTCTTTGGGATCAGGATTTTCAGGCAGTTGAGTTGATGCTCTAGCCTTGGGCATTGGTTGTCTTCTTGCAGGCCTTTTAATCTTCATGCCTGGCTTTATATCCTTTGCTGAGCCATATTCCTTCTTGAGCACCACTTTCTTGGAAGTAGCCTCATCTTCTTCAGCTTTGTAGTCCTCATCTTCTGAGTCTGAGGTTCTCTTTCTCCTTTGCCTGGTAGCAGCCTTAGGCAGGTTGCTAGGAGTGCTTCTGCTCCCTTCATCTGAAGTGATAGAGGGACTAGTTCCCTCACTCAAGTGAATCTGCTCTGCTGACCTGTTCTGACTGTCACTTTGGTCTGACATGCTGCAAAAGCTGACTGCTGACCCTGTGAAGAGTTATAGATGAGACAGAGTGGAAGAGCATCACAAAATGCAGAGATTTTTCAAAAGAATGATTCAAAAATTCAGTTTAAGTTTTCCACAGAAAGCATTTCGGATCAACCGATTTTCAAAGTCGGTGATACCGAAGCAGTTTTTGGAACCTAAACTGATGAACTCGGTTGGATCGAGTCACAGTTCGGTGGCACCGAGACTGCTAGGGTTTCATAGAATCCTAAAATCGGTCGCACCGATTAGTAATTCTCGGTCAGACCGGGAGTCACTTGTGCAATGTCATATGCCAAATCGGTAAGACCGAGTTTTTCAACTCGGTAGGTCCGAGATGGTTTCGGCGGAAACCTAACCCTAAAAATTTGAATCTAATCTACTCTAGGGACTTCTTTGGCTGGATAGGATTGTTTCAATCATGGCAAGAATCAATAAGAGTACAATGTGCTAGGAATCAGATGTGGATAGCACAAAGATCGAGTCCATACCCTAGTGCGGCTATGAACTCGCTACGGCGGCAACGGTGGGGTTGAATTCCGTTGACGGCGGCGGAGACTAGCGACAGGAGGCGCCTGGCGATGAGGAGACGATCCAGAGACCTTGGATGGCAGAGCGAGCTATTGCGCGGGCGAAGGGGTTCGGAGAAATTTCCAAAAAAATTCCCGTGTCTATATATATAGTCCGACCCTGTCGGTGTGACCGAGTGGAACAACTGGGTGGCACCGAGATGCATAACTGTGTTCAGTTACAACAACTCGCTGTGACCGAAAAGTTCAAATCGGTTGCACCGAGATGGAAAACTCAGATCAACTTAATGATCTCGGTAGGACCGAAATGGAGAAATCGATCAGACCGAGAATCACAAAGAGGTTTTGGAAGTTTAAGTCTATGACAAATCGGGGACTCTGAGTGCTCCTCACACAGAGTGGTTTGAATCTGACTTGATCAAATTTTGTGATGTAGCATGAATAGAGTTTGAGACGAGAAAAGCATAGATAGCTAAAGAAGGTTCTTAGGCATTCTTGTCCATCCACTTGGCACAAATAAGAAAGGACCAAACAATCAAAACAACAAGTGGATGTCTTTGAATGAGTAAAATATGCACCAACATGCTCACACAATAAAATGGCTAATGAAATATGTGGCAAAGCATGCACAACCAATTCTAGCATCTATCAAACAATTGGCGATGACTAGGTCATCTATATATGAGTATATTGACTTAGGAGTCAAATGAGAACATTTGATCATAGGTCATACTCATCGTTTAAGCTCAAGTGGGGTTACCACTTTTACATACTGCATTTATGTGTTCACACCATTAGAGTTGCTTTGACTCAATTTTTTTGAGTTAAGCTCCCCCTAGATGTGAGATCCCCCCTTTAGAGGGATGAACTAACCTTGGGTTTTGTCGATGATGACTTCATGTAGGTGTTGAAGATGTGGATGCTCAATGTTGAAGTAGATCATTTGGAGAAATCCTTTGGAGTGAGTTGCACTTTCAACTTGCCTACATGGGTTAGTCCCACAAGGAACAAACAAGAATATCCATAGACATAGAGTGATGCACACACAAGATGATGTCCATGAAATCATTAGGTTACCTTGTCCCTTGCCTTACCAACATGAGGGTTTGTGACTCCTTGAACTAGTTCAAGATGTGGAAGTTGATTGCACTTGTCCTTGCCATAAAGATATGAGTGAAAGAATGTTGCCAGAGTCACCCTCAAGAACTCTGTAGTTCTTCTTCTTCGGGATCCACATCATCTTGATGGGAATCCTTTGAGTTGTAGTTGTACTTGATGAACTAGAACTTGACATAGTCTTGGGAATCCACTTGACCGAGACCTTAGGTGCTTCTTCAAATGCATCAATCTATTCTTGAAGCTTATCCGTGCCTTTGTTCTTGTGGTCTTGTGGAGGAAGATCATCTTGAGCTTGTGTTCCCTTGAAGGAAGTAGGATCATACTTCTCTTGTTGAGGAACAAACTTCGTCTTGGGGTATTGATCTTCTTCCCACTCAACTCCATTGGCATTGAACTTTCGTTTAAAACCAACACCTTGATTCTTCCGGTGTCTTCCTTGCTTGCGTATAATTTTCTCGAATTGCTTACTCTCGGCAAGGCTCTTGTAAACACCTTTCTCTATAATTCCCTTCAATAAGCTATTTTCTTGCTCAAGTGTAACTTGGCTAAGAGAATCATTAGTGGAATCAAGAGAACTACTAGATGCAACAATATTGGATTTAACATTATTATTGTTACTACTATAGGAAGTATCTTTCTTGTACTTGTTACCAGACTTGACTTGAGGCATGTAAGTAGATAAGAGTAAACACTTGGCAATGTAAGAAGAACTTTTCTTACGGAGATCATCATTGATTGCCTTTAAGAACTCATGCTCTTGCTCAAGATTGAGCTTTTCAAAGCGTAACTTCTCATGAGCCCTTAGAAGTTCTCGATGATCTTCGAAGATAGTTTCATGAGCTAACTTAAGAGTGTTTAGTTCTTTAGTTAGAAGCTCAATTTTCTCCTTATCATTGTCATTCGTTTGATTAGCATGATTAATTGACGTTTCATCATAGTATTCATCACTAGAGTTGTCAACAAGTAAATCATCATCCACAAGCAAGTCATCTTCATCACTATTGAAATCAACATACTCAGGATGTGTTACCTTTGGACCTTTGGCCATGAAGCATCTTCCAATTCCTTCATTTGGCGAATCAAATATTTCATAGGAGTTGGTTGAAACAAGTGCTAGACCGGCAACACCTTCATCTTGAGTATGTTCGGAGTCGGAGTGATAGCTTCTCTTGGAGTGATTGTCGGAGTCGGAGCCGGATACCCACTCACAAACATGAGCTTGATGTCTTCGTTTTGTGTAGCTCCTTGATGACTTGTCCTTCCTTTCCGAATCCTTGCTTCTCCGTGAGGGTCTTCGTTCATAACGATCATCTCTACTCCTTCTCTCTCTTGGTGGTGATTCTTCTCTTTTGCTTCTTCTTTTTGGAGAATCTTCTCTTCTTTTGTAGGGTGCCGTACACTCATTGGAGTAGTGTCTAGGCCTCCCACAATTGTAGCAATTGAGCTCTCGACTAGAAGATCTTTTGTCATGATAAGACCTTGACTTGGAGCTTCTTTCTTTGCTTCTACTCTTGTAGAATTTGTTGAAGTTCTTCACCATTAAGCTCAATTCTTCATTGAAGGTTTGTTTCTCACTTGATGATGTGGGAGCTTCACTTGAGGCTTTGTAAGCACCACTTGACTTGTTGTGAAGTTCCTCCTTATCCTTGAGTGACATCTCATGAGCAACAATTCTTCCAATGACTTCCGTTGGCTTGAGATTTTTGTAGTTTGGCATCATTTGGATCAATGTGCACACGGTATCATACTTTCCATCCAATGCTCTTAGGATCTTCTTGATGATGAATCTGTCGGTCAGCTCTTCACTCCCTAAGCCGGCAATCTCATTTGTGATAAGTGCAAGCCTAGAGTACATTTCAGCGACACCTTCACCATCCTTCATTTTGAACTTGTCAAGCTGACTTTGGAGCACATCCAACTTGGATTCCTTGACGGATTCTGTACCTTCGTGCATATCAATCAAAGTATCCCAAATTTCCTTTGCATTCTCAAGACGGCTGATTTTATTGAATTCTTCGGGGCACAATCCGTTGAAGATGATATCACAAGCTTGAGCGTTGTATTGCAGCATCTTCAATTCTTCCGCATTCGCTTCACGGTTCGGTTCTCTCCCATCAAAGAATTCACCTTGCAAGCGAATACAAATAATTGCCCAAACGGCGGGGTTATGTCCGAGAATATGCATTTTCATCTTATGCTTCCAACTAGCAAAATTAGTACCATCAAAGTAAGGACCTGTACGGTTATAATTTCCCTCGCTAGACGCCATACTCTTCTAGGTTGTGAAACCAAGGCTATGACCACCAAAAGCTATGGAAATCAAAGCAAATGGAGACCAAAGCTCTGATACCACTTGTAGGACCTTGAAGTAAGTCTAGAGGGGGGGGGGTGATTAGACTACTTGACCAATTAAAAACTTAACCTTTTCCCAATTTTAGAGTTTGGCAGATTTTAGCTATCTTAGGACAAGTCAAGCAATCATCACACAATTCAAGCAAGCATGCAAAGAGTATATAGGCAGCGGAAATTAAAGCATGCAACTTGCAAGAAAGTAAAGGGAAGGGTTTGGAGGATTCAAACGCAATTGGAGACACAGATGTTTTTGGCGTGGTTCCGATAGGTGGTGCTCTCGTACATCCACGTTGATGGAGACTTCAACCCACGAAGGGTAACGGCTGCGTGAGTCCACGGAGGGCTCCACCCATGAAGGGTCCACGAAGAAGCAACCTTGTCTATCCCACCATGGCCGTCGCCCACGAAGGACTTGCCTCACTAGAGGTAGTTCTTCATGAAGTAGGCGATCTCCTTGCCCTTACAAACTCCTTGGTTCAACTCCACAATCTTGTCGGAGGCTCCCAAGTGACACCTAGCCAATCTAGGAGACACCACTCTCCAAGAAGTAACAAATGGTGCGTTGATGATGAACTCCTCGCTCTTGTGCTTCAAATGATAGTCTCCCCAACACTCAACTCTCTCTCATATGATTTGGATCTGGTGGAAAGAGGATTTGAGTGGAAAGCAACTTGGGAAGGCTAGAGATCAAGATTCATATGGTAGGAATGGAATATCTTGGCCTCAACACATGAGTAGGTGGTTCTCTCTCAGAAATGGTAAGTTGGAAGTGTAGGTTTAGTCTGATGGCTCTCTCCATGAATGAAGAGGAGGTGGAGGGGTATATATAGCCTCCACACAAAATCTAACCGTTACACACAATTTACCAAACTCGGTGGGACCGATTCAACAGACTCGGTCGGACCGATTTAGTAAACCTAGTGACCGTTAGTGATTTTCGGTGGGACTGATATGCAACTCAGTGAGACCGATTCGGTTAGGGCATAACGTAATCTCGGTAAGACTGATTACACAAACTCGGTAAGACCGATTTTGGTAATAAGCTTTCTAGAGAGTTGGTCAGGTAAACTCGGTGGGACCGATTTGCTCTTTTCGGTGAGACCAAAATATTACAAAAGGGAAACAAAGAGTTTACATTGCAATCTCGGTGGGACCGATCGCTCACTTTGGTTAGACCGAAACGTTACGAAGGGAAACAGAGAGATTACAATCCCATCTCGGTGAGACCGAGATCCCTATCGGTAGGACCGATTTGCTTAGGGTTTGTGGCAGTGGCTATGACTTTTGGAATCGGTGGCGCCGGATTGGAAGAATCGGTGTGACCGATTTTGGCTTTGGGTTTAGGTCATTTGTGGATGTGGGAAAGTAGCTGAGGGTTTTGGAGCATATCACAAAGCACATGAAGCAAGAGGCTCATTAAGCAACACCTCATCCCTCCTTGATAGTATTGGCTTTTCCTATAGACTCAATGTGATCTTGGATCACTAAAATATAAAATGAAGAGTCTTGAGCCTTTGAGCTTGAGCCAATCCTTTGTCCTTAGTATTTTGAGGGATCCACTTTCATCATCCATGCCATGCCATTCATTGAGCTTTCCTGAAATAATAGTCTTGGAATAGCATTAGCTCAGTGAGCTATATGTTGTTATGAATTACCAAAACCACCTAGGGATAGTTGCACTTTCAGTATATGATTGTGTCGCTAGCATCCATATGACAGAGAACCGTGGCCGACATGGCTAGTCGTAAACCCAAGGTGGCACAAACTTACAGGAACAGGCATACACGACCCATCAACGAACGTGTCGATCATCAACGTATGAACCCATGCCGTAGCAAGCTACACTGACTTAAAGGAACAACGCGTGACATTTCCCCGAAGGGACAAAAACAAGAATGAAGAAGGACACATGCCGGCCAGCCAAAGTTTTTCGGAGCAGTAGCGAGCTACCATGGCTCAGTGGAAGCACTAGGAGACATTTTCCCATAAGAGAGGCTACCAAGAATAAACAACTAGGTTGTCAGATCCCACACATAGCAATACACATTACACGTATGCATAACATGCAAGGATGTGTTGTACAACATGGCATCACAACATAACTCAACAACTCATATAGATAAGGCCTCAGAAGAGCCATCATAGCATTTATTACAAACATGGGTCACATGACCCAACATTCAGAGCATACAAGCAACAAGTGGAAGCATTACATGTATGAGTACAAACATCTACAAATGAAAAAGGCTGAAGAGCCTGTCTATCTACAACATCCGATCAAGATCGTAGCTGAGGTACAAGCTACTTGTCGAAGTCCACGGAAACTAGTAAGACTGAAGTCTCCGTTGCAAAAACATAAATAAAGCAACGTGGGTACAAAGGTACTCAGCAAGACTTACATCAGATCCTATCATACATGCATTTGTATCAATAAGGTAATGTGGGGTTTAGTTGCAGCAAGCCAGCTTTGACTCAGTGGCTATCCTGTTCTACGACTACGAGTAACTTCTTTCAGGTGAGATAGCACACACGAGTCCACTAATCACCACACAATACACTACTATGGATTCCCCGTATCCCTACGAGAAGGCCATCCATGGCACTCACACTTGTCTTGAGCATTTTAGAGTATCCACTTCAAGTTGTCTATGTACCGAGTAAGCATCCAAGAAGTCCATATCCACGGACCCGGCTATTCGAATAGATTATGTTAACCCTGCAGGGGTGTACTTCTTCACACACGCTCTTGCCACTTACCTCCATGTACACATCATGTATCTCAGCAACCTTCAAGCGGAAGCCTGGCGAGGGTGTCGACCACGACCTGACTAACCACACAAGACCCTAGTCCAGGTTTATCGCCTATTCAGGTTCTATCCGCAAGGGAGTTCGACCGAGGTTTCCATCACGACCCCAAACGATGTGTGCAGGGTTCCTGAGCCCACCATCCGGGTGCCACTCGGTACACCAGGCCATGTGTGCCTAGTCTGTCCTAAACCCACCCTGCCGGGTGCCACTTGGTAGAAAAATAACACTACATACAAACACCGGAAACTAGTTGCAACTCCTGGATAGAGATCAAGTCGGTTAATAAATCGAGAGGGGTCGAGTTACCGGAACCCAATGTGTGGTAGTAGCTAGTCATTGGACTACATACACAGAACTCAGTGCTTAAGGACGGTTCCAGTGAGACAACCCACCATGTACTCCTACATGGCCTCTCACCGCTACCTTTACCAAATCGTGTTCACACACTTCACTCTCAGCATCAGAACATAGCATAACACTCCAATTCATTCCCAATGAATCAGAACTGACACACTCTAAGCAATAGTAGGCATGGCATGGTAGGAACACAACATGGCTTCAATCAACTCCTACACATGCTAGTGGGTTTCAACTATTTACTGTGGCAATGACATGTCATGCAGAGGAATGGGTTCAACTACCACAACATAAAGTAGCAGTTGAATCATTGTTGTCCTAATGCAATAACAGAGAGCAGGAGCGAGAGAGTAGGATTGTATCGGAATGAACAAGGGGGTTTGCTTGCCTGGTAGATCAACAGGGGGGCACTGCTCCACAGACAGGTACTCTGGAGCACTCTCCGGAGCAGGACCTATCAAGAAGGAACAGTGTTGACAATCAATACACAAGCATATGCAACAATATGATGCATGATCATGGCATGTAGATATGATGTTTTTTAGCTAATGCAACTAGCATTCATTTGCTTGAAGTCCATTTGAACCAAAGATTCAAATGCAACTCCAAAATAAGCCTTTATAAAAGCTATTTATGTGTTTTCACTTATACAGTAGGTATAAGTTGGTTTGTCATGCATGAAACTAGTACAGATGGATAGATTGAATTTTTCTGATAATTTTTCATATATAAATAATTTCAATCTGAGCTACGGTTGAATTTCTATGATTTTTTTGAAGTTTATAACATTTTCTGGATTTTCCTGATTTATTTTAAACCAGAAAAAGAATAATTGCGTCAGCACTGCGTCATGCTTGCATCAGCAAGTCAACAGTGCTGACTGGGTCAAACCTGATGTGTGGGGTCCACACGTCAGTGTCACAGTTAATTAGCACTAATGCTAACCTAACTACAGATTAGTTAGAGTCGGGCCCCACATGTCATTGACCCACACGGGTCAAATCTGGTCAATTGGGGGGGGGGGAGGGGTCAAACCCAGTCAACCCGCCGGCGTTTATCCGCCGGCGAGGCCAAACACGGTGGAGGGGCTCGGGATCATCGCTCCGGCGACCATTTCGGCGACGGTAACCACCTACGCGAAGCCCATCGCGCGCATCCAATGGGACATGCAGGAGGCCGTGGGGTGGTCGGAGCTCGCCGGAGCAGAGCTTGCAAAGTGGCCGGAGCACGGCCAGGTGCGGGCGGGGTGCTGCGGTGCACGACAAGAGCTGCGGAGGGCCTCTACGGCCTCATGGCGTCACCAGGAGCATGGTGATGCACGCGGTTACGAGCTGCTGTGGCTAGAGTGACGACGGCGACATGAACAGCGGCGGGGTGCTACAGCCATCTACGAAACAACGGCTACGACGAGCGGCAAGCCAGAGGGTTAGGGGAGAAATGTGTAGGAGCTCATGATAGTTTGGAAGGGCATCTTAGCGGGCTCGGGGACGCGCTGAGGTCGATGGGGCAGCGAAGGCGATCTCCGGAGGCTGGAGGTGAAGACGATGGTGATGGCGGCTCTCCAGGGCTTCCAGCATCGTGTGGCTCGACGGAGAGGTAGCAGGCGACGTGGCGGAGCTTTCAGACACAGAGAGAGGGCGTGGGGGAGGCGGTAGCTACAGCAACGACGAGCGGCGGCGACCGTAGTGCTCGGTTGTCGTGGGAGAGGGCGACAGAGGCAGGGAGGAGGACGCGAGAGAGTAAGAGGGCCTGGTGGGGTCGCTTGGCGCTATCCAGGGCGACGAGGAGGAGGCCAGGCAGGCAGGTGGCATGGCCGAACGCGTGGCCGCGCGCGCCCCTGTCCTCCTGGCATGAGGAGGGGGATGACCGGCAGGGCTAGTTGGCTGGGCCGGCCTGCTGGGCCGCACAGTGCCAGGCCACTAGGTGAGCACAGGTAAGTGTTTTCCCTTTTTGTTTTCTTTTCTATTTTTCTGACATTTGTTTCTGATTTAGTAAAAATATTAAATCAACTTATTTTCTTCTGACAATTTTTGCGGGGACCTAAGGGATTAACCCAAAGCCCCTCACCAAAATTCAGAATTTTTGGACAATATTATATATATATATAAATATATATCCAATGCAAATAATTATTGCATTAATTCCAAATGCCCAAAATAAATATCTATGAGCTCCTAAAAATATTTGTTTGAATTTTACCTCTGACCAATGTTTTCAGAGAGGAACATGAACATTTTCTTGGACCTTTTGGAGCAATTTTTATCTGGGTCATTTCCATAAATGATTTCTGAGGGTTTCACAAACCACCAATTCAAATTCAAATGGAATTTAAACATGATGCACACATGACTAGCTAGCCTCGAGCATACCAGAACTAGGGGCGTGACAACTCGCCCCCACTTGAAAGAATCTCGTCCTGAGATTCAGGGGTTGGCGGAAAGAAAGTGGTATACTCCAGTCGAAGACGATCTTCTCGCTCCCAAGTAGCTTCTCTCTCAGAATTATGAGACCACTGAACCTTGAGAAACTTGATGTTCTAACATCGGGTGACACACTCTGCCTGATCAAGAATGCGAACCGGGTATTCTCGATATTTTAGGTTATCTTGGAGATCAAGCGTTTCGTGGTCCACTCCGCGGATGGGATCCGAGAAGCAACGCCTGAGTTGAGAGACATGGAAGACATCATGCACTCTGGAAAGATGTGGGGGTAGTTCGAACTGGTAGGCAACCTCTCCTCATTTAGCAAGAATGCGAAAAGGACCAATGTAACGAGGAGCCAACTTGCCCTTGATACTGAAACAATGGGTACCCTTCCAAGGAGTAACCTGAAGGTAAGCTTTGTCGCCAACTTCATAAGTCATTTCCTTATGACGATGGTCATACTGACTCTTTTGACGAGACTGGGCTGTTTTCAAGTTCTCACAAATGATGCGAACTTGCTCTTCTGCCTCCTGGATCATGTCCGGTCCAAAGAATTGTCTTTCACCGGTTTCTGACCAGTTCCAATGTGTTCGACATCTTCGTCCATCGAGAATCTCAAAAGGAGCTTTCTGGAGACTGGATTGATAGTTATTGTTATAAGTAAACTCAACGAAAGGAAGACATTTCTCCCAGTCCACACTGAACGAGATAACGCAAGCTCTAAGCATGTTTTCGAGAATTTGGTTGACCCTTTCCACCTGACCACTCGACTGAGGGTGGACAACAGTACTGAAGGGAAGATGGGTTCCCATGGCAGTTTGGAAACTCTCCCATAAATGAGAAGTGAAAAGACTACCACTGTCTGAATTGATCTCTAGTGGAACACCATGAAGTGACACTATTGGAGAAATGTATAAGTCAGCGAGCTGACTAGCAGTGATACTCTCTCGAACATGTAGGAAGTGCGCCACTTTGGAGAGTCGATCAATGAGTACGAAGATAGTATTATTCCCTCTCTTAGTCCTGGGAAAGCCGGTGATGAAGTCCATACCAACTTCATCCTATTTCCACTCAGGAATAGCTAGAGGCTGAAGGGTTCCAGCAGGTCTCTGATGCTCTGCCTTAACGCGACGACAAACATCACAGTTAGCAATAAACTGAGCAATTTCTCTCTTCATCCTAGTCCACCAGAACCTCTGGCATAGGTCCTGATACATCTTAGTACTACCGGGATGAATCGTGAGAGGAGATTCATGCACCTCCTTAAGGATTAGTTATTGAAGATGCTGCTTCTTGGGGACCACCAAGCGGTTCCTGAAGAAAACAACACCTCGATCATCTATAGAGAACCTACGAGCAATACCCTTGGCAATGTTTCTCTTGATCTGGGTAATCCCCGTATCATGCTTGTGGTTTCTATGATATGATCCACAAGAGTAGGTTTCGCCACCAAGGTAGAAAGGAATCTGCGAGGAGCAATGTGAAGGTTAAGCTTACAGAATTCCTCATGGAGAAGTGGTTGGCCCTGCTGCAACATGAGATTGTTGCAATAGGACTTACGACTTAGCGCATCAGCCATGACATTGGCTTTGCCTGTAGTGTAAGTAATCCCTAGATCATAATCTGAGATCACCTCCAACCAACGTCTTTGCCTAAGGTTCAAATCTTGTTGGGTGAAGATATACTTGAGACTCCGGTGATCGGTGTAGATCTCACAACATTTACCAAGAAGGTAATGTCGCTAGGTCTTGAGTGCATAGACTACGGCTGCAAGATCTAGATCATGTGTAGGATAATTCTCCCCATGTGGATGCAACTGTCGAGATGCATAGGCAATCACATGACGATCCTGCATAAGAATGCAACCTAGTCTCTGTCATGAGGCATCACAGTAGATAACAAAGTCCTTATTGAAATCCGATGGCACAAGTATGGGAGCAGAAGCCAGGCATCTTTTCAGTTCCTGAAAACTGTACTCACACTGTGGGGACCACTCAAACTTTTTATCTTTCTTGAGAAGTTCTGTGGGAGGTTTGGCCACTTTGGAGAAATTTTCAACAAAGCAGCGACAATAACTGGCTAGACCAAGGAAACTCCTAACTTGTTTAACTGTTTCAGGTGGAGTCTAATCAAGAACGGCCTGAACTCTCTCGAGATTGACAGCAATGCCCTTACCAGAGATCACGTGGCCTAGGTAGGTCACTTCTGGCAACCAAAATTCAAACTTGGAGAACTTGGCATAAAGGCAATGCTCTCTGAGTTTTTCTAGCACAAGTCTAAGATGTTCGGCATGCTCTTCCTCATTCTTTGAGTAAATAAGAATATCATCGAGGTAAACCACGACGAACTTATCTAAGTACTCCATGAAGACCGAGTTCATCAAGCAGAGAAAGTAGCTGGAGCATTTGTTAGACCGAAGGACATGGCGGTGTACTCGTACTGACCGTAACGAGTAACAAAGGCCGTCTTGGGGATGTCCCCGTTTCTGATCTTAATTTGATGGTAGCCTAACCTCAAATCCATCTTGGAAAAGATTGAGGATCCAGCGAGCCGATCATACAGGTCGTTGATCTTGGAGAGCAGATATTTGTTCTTTATCATGACCAAATTAATGGGACGATAATCTACAACCATCCGGTCCGTACCATCCTTCTTCTTGACGAAGAGGACGGGGAAAGCCCAATGAGAAGAACTAGGACAGATGAAACCCTTTTGCAAGGACTCATCAAGTTGTTTCTTAAGCTCGGCTAGTTCTAAGGGTGCCATCTTGTAAGGTCTCCTAGAGATTGGAGCGGTTCCTGGGATAAGATCTATAACAAACTCTACATCTCTCTCAGGTGGAACACCTGTCAGTTCCTCTGGAAAGACATCCGGAAAGTAATGGACTACCGGGATATCTTCAAGGTCTGGAAGAGGGCTGGCATTAAGAGAATAGAGCTGACGCTTTGCAACTCTAGTGGAGACAGTGACTATCTTGCCAGATGGGTGTGTGAGCTGAACAGACCTGGTGTAACAATCAATCTTGGCATAATGAGCTTTCATCCAGTCCATACCCAAGATGATGTTAATATCTGTAGACTTGAGGGCTATAAGTGATGCAAGGAATACAAGTCTGTCAACAAGGATTTCATTACCATGGCTTACACTAGAAGTTTGCCATTTGGATCCATGAGTTTGAATGACTAATGGAGAGGGCATATCACAAAATGACATGTTGTGCAAGCTAGCATAGCTTTCAGAAATGAAAGAGTGAGATGCTCCAGTATCGAACAGAACTGATGCTGGATGATAATTGACAAGGAGTGTACCAAGAACAACATCCAAATCATTAGGAGCGTCTTTAGCTGAGACGTGATGCACACGTCCACGTTCAATGCGAGCTGGCTTGGCACTGATCATCTTTCTTGATGGCTTAACACAGCCAACAGACTTCTCGGGCTGGGGTGGAGCATAACTGGCCTGAGAGCAGTCACGTGCATAGTGTCCTGGCTTCCTGCATGTGAACAAGTCCCTGAAGTTGGACATGGACTTGCATCGACAAGCGGTCTACCAATAGGCCTGGGTGGGGCATATGATTGAGCTGGGTGAGGCGCCACATAAGATGGCCTCAGTGAATATCCAGAAGGAAGAGCAGAGTTCGAAACCCAAATTCGGCGCTTCTGAGAACTAGAACCGGAGGAAGATCCCAAATCGCGGGTGTGCTTACGAGACTCCTCGTAAGTGAGCTGAGTTGTCTCTGCGTAATGGCCTTGTTCACAAGAGCTTGGAATGTATCACAGTGATGCAGGTGGAGATCACGACGCAACTTGGGGTTGAGACCCTTCTAGAACCTAGCCTGCTTCTTGGCATTCGTGGACACCTCTTCTATGGCATAGCGGGAGAGGTTCTCAAACTCTCTACTATAAGCATCAACAACCATCTTACTCTGGTGAAACTACATAACTCTTCTCTCTTGCGATTGATGAGGGACTGGGGAATGTGATGCTCGCGAAAAGCCTCAGTGAAATCCCTCCAGGTAGGAATCTGGCCAGCTGGAAGCATAGCCTCACAGTTTTGCCACCAAAGACTAGCAGGACCTTCCAAGTGATATGTGGCATAGGTGACCTTGTCATCTTCAGCTACGTTCATGGAACGCAACTTATGAGTGATTCTACGGAGCCAGTCATCTGCATCGAGTGGCTCGATGGAATGATGAAAGGTGGGTGGGAGCAAGTCGATGAAGTCATGGATGGCCGCAGACTCTTTGAACTGATGTGCGGTTTTCTCCTCGATACGTGCCAACAAGCGGTTAGACTCACGCTTGTTCCTCTCCATCTCTAACATGAACTCTGTCAACGAAGGCGGGTCGGGAGGATCCTCATCCCTACCATCTCCGTGGTTCTGTCTACGAGCAACAGAACTTCGCTTAACTGATGACATTCTGAAACGAAACCAAGGACGGAATCAACATCAACTCTAGGCTATAGAATGTAGGACAAGGAAATTAGTATCTCTCGAATCCTAGGGAAATTCCTGCAACATAACGACAGTAAAATGCTCAGAATGAGACATCCTGCTAAAATGGAATAGTACAACAACTCAACATCACCACTCAAGGTTCTGATAGTACTAAACAGGCTACACCAGAAATACTCGAAAACTAGGATATGACTCTGATCAACCAATCCTATGGGACTACGGAGTAGCAACACGTGATCCTGATAGACGAAGAGAAAGCCTAGTTCCTTAACCCCGTAGGAAAGATAGGATGACTCAGATCAGAAGGCCATGAGGTATAAGGAGTAAAAAGAGCCTTACGTTCCCTCCCACAATCAATTCCCTTATATAACTAAGGAGTTTCTAGACTCAACTTCGACCAGTTTTGCTTAGTAATCCTATAGGCAGTCAGGCTCTGATACCAAAGCCGTCGGGACCCTGATCCTAAGTCACACTGATCTAGCATGTAACACATCATATCACTTTGCGGCCTCACTCACGGTATTCCCACGGGTGCCACCTTACCTGGCCCGGGACCGTTTGCACCTTTTGGCTCACGTATATGATTGTGTTGCTAGCACCCATATGATAGAGAACCCAGGCCGACATGGCTAGTCATAAACCCAAGATGGCACAAACTTACAGGAACAAACATACATGACCCAGCAACGAACGTGTCGATCATCTACGTATGAACCCAAGTCGTATCAAGCTACAAGGACTTAAAGGAACAACACATGACATTTCCCTGAAGGGACATACACATGAACGAAGAAAGACACATGCCAGCCAGCCTAAGTGTTCCAGAGCAGTAGCGAGCTACCATGGCTCAGTGGAAGCACTAGGAGACATTTTCCCATAAGATAGGCTACTAAGAATAAACAACTAGGTTGTCGGATCCCACACATAGGCATACAAATTACACATACGCATAACATGCAAGTATGTGTTGTACAACATGGCATCACAACATAACTCAACAACTCATATAGATAAGGACTCAGAAGAGCCATCATAGCATTTATTTACAAACATGGGTCACATGACCCAACATTCAGAGCATACAAGCAACAAGCGGAAGCATTACATGTCTGAGTACAAATATCTACAAATGAAAAAGGCTGAAGAGCTTGTCTATCTACAATATCCGATCAAGATCATAGCTGAGGTACAAGCTACTTGTCGAAGTCCACGGAATAAAGCATAGTAAGACCGAAGTCTCCGCTGCAAAAACATAAATAAAGCAACATGAGTACAAAGTTACTTAGCAAGACTTACATCAGATCCTATCATACATGCATTTGTATCAAGAAGGTAATGTGGGGTTTAGTTGCAGCAAGCCAACTTTGACTCAGTGGCTATCCTGTTCTACGACTACGAGTAACTTCTTTGAGGTGAGATAGCGCACAGGAGTCCACTAATCACCACACAATATACTACTATGCATTCATCCGTGTCTCCCTATGAGAAGGCCATCCATAGCACTCACACTTGTCTTGATCATTTTAGAGTATCCACTTCAAGTTGTCTATGTACCACGTAAGCATCCAAGAAGTCCATATCCGCGGACCCGACTATTCGAATAGATCATGTTAACCCTGCAGGGGTGTACTTCTTCACACACGCTCTCGCCACTTATCGCCATGTACACGTCATGTTGTCGGTGTACTAAAATAGGGGCACTCTTTTGTACCCCTTATTTGTGCACGAGCAGTCAGAGCTGTGCCCACGGCCACACTTAGCAGGGCAGAGACAGGAAATCAGAGCCACAGGCCGAAGCCTCATTTAGCAGGGCAAAAGGGAGGAGTTGAAGCCGAAAGATGGTCAAAGCAACGCCAAAGACCGAGACCACAAAGAGCAGATGGACGAAGCAGGTTTCCCCGGCAAGACCCTTGCCGGGGCGGCTCGCCCACACCAGCGGAGTGAGCCACCCTCGAACCCACGGTCTCCAACACCATCAACCACATTGGGCCAGGGCTCGGGAGGCACCTCCATGGTGGCATGTAGATATTTGTGAAGACAAAGCATATTCAAGATTGGATGAGGATTGGAAGGCAACGACCCTCGACAAGATCCTTGCCGAGGAAACCCGCAAGACCTTGGCGGGGACGATAGCGCACCATAGCAAGACCCTTGCCGGGCCACCACGACAAGAACCTTGCCAAGGGCGTCAGCGGGGCCACTGCCAGGCCCGCACCAACCAAGTCTCCACCGCTGTTCACATGCAGCTGCCAGCCCAACCAGCTGGGCAAGCACCTGCGTGGCAACATGCAGCTTCCAGGCCAACTCAGCACATGCCTATGTGGCGGCATGCAGATCTTCGTGGAGGCTCCACCAACGTGCCACCTCAGCTACTTGCCTGCCTACATGGCACCGCATACATCACTGGCCAGGGCGCGTGTCAAAGCGAGGAGGAGCGGAGACGGACGGGACGGGCCTCGCTCCCGTCCCCAATAAAGCAAGGGGACACCTAAGCTATCCATTAAATGTGTCTTGTCCTGTAATACGAGTGATAAGCTCATAGCACTGTAGGTCTTTCCACCTCCTGTGTGCCACTTTGGCAGCCCCTTTCGACTATAAAAGGAGGCCCATGGCTTACTGGAGAGGGATTCGACTCTTTGGAACCACGCAGCCACGGTAGCTAGTTCAAGAGCTCAAGAACACTCAATACATCCACCAAGGCAGGACTAGGGTTTTACGCGTTCCTCGCGGCCTGAACCTAGGTAAATAATCCTTGTGCTGATTGCTAATCCCGCTCTTCTAACAACCTCGCGCCCCGCAATCGCAGAAGGGGTCCTCGTGATCCCATAGGTGTCGTTTCCCACCTACATCTTTGGCGCGCCAGGTAGGGGGAGCATTTGTGAGAATCTGGTCTAGTAGTTGGCCTAGCAGTTCTTCATCGCCATGGCTCCTAAGAAGAAGATGACCATGACGATCGGTTCGTCCGGGACCAGACTGCCAGTACCGGTGCAGACCAGTAGCGGGCCAGTCGTGGAGAGAACCCGTGGCGCGGCCCGCGAACATCCACATCACCCTGGTAGTCCAGGCCTGGTGAGCGGCATCGTTCGTATGCCAGGCAATGAGCCACGCGTCGCGAGCTCCAGAGACGGAGTCGGACGCCCCGCAGGCGGCATGGGGCCCTCCAAGGGCATCGTTGTGCTGCTAGACGGCGGCGCGATGACCTCCAAGACACCAACACCAGCGCCCACGACGCGCTTTTCGCAGGTCGTGCGTGATGAGCAGCGCCGCCCTGCTGGTGACCCTGCGCGCCGCCCTGGGAAGAGTCCCATGCGCCCTTCACATGATGAGGAGGGCCAACATGTGTGCCGAGGTGCTGGCGGAGGTGGCGGACGACTGCGGGGCCGTGATGGGGCTCCTTCTAACGCGGTTAGAAGTCAAAGCGCATCGCGGTCCACACAGCTTTGGCCGCTGCCCATGCCAGCAGAAGCCCTAGCACGCGCGCAGCTGCTCCTCGACTTTCCTCCCCCTGCGGAGAAGCATGACGAATGGAGGGCCACCGTCCGGAGCCTCGTCGGCATCGCTAACAACGATGAGTTGTATCCGGCGAGACCCGTAGGCCGTTGCTCCGACGAGCCACCGCACGCCAGCGGAGGTCGCGCCAGAGGCGATGCGGCCACGGTGCACTCCCCTCCTCCATACCAGCCACCGCGGGTGTCGGTCCGTCGCGATGACGCTCGTGATGATATCTCCATAGCATCGTCCGAACCGCGAACCCACCGTGACCAATGCCAAGTTCTTCCGGAGTGGGCTCATGAAGACGCTCAAACCACCATCGAGCGCTGGCATGACGCGCGCCACCAGTTGGACATGCGGGTGTCGGCGTTCTGGGAACGGGGGTCCCCAGACTTGCCTGCCTACGGCGTGGCTCAAGTAGTGGCCCAGTGCGGCTCACCTTCATCTGCTCAAGCTCAAGACCCTCGCGAGGGGCCAAGCCTCGCGGGGAGGATGACAGGAAGCTTCCTCAGGAGCAGCCTCGTCAGGCAGGCTCGCGAGGAGGTGGAGAGATCAAGGCAGGGGTACCCCGCAAGGTGCCCGTGACGCAAGCCATGACGATCGAGGCCAGGCGGGCGCTAGGCGGGCGCCGGCCTATGCAGTGTCCTTGTTTCCCCTTTGGTGCAAAGGGATCAAGCACAGGCCAAGGCATCAGGCAAAGGCTACCGATTTGGTGCAACAAGACCAAGACCAGCAGAGCGGTAGGATGGAGGTCACCGTGGAGCCCAAGACGGCGTCATCGTCAGAGTCTTTGGCAGTCGAAGACCAACTTTAGTCAGGATAAGTGTACTAGATGTTCTCCTTCAAAATGGCCAATTGTTGGCTCCCTTCCAGCTCAATATTTGGGAAGAGGACCAGGGCCTCTCTATATATAGGGCTAGCCACCATAGTAGGAGGCATCTGGGTCGGAACGAACCCTTCGAGAGAGTTCATCGACACCGTTACAAGAACATCCCTCGCGAGGCTGTTCTTCCCTTGTATTGTTCATCATCAGCCCCTGAGGCAATGCACCACACCACATACTAGAGTAGGGTATTCACCACAATGGTCTGAACCAGTATAAACCTCGTGTCCCCTGTGTGTTCATCTTTCTAGCCTAGATTCCTTGCGAGGATTCGAGACCTGAGTTGGTAGGGGAGAGATCTTCGCGCGCACCCCAGAGTATGAACCTCAAGGGTCTGACGGAACCCGAAATCCGACATTTGGCGCGCCAGGTAGGGGTGCGCCGGAATCGTGTCTTCCGCCGTCTTGCGTTTCGTCATCCGTCGCGCCCATATTTGACGCTCGCCGAGCCCGCGCCGAGCGTCGGGCTGCTCTCGCGGTCATGTCGCCCAGACGGCCCCCGTCGGCGGGCCTCCCCGTCGTTCCCCGTCACCTGCCGCCCACGCCGCCACCAGCCCAGCAGGGAACGAGCAACAGGCATCGTCGCTGCATCCCTCGGTGCGGCGGGAAGGCCGCACCACTACCCCGTCGCTGACTCCGGCAGGCTCGTCGTCGCACGCTCAACACGCTCCCGTGGACACGCACGCCGCATTGCTCCTGGCGCGTGAGCTCCTGAACTACCGCCCCGTCGACGACCTCTACGACGAGTGGCTCCCTCGCATCACCGAGCTCGTCAGCGCCGTTGGGGGCTCCCCTGTGCCGCCCCTCTCGCTGCATGGCCCTCCGTCCTGCGCGGGAAACGCGGCTCCGGAGGCGCCTCCGCCGCCTCCTCCTCAAGAAGGCACCCTGCCCCAAGGGGCGCGGCCCCTGGATGGGACCCGCCGCGTCCAGCGCCCGCGCAGCATGAAAAGAGCTGCCAAGAGGTCCCTCGCCCTCAGGAAGGTGCTCGCATGCTCCCTGCGCCAGCACGCCATGACCGCGCTCCTACTCCAGCGCGCCAAGACCCCGCACTGCTCCTGGCGGCAGTGTACGGAGACCTCCAAGATCAAGTCCTTTTTCACCAAAGGCCCCCTGTGGCCACCGTAGGCTGCCGCGCCTTCACCGCCGAGCTGCGCAGCGTGGCCTGGCCGGGCAAGTTCAAGCTAGATCTGCCTCCTCGCTACGACGGCACTGCAGACCCCGCGGAGTTCCTCCAGCTCTACGAGCTGGGCATCTAGGTGGCCAACAGGGACGAAAAGGTCTTGGTGAACTGGTTTCTCATGGCGCTCAAGGATGGTGCCCGCACCTGGCTCCTAAACCTACCTCCCAGCACAATCTCCTCTTGGGACGAGATGCGCACTCGCTTCATCGCCAACTTCCAAGGCACTCGCGACCGGCCCCCGGCCATGGGTGACTTGCGCCACATCAAGCAACAGCCAGGAGAGACCCTGCAAAAGTACATCCAGCGCTTCAACAACGCCCGCCTCAAGATCCCCAGGGTGACTGAGGAAGCCATCATCTCAGCCTTCTTTGATGGCATTCGTGACATCAAGATGAAGGAAGAGCTGACGATCCATGAGGATCTGTGCACATCTCTGGAGCTGTTCAACTTGGCGACCAAGTGTGCCAGGGTTGAGGAAGGGCACCTCTCCCTCCTCGAGCTTCCAACTGTTGATCCGGAAGAGAAGAAGCCCAAGGTCAAGGACATGAAGCGCAAAGGAGCGGCTGTGCTCGCAACTAAGCCAGACACCAAGCGAGGCAGGGATCAGTCGGAGTCATCCAAGGGCAGCCGGTACTGCATGTACCACAACCTGCACACCCACAACACTAACGAATGCCAAGAGCTCAGAGCTGTGCGAGATGGACGTATCGGCCGATGCCCCGAGCACAATGATCGGGGCTATGGCCGAGGAGGAGGAAGAGGTGGAGGACGATGGGAAGACCGTGGCCCTCGCCAGGGGTGGCGTGACCGACCTCGCGAGGACCGCTGGCAGGACCAGCCTCGTGAGGGAGGTTGGAGGGATCAGCCTCGTGAGGATCGCCCATAAAGCAATGCATGCCTCCCTCCTCTGCCACCACTGCCAAGGAGGAATGAAGACCAGCATCAGGACGAGGGGGCTGGGGGCTTCCAGGAGCTGCGCGCAGTCGCTTGCATCCTGGGCGGAGCTCAAGCCCCGGCCTCTCAGCGCATCTTCCAGCAGTTTGCTCGCGAGGTGAATGCAGTCCTTTCAAAGCCCGAGGCCTCGCGCCCTCTCAGGTGGTCCACGAGTGCCATCACGTTCAGTTCAGCGGATCAACTCAAGTGCACAGCAACGGCTGGAGTTCTCCCAATGCTCTGTTCCCCAGTCATCAGCAATGTGCATGTCACCAGGGCCCTCATCGATGGTGGAGCAAGACTCAACGTTCTATCTATCGAGACATTCAACAATCTCCAAGTGCCGTATGATCAACTTCAGCCAACCAAGCCTTTCTCAAGAGTCACTGATGGTTCTACCACCCCGATAGGGCAGGTCCGCCTCCCTGTCACCTTCGGACAGCGCAAGAACTACCGTACTGAGCTCATCGACTTCGACGTCGCCCACATTCGCCTGCCATACAACGCCATCCTCGGGTATCCGGCCCTGGCCAAGTTCATGGCAGTGACTCACATGGCTACAATGTCCTCAATATGCCAGGAAGCGGTGGAGTCATCACAGTCCCCTGTGAGGAGAAGGATGCCGTGTGTTCTCTCGAGCGTGCCTTCCAGGCCGCGGCAATCGAAGACCCATATCACAGGAGCGGGAGCCTTCTCGAGGCAGTCCCTAAAAAGAAGAAGACATCACCTACAGAGGCAGGCACCTCCAGAGGCGTTGCATCAGGATCCACGCTCGTTCAAGGGGCGCCTCCCTCTATCGCATAGGAAGGCGCGCCCGGCGCCCTCCTCGGGCAGGGCTCGGGGGCTCTCTCCTGGAGGGCCATCGACTTTGCCAAGGTCACGAGGGAGGCGCCCGGGCACAACTTGGAGGCGTGCTTCATAGCACGTTTCCCTCAGGAAGGTATGAGGCAAGGAGGGCCAAACCCTCAGGAGTTGACGAGCTCAAGAACACTCAATACATCCACCAAGGTAGGACTAGGGTTTTACGCGTTCCTCACGGCCCGAACCTGGGTAAACGATCCTTGTGCTGATTGCTAATCCTGCTCTTCACACAACCCTGCGCCCCGCAACCGCAGAAGGGATCCTCGTGATCCCATAGGTGTCGTTTCCCACCGACATCTTTGGCGCGCCAGGAAGGGGGTTCAATTGTGAGAATCTGGTCTAGTAGTTGGCCTAGCAGTTTTTCATTGCCATGGCTCCTAAGAAGAAGACGACCACGACGATCGGTTCGTCTGGGACCGGACTCCCAGTACCGATGCGGACCAGTAGCAGAGCAGTCGTGGAGAGAACCCGTGGCGCGGCCCGTGAACATCCACATCACCCTGGCAGTCCAGGCCTAGTGAGCGGCGTCGTTCGTATGCCAAGCGACGAGCCACGCGTCGCGAGCTCCAGAGACGGAGTCGGACCCCCCGTAGGCGGCGTGGGGCCCTCCAATAGCAACGTCGTGCCGCTAGACGGCGGCATGACGACCTCCAAGACACCAACACCGGCGCCCACGGCACGCTTTTCGCATGTCGTGCGCGATGAGCAGCTCCGCCCTGCTGGTGACCCTGGGCGCCGCCCTGGGAAGAGTTCCATGCACCCTTCACATGATGAGGAGGGCCAGCATGTGTGCCGAGGTGCTGGCGGAGGTGGCGGACGGCTGCGGGGCCGTGATGGGGCTCCTTCTAACGCGGTTAGGAGTCGAAGCGCATCGCGGTCCACACAGCTTTGGCCGCCGCCCACGCCAGTAGAAGCCCTAGCACGCGCGCAGCTGCTCCTCGACTTTCCTCCCGATGCGGAGAAGCTTGACGAATGGAGGGCCACCGTCCGGCGCCCCGTAGACATCGCTAACAACGATGAGTTGCGCCTGGCGGGACCCGTAGGCCGTCGCTCCGACGAGCCACCGCACGCCAGCAGAGGTCGGGCCGGAGGCGATGCGGCCACGGTGCACTCCCTTCCTCCATACTGGCCACTGCGGGTGTCGGTCCGTCGTGATGATGCTCGTGATGGTATCTCCATAGCGTCGTCCGAGCCGCGAACCCACCGCGACCAATGCCAAGTTCTTCCGGAGCGGGCTCATGAAGACGCTCGAACCACCATCGAGCGCCGGCGTGACACGCGCCACCAGTCGGACAGGTGGGTGTCGGTGTTCTGGGAACAGGGGTCCCCAGACTTGCCTGCCTGCGGCCTACAGCGTGGCTCAAGCAGTGGCCTAGTCTGGATCACCTTCATCAGCTCAAGCTCAAGACCCTCGCGAGGGGCCAAGCCTCGCGGGGCGGACGATAGGAAGCTTCCTCAGGAGCAGCCTCGTCAGGCAGGCTCGCGAGGAGGCGGAGAGATCAAGGCAGGGGTACCTCGCGAGGTGCCCATGATGCAAGCCATGACGATCGAGGCCAGGCGGGCGCCGGCCTGCGCAGTGTCCTTGTTTCCCCTTTGGTGCAAAGGAAGCAAGCACAGGCCAAGGCATCAGGCAAAGGTTACCGATTCAGTGCAACAAGACCAAGACCAGCAAAGCGGCAGGATGGAGGTCACCGTGGAGCCCAAGACGGCGTCATCATTAGAGTCTTTGGCAGTCGAAGACCAACTTTAGTCAGGATAAGTGTACTAGATGTTCCCCTTCAAAATGGCCAATTGTTGGCGCCCTTCCTGCTCAATATTTGGGAAGAGGACCAGGGCCTCTCTATATATAGGGCTAGCCACCACAGTAGGAGGCATCTGGGCCATAACGAACCCTTCCAGAGAGTTCATCGACACCATTACAAGAACATCCCTCGCGAGGCTGTTCTTCCCTTGTATTGTTCATCATCAGCCCCTGAGGCAATCGACCACACCACACACTGGAGTAGGGTATTACACCATAATGGTGGCCTGAACCAGTATAAACCTCGTGTCCCCTGTGTGTTCATCTTTCTAGCATAGATTCCTTGCGAGGATTCGAGATGTGAGTTGGTAGGGGAGAGATCTTCGCGCGCACCCCAGAGTTCGAACCTCAAGGGTCTGCCGGAACCCGAAATCCGACAGCGGGCAGGGCCCACTACGGACCACCTAGCACCGGGAGGCTACGGTGGCCTACCCTACGAGGTGGGTTGTCCGTCCTTCACCCGTGAGCTGCGGCTGTTCCAGTGGCCCTCCCACCACACGTTCAAGCCCGACGTTGACGAGAAGTACAACAACAAGACTCACCCATCGGAGTTCCTCAGCATCTACACCATCGCGATGCAAGCTGCTAGGGCCTGCGATGATAAGGTGCTCGCCAATTACTTCCCGTTGGCACTCAAGCCCAATGTTATGTCATGGTTGATGCACTTGCCGATGGACTCCATTTCTTCTTGGGAGGATTTGTGTCATCCGTTTGTTTGCGCCTTTACTGGAGGCCACCAAGCTCATGGACAGGCGAGCGACTTGCACATCATTCCCCAGAAAGGAGAAAACTTTCCCAAGTACATTCAAAGGTTTAGCCGAGTGCAGCACAACATTCCCGACGTTCATCCCGCCGCCATGATCAGTGTGTTCCATCAGAATGTGCGCAATCGCAAAGATGCGTGAGGAGCTGGCAATGAACAAGGTCAAGGATGTGACCGAGCTTTATGTTCTGGCCGATCGGTGCACTCGCGCCGAAGAGGGGAGGAAGTACCCCAACGAAGACGCTGGCGCGGAAACCGACTCCACGGATGATACCGCCACCCCGGGGAAGAAGGGCCGGCGCCATAACAGGAAGCACAAGGGCAAGACCGTGCTTTCCGTCGAGGGGTCTGACGATATCGGCGCCACCAAGAAACCCAAGGCAAGTGACCCCGACAAGGAGGTTGCCAGGTGTGTCCTTGCCGGGCCTTGGCAGCTGCTGATAAGCCAGGGGGCTCTGACAAGCAGTATTGCAAGATCCACCGCACCAAGGGCCATGACCTCCAGAACTGCAGGCAAGTGGAGCTGCTCGCTGAGAAGCAGAAAGCTGAGTATGAGCGGCGGGACAAGGAGAAGGGCCAAGAGGGTGCCGAGGGATCTGGCAAGTAGCATGGCGGCCAAGGAGGCCGCCGCGGCAAGGATAATCAGCAGAAGAGGCCTGCCCGGGGCCACGACAAGAAGCAGGAAGACGATGATCACGACGAGGACAATGAGTCCGGCGACCACGAGTTCCAGAAAGCCATAGAAGCCATGTGCGTCGATGGTGGTGCCTCGCTGCATACATCCCACCGCTAGCTAGAGCAGTGGGCGCGTGAGATCACAGCGGTGGAGCCGTCGTTCGACGCACGGAAGCCGTTGAAATTGTCCAGCACACCTATCATCTTCGACACCGAGGACCATCCTAACCGCACTACTGTGTTCGGGTGCTTGCTGTTGTTGGTTTCACCAACAATCTGCAACCTCAAGGTGACGAAGATGCTAGTTGACGGTGGGGCCGATCTGAACTTGATCTCGCCTGTTTTGATCAAGAGGCTGCAGATCCCTGATGGAGACCTCAAGGAGACGGGTACGTTCCAAGGGGTCAACCCCGGGGATGAGCCAGCTGAAGGGAAAGGGCACGCTGCCCGTGACATTCGGAGGCGAGCTGAACCACAAGACGGAGAGGATTATCTTTGATGTAGCCGAGATCTCCTTGCCCTACAACAGGATCCTCGGCCGCCTGGCACTAGCCAAATTCATGGCGGCTTCACATTACGCCTACAACACGTTGAAGATGCCTGGGCCGATGAACATCATCACCGCCCCCTCCAACAAGAAAGACGTGTTGATTTGCGCTGACCAGCTCTACTGGGAAGCAGTTGCAGCAGCTGCCACCAAGGCACCTGCTCCTGCCGACGGAGTCTCAGGAGGGAAAAAGACCGGTGAGACCCCTTGCACCACTCCGGCAAGCACACCTCTTCGGGGTGTTGCGCTCCCATTGAGGACGTGCCAGAGAGCTCCACTGGCAAGGGCAAGAAGTCCAGAGCTGCACCACCAGAGACCAAGAAGGTGCCCGTCAAGGAGGACGACATGGGGGGAGCTTTTACCATAAGCTCCACCCTCGACAGCAAATAGGAAAGAGAGCTCGTCACTTTCCTGCGGGCGAATATCGATGTGTTTGCATGGCAAGCCTCCGACATCCCCGGTGTTCCCAGGGAAGTGATTGAGCATCATCTTGCTGTCTATACTCACGCACGGCCTGTCAAGAAGAATGTCTGGAAGCAAGCTCTGGAGAGGCAGGAGTTTATCACGGAGGAGATCAAAAAACTAGAGGCGACAGGCTTGGTCAGGGGGGTGCTCCATCTGACGTGGTTGGCCAACCCGGTAGTGGTGCGCAAGGCAAACGGGAAGTGGAGACTGTGTATTGACTACACAGACATCAATAAAGCTTGCCCAAAGGATCCCTTCCCTTTACCACGCATCGACCAGATTGTTGACTCCACGGCTGGGTGTGACCTGTTATCATTCCTCGACGCCTACTCAGGGTACCACCAGATCTTCATGACAAAAGAAGATGAGGAGAAGACAATGTTCATCACCCCATGTGGTATGTATTGCTTTTATGATGCCTTTCGGGTTCAAGAGTGCTGGCTCAACCTTTGCAAGAGCAGTCCAAATTGGTTTTGAGCCCCAGCTACATAGAAATATGGAAGCTTATATGGATGACATAGTGGTCAATACCAAGGACAAAGAAACACTTGTGCAAGATCTGGAGGAAACATTTGCAAACCTGCGCAAGATCAACCTCAAATTGAACCCTGAGAAGTGTGTCTTCGGTGTCCCGTCCGGCAAGCTTCTCGGGTTCTTTTTGTCGCAGCGCGGGATTGGGGCAAACCCAGATAAGATCAAGGACATCTAGAAGATTGAGGCACCTAAATGGATCAAAGACGTGCGTCGGCTCACTGGCTGCGTTGCCGCCATGAGCAGATTCATCTCCAAGTCCGTGGAGCGTGCCCTTCCCTTTTTCAAGATCTTGAAGAAGACGGGCCCAATGGAGTGGACCCCGGAGGCCAAGGCAATGCTGTAGGATTTGAAAAATATCTAGATGCGCTACAGGAGTCAGTCTACTTGAATATAGATTGGAAAAGTAAAGATGCAAATAAAACTAGATTGAAAGCTTATATGATAAAAGATAGACCCGGGGGCCATAGGTTTCACTAGTGGCTTCTCTCAAGATAGCATAAGTATTACGGTGGGTGAACAAATTACTGTCGAGCAATTGATAGAAAAGCGAATAATTATGAGATTATCTAGGCATCATTATGTATATAGGCATCACGTCCGTGACAAGTAGAACGACTCCTGCCGGCATCTACTACTATTACTCCACACATCGACCGCTATCCAGCATGCATCTAGAGTATTACGTTCATAAAGAACAGAGTAACACATTAAGAAAGATGACATGATGTAGAGGGATAAACTCATGCAATATGATATAAACCCCATCTTTTTATCCTCGATGGCAACAATTCAATACGTGCCTTGCTGCCCCTGCTGTCACTGGGAAAGGACACCGCAAGATTGAACCCAAAGCTAAGCACTTCTCCCATTGCAAGAAAGATCAATCTAGTAGGCCAAACCAAACAGATAATTCGAAGAGACTTGCAAAGATAACTTAATCACACATAAAAGAATTCAGAGGAGATTCAAATATTTCTCATAGATAAACTTGATCATAAACCCACAATTCATCGGATCTCGACAAACACACCGCAAAAAAAGTTAAATCTAATAGATCTCCAAGAAGATTGAGGAGAACATGGTATTGAGATCCGAAAAGAGAGAAGAAGCCATCTAGCTAATAACTATGGACCCGAAGGTCTGTGGTAAACTACTCACAACTCATCGGAGGGGCTATGGTGTTGATGTAGAAGCCCTCCGTGGTCGATTCCCCCTCCGGCGGAGCACCGACGAAGGCTCCAAGATGGGATCTTGCGGATACAGAAGGTTACGGTGGTGAAAATAGTTTTTCATGGGCTCCCCTGATGTTTTCATGGTACATGGGTATATATAGGAGGAAGAAGTAGGTCGGTGGACGCCCGAGGGGCCCACGAGATAGGGGGCACACCCAGTAGGGGTGGGGGCGCCCTCCACCCTCGTGGCCGCCTCGACTGCTTCTTGACTTGCACTCCAAGTCCTCTGGATCACTTTCGTTCCAAAAATCACGCTCCCGAAGGTTTCATTCCGTTTGGACTCCGTTTGATATTCCTTTTCTTTGAAACACTAAAATAGGCAAAAAAACAGCAATACGGGCTGGTCCTCCGGTTAGTAGGTTAGTCCCAAAAATGATATAAACGTGTAAAGTAAAGCCCATAAACATCCAAAACGGGTAATATAATAGAATGGAACAATAAAAATTATAGATACGTTGGATACGTATCAGCACCTCGGCCTTGGCACTTTCGACCCTGCCCACGGGGCCGTCCGCGCGTATGACGCAGCGGCGTGGCACCTCCGGTGGCCTCATAGAGCATTGAACTTCCCCAACGTGTTGACGCGGGAGCGGGCGCAGGAGCTTGTGCCTCCGCTGCGGCTTATCACCGAAGAGGATCATCGCGACAACCGGAGGCGGGGGCACCATCTCGGCATTGCCGAGATGGACGAGGAAGCCATGGTGCTGTGGTGCCAACGCTTCTCGTGGGACATCATCAACAAGCGTGAGTTCTACGCGCAAAGGAGGGCTGAGAGGGAGAAGAGGAGGGAGGAGCGATCCACCTATCGCAAGGACAAGCGCACGCGGAAGGCAGCCACCCAATTCAACATCAAGATAGGAGCAGAGTCACCCTGGGACTCCAACGATGATCGGTATCTTGACGCCTACATTGAGACATCAGAGGAGGGCATCACCGAGGAGGAGTCGGACGACGAGGAGTAGTTGAACTATCTATTTTTTTATCTATCTATGCTATATCTATGCTGAGAACTATCTATGTCTCTACTCTCTACTCTCTACTCTCTACTCTCTACTCTCCACTCTTATAAAAAACAGAGTTGGTGATGATGGTGTGTCTGCCATCCCGCAATATAGGCGGTCCGATTTATATCTGACAGATAGGAAGGAAACTATGGTAATTTTGTAAAAAGATACCCACACCCCTCTCCACATTTGCAAATAAGGCCTTCCCTCCTTTTCTCTCACAAGATAAACTACTCATACAAATGCATCTTGATGTTACGTGCAACGCACGGACATCTTGCTTGTATCTATCTATGCCAGTATCGACTCAGAGTCGAATGTGTATTGTGTCAGAGTAGAAAGGAGAAAAAAATATAGCGTATCTGCTGGAGCAGTGTGCGCGTGCAATTTTTTTGCAGCGGCCTTTGGAGCCAGCACCCCATGGCCTGCAAAAACTGGCTATTTCGGCGCTATAAATGCTTTTTAATGCGCTGCGTGTTATGCTTCTGTTGGAGATGCTCTAACATGCCAGATGAGTGATTTAATGTTACCCACAAGATGTGTGAGTATTACTATATTTTTATTTTTCTTGCCATGTTGAGATTTTAAAACCACGAGTGTGAACATGCAGAGGAGCAATGAAGACCAAACACGGGATATTGGGGACATCTTCAAGGAATGTGACAAGGTAAAGAGGAGCTGCACCGAACCTGTAAAATGAGCTTTGGTAAGTAACACCCTTTCAATTACTTTTGTTTAGCCTCATGTTCTTCGACGTGTATATGTTGTAGTTTCTATTTCTCTTAGCCTCGTGTTCTTCGATGTGTAATAAGAAGAGTCTTAATCGTCCTAATGTTTTCGTTTTTAGCTTGATGTAGGAAGGGGTGTTCTCACCTTGGAGTATATTTTTATATTTCTCCTTTTGAATTCACTTCTCCGAGTCCTGTTTATCTGGCTTCTACTAAATGGATCTGGCTTGCTCTGAGTATTGATCTCAAAAAGAAGTAACTTCATACCAGGATGCAGTTCCTGTGAGGAGGGAAGTATGGTCAACCTCGAGATCATGTTTCCAAAATGAGGCTGGATTACACACAAGGTGCATGTTCCCTAATCATGTTGGATTAGACACAAGGTGCAAATTCCCGGATGATGCTGGATTACACACAAGCCAGGTGGAGTCGTCAACTGTTCGTGTCCTCGTGGCTCTAGTAAAGGCTGAAAGAAAGCATGCAACAACCCTTGAGAATGTAGCTGAGTTCCCGAAGAAGCAAAAAGTGCAATTAGATGCTCTCTTCACCCAAGCCAAAGAAGAGATGGAAGAAGCCAGAAAGAAGCTAGCAGAGGCATAGCAGGCTAGGTGTCTCCTTCTATCTAAAATTGTTGTCAATACAAAATTTTCCTTCATAATAGCTAGGTTCAAATGTTTATCCAGTCAGCATGGCTGTTGTGATGTCTGTGCATCTACTGATGTGGCACAAAATAATTTTTTTTCGGGTCATGTAATAACAACAATTACTTTCCAAACAATAACAGACAAAGCATTGGACATGGTATAGTTCACACGCAAGCCCAACATTCCAAGTTCAACTTCCACATCAAACTCATGTTCACAGATATCGGCACATTCATAGATAATGTCCACAACCATGATTCACTTTGAAGCCAAAAAAATGTGAGGAGAGTTATAAATAAAGAAAAATATCTAGTTCCTACTACCAGTGCGAGCATAGCAAGTCAAGACCATACATAATTAATTATATTTTGGACATTTTTTGACAAAACGCGAATAACTTCTAGAGGCAGGTATAATATTTCTAATGCCTGGCGTGGCTGGGGTCCATGATGTTTTGAGCCAAACTGGGCAACACACCGGGTGTCTGCCGGCGACGCGGTGGTCGTAGCATTTGTGGGTTCCGAGTGGCGGCGACTCCCGTGGTCTACTATTCCTCGGTGTCGGTGGTGGCGGTAGACGTGTTGGCCATCTCTGCTAGCATGCCGCGATTCCGCCAATGTTTGCGCCGGATGGCGTGGCCAACCACGGTGCACTGGACGCCATGGTCCTCCGTGTGCTGGCGTGCAGCAAATGGCGACTCTTCTGCGAGCAGGCTTGGAGCATCGAGTTGATGCACCAGGGGCCAGCTTGGAGCGGCGGCTTGCTCCTTCGCTTGCCCGCCTGCAGCCTCGCCCATGGTACTGACGGCCTAGGGCGGGGAGGGATGTGGGGCAGGGAGTTTCCTGGCTCGTCGGAGCACCCAGCCGACTTTTATGCCGGAGAACTCGTCTTCCTGCTGACTAGATGCTATGGAGAGTGTGGAGAAAATGGTGCAAGGAGGATATGGGGAGAGGCGGTGTGGTGCGGTTCTTGACAGGTGTCTGGCCTTGTTTAAATAGCGGGCGAACGAGAGGAGCCAACCGGCGTTGTGTTCTAAAATGCTGTCCGGCTTGCGGAAGGACGTGTTGCCGGCACACACATGGATTTAATGGAGACAGGCGGGGTAGTCTGAAGCCGGTTACATGCGGCGAGGAGGCGTGTTCAGCCTGGCCTGGAACGAGTGGGGCCCTCTTGGCCGGTGCGTCGGTTCAATTCCTGCGCTATGAGAGTTCATGTCCGTGTCAGAGCAATCACTCCCTCCAGTCCTTTTTTGTTTGGGTATAACAAAATCTCGTTTTCCATTCACATTTTACAAGTAAAATTCATGGACAAACTTTGACCCAAAGTACGATGGGGACTAGTAAACCAGGACGGAGGTAGTAGTTATGAATTCCATTTTCGCTCCATTCCAATCGTTCTAAAAACTAGTACTTATAACGCGCCATTGAAAATCAGAACTCTTCACCCACTAAAAAATGATATTTTAAACGTGGCTACTCGATCATTGGCGACTGGCGAGCCACCGCCTCCAGGTCGTTCACATGTGGTCCCGACCATCAACTCCTACGGATCAAATTATCACGCGAGCTGACTATTCCTACAAAGGTGTGCTCCACCACGTACCCAGTACCCGTGCATGCAACAATCGTGCACCTAGGGTTTTAGGGTTTATTTGTTTACGGTGCCTTTATGTAACTCGCATGTGTGCGAGACAACGAGAGACCAACTGCGTGCATGCGCCTCTTCTTTTCGTATATGTACTCCACCATTTGTCTGGTGTCCAAAAAAATTATATAGTAGTAATAACTAGCAATGTGACAATGCGTTGCCACACAATCAAAGTAGGTTAATACATATTCACCGATTTGATAGAAAAGAGTCTAGTTTTGAAATACGTATATCACTAAAAATATGTTATGTTTCACTCAAAATATATTCCTTTGGCGGTTTTGATGAGATAAAGGAGGAATGTGGTTGGTTTCAAGATTCGAGAAGTGGTATATCTCTACTATTATAAAAAAACAAAGTTGGTGATGATGGTGTGCCTACCATCCTGCAATATAGGTCGTCCGATTTATATCTGACGGATAGGAAGGGAACTATGGCAATTTTGCAAAAAGATACCCACACTCCTCTCCATATTTGCAAATAAGGCCTTCCCTCATTCATCCTTTTCTCCCACTAGATAAACTACTCATACAAATGCATCTTGATGTTCTATGCAACGCATGGGCCTCTTGCTAGTTGTTGCAAAAAGCACATGTGTGTGTGTGGTGTGTGAGGACGGAGTGCGTGTGTGGAAAAGACACAAAGAGTGTGTGTGCGAGAGGTATCACCATAAAATGAGGTGATAGTGTGTGTGTGCACGATCGAGAGGGCATGCCTCAAGAAGGGATGAAAAATCTACATAGATACAAGGAGCATACATGTATGAGATAGTGGAAGCAAGAGTGTGCGGGTGCATAAACCTATCTGGAGGCTAGTTGATCAATGTTTGTGAGAGAAATATGAGTCGGGGGTGCGAAAGCGAGAGTTTAGTGTGTGTGTGTGAGAGAGACGGTGGTCGGGAAGGGGAGTGGAAGCAGGAGTTGTGTGTGTGTGTGTGTGAGAGAGAGAGAGAGAGAGAGAGATAGAAGGAGAGAGAGAGAGAGAGAGAGAGAGAGAGAAAGGGGGAGAGTTTGTCTGATCGGTAAGAAAATGAATAATGTCAGTTTTATAACTGAGATGAAGACAGAAAGGAGATCGCAACAAATTTTGTGTGTGCAGGAGAGAAATTTTAGTGCTAGGAGTCATATCTAGAGAGATATAGGGTGCGTGAGAGAACCCTAGAGAGAAAGACAAAGTGAAAGACGAGTGAGAGTGTGTGCGTGGCGGTGAAAAAGAAAGCTTAGGTACTGAAAGTGCAACTATCCCTAGGTGGTTTTGGTAATTCCTAACAACATATAGCTCATTGAGCTAATACTATTCCGAGAAAAATATTTCAGGAAAGCTCAATGAATGGCATGGCATGGATGAGGAAAATGGATCCCTCAAAATACTAAGGATAAAAGGATTGGCTCAAGCTCGAACGCTCAAGACTCTGCATTTTATATTTTAGTGATCCAAGATCACATTGAGTCTATAGGAAAAGCCAATACTATCAAGGAGGGATGAGGTGTTGCTTGATGAGTTTCTTGCTTCAAGTGCTTAGTGATATGATCCAAAAACCCTCAACTACTTTCTCATATCCACATATGACCTAAACCTAAAGTCAAACTCGGCCCCACCGATTCATTCTATCTGGCGCCAACGAGTTCAGATGTCACAACCACTGCCAAAAACCCTAGGCAAATCGGTCTCACCGATAGGGATCTCGGTCTCACCGAGATGGGATTGTAATCTCTCTGTTTCCCTTCGTAACGTTTCGGTCTAACCAAAGTGAGCGATTGGTACCACCGAGATTGCAATGTAAACTTTCTGTTTCCCTTTCGTAACATTTCGGTCTCACCGAAAAGAGCGAATCGGTCCCACCGAGTTTACCTAACCAACTCTCTGGTTAGCTAATTACCAAAATCGGTCCCACCGAGTTTGTGTAATCAGTCTCACCGAGATTACGTTATGCCCTAACCCTAACCATATCAGTCCTACCGAGTTGCATGTCAGTCCCACCGAAATAACTAACGGTCACTAGGTTTACTGAATTGGTCCGACTGAGTTTGTTGATTCGGTCCCACCGAGATTTGTAAATTGTGTGTAACGGTTAGATTTTGTGTGGAGGCTATATATACCCCTCCACCTCCTCTTCATTCGTGGAGAGAGCCATCAGAACAGACCTACACTTCCAACTTACCATTTCTGAGAGAGAACTACCTACTCATGTGTTGAGGCCAAGATATTCCATTCCTACCATATGAATCTTGATCTCTAGCCTTCCCCAAGTTGCTTTCCACTCAAATCTTCTTTCCACCAAATCCAAATCCTGTGAGAGAGAGTTGAGTGTTGGGGAGACTATCATTTGAAGCACAAGAGCAAGGAGTTCATCATCAACACACCATTTGTTACTTCTTGGAGAGTGGTGTCTCCTAGATTGGCTAGGTGTCACTTGGGAGCCTCCGACAAGATTGTGGAGTTGAACCAAGGAGTTTGTAAGGGCAAGGAGATCGCCTACTTCGTGAAGATCTACCGCTAGTGAGGCAAGTCCTTTGTGGGCGACGACCATGGTGGGATAGACAAGGTTGCTTCTTTGTGGACCCTTTTGGGTGGAGCCCTCCGTGGACTCGCGCAACCGTTACCCTTTGCGGGCTGAAGTCTCCATCAACGTGGATGTACGATAGCACCACCTATCAGAACCACGGCTCCAAAATCACCGTGTCTCCAAATTGCATTTGAAATCTCCAAACCCTTCCCTTTACATTCTTGCAAGTTGCATGCTTTAATTTCCGCTGCTCATATACTCTTTGCATGCTTTCTTGAATTATGTGAAGATTGCTTGACTTGTGCTAAGATAGCTAAAATCTGCCAAAGACTAAAATTGGGAAAAGGTTAAGTTTTTAATTGGTCAAGTAGTCTAATCACCCCCCTCTAGACATACTTCAAGGTCATGCAAGTGGTATCAGAGCCTTGGTCTCCATTTGCTTTGATTTCCATAGCTTTTGGTGGTCATAGCCTTGGTTTCACAACCTAGGAGAGTATGGCGTCTAGCGAGGGAAATTATCACTGTAGAGGTCCTTACTTTGATGGTACTAATTTTGCTAGTTAGAAGCATAAGATGAAAATGCATATTCTAGGACATAACCCCGCCGTTTGGGCTATTGTGTGTATTGGCTTGCAAGGTGAATTCTTTGATGGGAGGGAACCAAACCATGAAGCTAGTGCGGATGAATTGAAGATGCTGCAATACAACGCTCAAGCTTGTGATATCCTCTTCAACGGATTGTGCCCCGAAGAATTCAACAAAATCAGCCGTCTTGAGAATGCAAAGGAAATATGGGATAATTTGATAGATATGCACGAAGGTACCGACTCAGTCAAGGAATCCAAGTTGGATGTGCTCCAAAGTCAACTTGACAATTTCAAAATGAAGGATGGTGAAGGTGTCGCTGAAATGTACTCTAGGCTTGCTCTTATCACAAATGAGATTGCGGGCTTAGGAAGTGAAGAGATGACCGACAAATTCATCATCAAGAAGATCCTAAGAGCAATGGATGGAAAATATGATACCGTGTGCACATTGATCCAAATGATGCCCAATTACAAGAATCTCAAGCCAACGGAGGTCATTGGAAGAATTGTTGCTCATGCGATGTCACTCAAGGATAAGGAGGAACTTCACAACAAGTCAAGTGGTGCTTACAAAGCCTCATGTGAATCCCCTATATCATCAAGTGAGAAACAAACTTTCAATGAAGAATTGAGCTTAATGGTGAAGAACTTCAACAAATTCTACAAGAGTAGAAGCAAAGAAAGAAGGTCCAAGTCAAGGTCCTACAATGACAAAAGATCTTCCAGTCGAGAGCGCAATTGCTACAATTGTGGGAGACCCGGACACTATTCCAATGAGTGTAAGGCACCCTACAAAAGAAGAGAAGATTCTCCCAAGAGAAGAAGTAGAAGAGAAGAATCACTGCCAAGAGAGAGAAGGAGTAGAGATGATCATTATGAACGAAGAACATCCCGGAGAAGCAAGGATTTGGAAAGGAAGGACAAGTCATCAAAGAGCTACACAAAACGAAGACATCAAGCTTATGTTGGTGAATGGGTATCCGGTTCCGACTCTGAACATCACTCCGAGAGAAGCTATCACTCCGACTCCGAACATACTCAAGATGAAGGTGTTGCCGGTCTAGCACTTGTGTCGACCAACTCCTATGACATATTTGATTCACCAAATGAAGGAATTGGAAGATGCTTCATGGCTAAAGGCCCTAAGATAACTCGCCCCGAGTATGTTGATTTCAATAGTGATGAAGATGACTTATTAGGTGATGATGATTTACTTATTGACAACTCTAGTGATGAATACTATGATGAAATGTCAATTAATCATGCTAAACAAGATAAAACAAGTGACAATGATAAGGAGAAGATTGAGCTTCTAACTAAAGAACTAAACACTCTTAAGTTAGCTCATGAAACTATCTTAGGGGATCATCGAGAACTTTTGAGGACTCATGAGAAATTACGCTTTGAAAAGCTCAATCTTGAGCAAGAGCATGAGTTCTTAAAAGCAATCAATGATGATCTTCGCAAGAAAAGTTCTTCTTATATTGCCAAGCGTTTACTCTTGTCTACTTACATGCCTCAAGTCAAGTCTAGTAACAAGAACAAGAAGGATTCTTTCTCTAGTAGTAACAATAATCATGCTAAATCCAATATTGTTGCTTCTAGTAGTTCTCTTGATTCCACTAATGATTCTCTTAGCCAAGTTACACTTGAGCAAGAAAATAGCTTATTGAAGGGAATTATAGAGAAAGGTGTTTACAAGAGCGTTGCCGGGAGTAAGCAATTCGAGGAAATTGTACGCAAGCAAGGAAGGCACCGGAAGAATCAAGGTGTTGGTTTTGAACGAAAGTTCAATGCCAATGGAGTTGAGTGGGAAGAAGATCAATACCCCAAGATGAAGTTTGTTCCTCAACAAGAGAAGTATGATCCTACTTCCTTCAAGGGGACACAAGCTCAAGATGATCTTCCACCATAAGACCACAAGCACAAAGGCAAGGACAAGCTTCAAGAGGAGATTGATGCATTTGAAGAAGCTCCTAAGGCCTTGGTCAAGTGGGTTCCCAAGACTACTTCAAGTTCTACTTCATCAAGCACAACTACAACTCCAAGGATTCCCATCAATATGATGTGGATCCCGAAGAAGAAGAACTAGAGAGTTCTTGAGGGTGACTCCGCCAACATTCTTCACTCATATCATTATGGCAAGGACAAGTGCAATCAACTTCCATATCTTGCACTAGTTCAAGGAGTCACAAACCCTCATGTTGGTAAGGCAAGGGACAAGGTAACCTAATGCTTTCATGGACATCATCTTGTGTGTACATCACTCTATGTCTATGGATATACTTGTTTGTTCCTTGTGGGACTAACCCGTGTAGGTATTGAAAGTGCAACTCACTCCAAAGGATTGCTCCAAATGATCTTCATCAACATTGAGCATCCACATCTTCAACACCTACATGAAGTCATCATCGACAAAACCCAAGGTTAGTTCATCCCTCCTAGGGGGTATCTCACATCTAGGGGGAGCTTAACTCTAAGAATTGAGTCAAAGCAACTCTAATGATGTGAACACATCAATGCATTATGTAAAAGTGGTAACCCCACTTGAGCTTAAACGATGAGTATGACCTATGATCAAATGTTCTCATTTGACTCCTAAGTCAATATACTCATATATAGATGACCTAGTCATCGCTAATTGTTTGGTAGATGCTAGAATTGGTTGTGCATGCTTTGCCACATATTTCATTTGCCATTTTATTGTGTGAGCATGTTGGTTGCATATTTAACTCATTCGAGGACATCCACTTGTTGCTTTGATTGATTGGCTTCTTTTTCTTTTGCCAGGTGGATGAACAAGAATGCCTAAGAACCTTCTCTAGCTATCTATGCTTTTCTTGTCTCAAACTCTATTCATGCTACATCACAAAATTTGATCAAGTCAGATTCGAACCACTCTGTGTGAGGAGCACTCGGAGTCCCTGATTCATCATAGACTTAAACTTCCAAAACTTCTTTGTGTGTTTCGGTCTGACCGATTCTTCCATTTCGGTCATACCGAGATCACTATGTCGATCTAGGTTTTCAATCTCGGTGCAACCGATTTGAACTTTTCGGTCTCACCGAGTTGCTGTAACTGTCAACAGTTATGCATCTCGGTGCCACCGAATTGTTCCACTCGGTCACACCGACAGGGTCGGGCTATATATATACTCACGGGCAAAAATTTGGAAACCTTCTCCAAACCCCTTTGCCCGCGCATAGCTCGCTCTGCCTCCGAGGTCTCCGGATCATCGACTTCGTCGCCAGCCGCCTCCAGTCGCTGGTCTCCGCCGTCGTCAACGGAATTCATCCCCACCATTGCCGCCGTAGCGAGTTCATCGCCAAACTAGGGTATGGAGTCGATCACAGTGCTATCCCCGTCCGATTCCTAGCACATTGTGTTCATTATGATTCTTGCCACGATTGAAACGCATCTATATAGTCAAAACAATTCTTAGATTAGATGTGAATTGAAAATTTAGGGTTAGGTTTCCGCCGAAACCATCTCAGACCCACCGAGTTGAAAAACTCGGTTCCACCGATTCGGCTAAGGCCATTGCACAAGTGATTCTCGGTCTGACCGAGAATTGCAAATCGGTGTGACCGATTTTAGAACTCTGTGAAACCCTAGCAGTCTCGGTGCCACCGAACTATGACTCGGTCTGACCGAGATCACTAGTTTAGGTCCCAAAAGCTGCTTCGTTATCACCGAGTTTGCAAATCGGTTGATCCGAAATGCTTTCTGTGGAAAATTAAAACTAAGTTTTTGAATCATTCTTTTGCAAAAATATCTGCATTTGTGATGCTCATCCATTCTACCTCAACTACATCTATTCACAGGGTCAGCAGTCAGTGTTTGCAGCATGTCAGACCAAAGTGACAGCCAGAACAGGGAAGAAGAGCAGGTTCACATGAGTGAGGGCACTAGTCCCTCTAGTTCCTCAGATGATGGCAGCAGGAGCACTCCTAGCAATTTGCCCAAAGCAGCCACAAGAGCCAGAAGGAAGAAAACTCAGACTCTGAGGATGAAGACTATGTGGCAGCTGAAGATGAGGCTACTTCCAAGAAGATAGTGCTCAAGAAGGAGTATGGCTCAGCTAAGACCACAAAGCCTAGACTAAACAGGAAGGTCCCTGCCAAGAGGACACCTATGCTAAAGGTCAGAGGATCAACACAAGAACCTGAGAAACCTGATCCCAAAGAGCTAGCTGCAGAAGGAAAGAAGAGGAAGGAAAGGGTCAGAAAGACCATGGCCAGAGTTGTTGGACAACCTTCCATGATGGAAGAGGAGGAGGAAGAAGAGGTTGCTGCACCAGCACCCAAGGCACAAAAGCTGATGGGTGATGCTATAAGGTCAGGGGTTGCATCATCTAAGCCCAAAGAAGCACCCAAAGCTGCCTCCAAGGCCAAGTCTACACCTAAGAGGAATACCAGGATCATACCAGCTGCTGAGAAGAACAAGGCCCCAGTGCCTGAAGTTGCTGCTGAGGAAGAAGATGAAGGACAAGTTCTGAGGAAGCTCAAACCCAAGATTCCAGACCACAATGATGCTCATCCAGTGGCTAAGAATATGAAGTTGAGGAAGGATGCAGGGCTCAGGCAGTGGAGATTGTCTGATCCCTATGCAATCAGGAGGAGGACTGCTGTTGATTACAGGTTCCACACAAAGGAACAACAGGACTTCTATGAGACTGTGCTGTTGGACAAGAAGCCCATAGTTTGTGACATGAGGTGGGTAGATTGGAAATACATGAAGGCCAATGAGGATCATTACCCAGGAGTATTTGACAGCTTTAAGGCTTGTGGAGTTGATGAGTTTGTTGGACAGAAGTTCACAAACTGGAATGATGAGCTAGTTATGCAATTCTACTCCACAGCTCACTTTTATCCTGATGGCAGAATAGTCTGGATGTATGAAGGTACAAGGTACCAATCCACTATTGAAGAATGGGCTTAACTGATCAATGCACCAAAGGAGAGTGAAGATGACTTGGATGTCTACTCCAAGAAGAAGAAGGATCACAACTCTATGTCACACATGTACAAGGAGATCCCAGACAAGGCACTTGAGACTTTCAAGTTTGGGTCTGTCCATTTTCTTCTGTCAAGGCTGCCAACGATCAACTGGATCCTATGGCACACTCTCTTGCCCAAGTCAGGTGACCACAACATGATCAGAGGGCATGCAATAAACTTGCTACACATATTTGATGTGCCATAGAAATTCAAGGTCATGAGCCTCATAGTTGAGACTATCAAGAGGACAACAGCAGACCAGAAGAGAAGTTGTGGGTATGCCCCACAAATCCAGGAGCTGATCAACTCCAAGATGGGCACAGGCAAATACCTGTTGGATAAGGAACACTTTGTTATCTATCCAGATTTTGAGGACAATCAAGTTGTCATGAATGAGAATGAACCATCCTTAGTGCAAGCTCAAGAGAAAAACGAGAAGGCAAAGAAGGAGAAGGCTGCCAAGATGCCAACTTTAGAGGAGGCATCTGAGTACTTTTTGAAGAGCAAGCAGGACCAGCTTGGTTACTTAATAGCATCAACTCTGAGGATTGAGAAAGGGTTGGCCACCCTAACTCAAAACCAGGAGAGCCTGGAAAGAATCATGGAACAAAAGTTCTATGACCTAGATGTTAAAGTAACTGAGATTCAGTCAGCTGTGGAGCAGCTTCAGGATGACATGCAGGAGAGGAAGGGCAGGACAACCACTGATGCATTTGCCAGAGTGCCTCGAGCTCAGAGATCAGTTGCAGAGCCTGTGACAGACACCAGAGCCACTTCATATGCACCAGCTACAGCTCCAGTGCAACCAGCTCCAGCACCAAGTCCTTCAGCTCCATCCACATCAACTGAACTCTTCGTCCAAGGAGCCATCTCTACACCACCAACTGAAGACCAAGCCTGAGAGACGAAATAGTACTATGCATTTTCTAGGAACTTTTTGGTAACTTGTTGCCAAAGGGGGAGAAAAATGTATAGATCATAGGCTTCGAGAGAGAGAGTTTGCTTTTGTTCTCTCTTGTCTTCGTGGTTGAACTTTATTTGCTTTTGCTTGCTTGAGATACTACGTTATTGTCGGTGAGACATTGATGATCATGTGTTTGATCATAAGCTACATTTATGCTTGTTAGATGACATTATCTCATTTATCTTTATATGATCATTCACTTTGCTTGGTGATGAGTTCATGTATTCTATCTTTATTATTTTGAGCGCTCCACCAAGATGTATGTGACATGGAAGAGTAACCCATGAGCCTAACTCCTTGTTCATTTGCAGTCCAAAGCAAATCTTAAACTATGCACAAATTTAGGGAGAGCTCTTGCTTATCACATACTTCTCAAAGCGACGATGTTTTTCAATCTTATTATCATTTGTCGAAGCTTTGATCTATATATTGTCATCAATTACCAAAAAGGGGGAGATTGAAAGTGCAACTATCCCTAGGTGGTTTTGGTAATTCCTAACAACATATAGCTCATTGAGCTAATACTATTACAAGACAAATATTTCAGGAAAGCTCAATGAATGGCATGGCATGGATGAGGAAAGTGGATCCCTCAAAATACTAAGGATAAAAGGATTGGCTCAAGCTCAAAAGCTCAAGACTCTACATTTTACATTTTAGTGATCCTAGATCACATTGAGTCTATAGGAAAAGCCAAAACTATCAAGGAGGGATGAGGTGTTGCTTGATGAGTTTCTTGCTTCAAGTGCTTAGTGATATGCTCCAAAAACCCTCAACTACTTTCTCATATCCACATATGACCTAAACCTAAAGTCAAACTCGGCCCCACCGATTCATTCTATCCGGCGCCACAGAGTTCAGATGTCATAGCCACTGCCATAAACCCTAGGCAAATCGGTCTCACCGATAGGGATCTTGGTCTCACTGAGATGGGATTGTAATCTCTCTGTTTCCCTTCGTAACGTTTCGGTCTAACCAAAGTGAGCGATTGGTCCCACCGAGATTGCAATGTAAACTTTCTGTTTCCCTTTCGTAACATTTCGGTCTCACCGAAAAGAGCGAATCAGTCCCACCGAGTTTACCTGACCAACTCTCTAGTTAGCTAATTACCAAAATCAATCCCATCGAGTTTGTGTAATCGGTCTCACCGAGATTACATTATGCCCTAACCCTAACCATATCGGTCCTACCGAGTTGCATGTCGGTCCCACCGAAATCACTAACGGTCACTAGGTTTACTGAATCGGTCCGACCGAGTTTGTCGATTCGGTCCCACCGAGATTGGTAAATTGTGTGTAACGGTTAGATTTTGTGTGGAGGCTATATATACCCCTCCACCTCCTCTTCATTCATGGAGAGAGCCATCAGAACAAACCTACACTTCCAACTTACCATTTCTAAGAGAGAACTACCTACTCATGTGTTGAGGCCAAGATATTCCATTCCTACCATATGAATCTTGATCTCTAGCCTTCCCCAAGTTGCTTTCCACTCAAATATTCTTTCCACCAAATCCAAATCCTGTGAGAGAGAGTTGAGTGTTGGGGAGACTATCATTTGAAGCACAAGAGCAAGGAGTTCATCATCAACACACCATTTGTTACTTCTTGGATAGTGGTGTCTCCTAGATTGGCTAGGTGTCACTTGGGAGCCTCCGACAAGATTGTGGAGTTGAACCAAGGAGTTTGTAAGGGCAAGGAGATCGCCTACTTCGTGAAGATCTACCGCTTGTGAGGCAAGTCCTTCGTGGGCGACGACCATGGTGGGATAGACAAGGTTGCTTCTTCGTGGACCCTTTTGGGTGGAGCCCTTCGTGGACTCGCGCAACCGTTACCCTTCGTGGGTTGAAGTCTCCATCAACGTGGATATACGATAGCACCACCTATCGGAACCATGGCTCAAAAATCACCGTGTCTCCAAATTGCGTTTGAAATCTCCAAACCCTTCCCTTTACATTCTTGCAAGTTGCATGCTTTAATTTCCGCTGCTCATATACTCCTTGCATGATTGCTTGAGTTGTGTGAAGATTGCGTGACTTGTGCTAAGATAGCTAAAATCTGCCAAAGACTAAAATTGGGAAAAGGTTAAGTTTTTAATTGGTCAAGTAGTCTAATCACCCCCTCTAGACATACTTCAAGGTCCTACTGGTACCTAGTGATACCAGAGAACGATAGAGACGTGAGAGATAATGAAAACCGTGTACTGTATAATGATAGGGAGAGTGTGACACTTCTCAAGGGAGACGTCAACAGACCATGTTTGCTAAAATAGGAGAAACATGAAGTGAGCGTGCGGGTGAGCTGGAGAAAAGAGAGTGATAGCTACATGAAGGAGCATGCGAGAGATATGGGCGTCAAAGGAGATTCAAATATTTAGTTGTGTGTATAGAAAATGTCAACACAAAAGGGATTCAAATATTTGAATTCGAGATGATGATACATGTAATTCATACTCGAACCAAAATTGATCTATCAAACATGCATACACATATGAATTCACACGCATCTATGTTATTTAATTTGTAGATATTACTGATCCATACATTTCAGTAGAACATAATTTGGTTTAAATATTTTGAATTCAACCTTATGATTTTGAGATCATTGTATTTGTAAATCATATTTTATATGTAAAGGAGCAGAATTCTTTGTCGTGCTTTTGAAAGTATATATAAAAAAATGATGTATATAGAATTGTATTCCAATCGAAAATGGATCCTGCCTGAACAAAAATAGAATACAAAATGGATTGGAATTGAGTTGGCACAGTAAACGTGCAAGATTTTTCTCAAAACATTGAACGAAGCGGCCAAACTCGCAGTAACCGCCCGAGACCAAAATATGGGAGATGGAAATTACTGTCTGTCCCTGACATGCAACACATGTCGTCTCGATTTTCAATAGGTCTTGATAGGGGCAGGTTTGTAATTTCACTCAAACATGACATAACCGCCTCTCACCTGGATTCATACACGGTGGGCGCCAAAACACAGTGTCTCCTTAGCCAAAATCGCCTCCCTCCCCGATTCATACACGGTGGGCGCCAAAACAAATTCTTGTCGGCCGAAATCTCCGTCGGCAAATATTCGGTGTATGCAAGATTAGCGCCCTATCCCCAACCGACTAATATTGATGCGATGTAGGAAATTTTAAATGAGGGCTAAGTTTGTAAATTCCTCGCACTTGAGACAAGCGTGCCCTAAAGACATGGTTCCCCCTTCTTCTCCCTCCATTTCCCCATTCGTACTTCATGGGCGCCAAAACACCCTCTCCACCCCAACCTCCTTCGTCTGCCACCCTGAGGGAGTCCCGGACTAGGGGGTGTCCGGATAGCCGAACTATCATCATCGGCCGGACTCCAAGACTATGAAGATACAAGATTGAAGACTTCGTCCCGTGTCCGGATGGGACTTTCCTTGGCGTGGAAGGCAAGCTTGGCGATACGGATACATAGATCTCCTACCATTGTAACCGACTCTGTGTAACCCTAGCCCTCTCTGGTGTCTATATAAACTGGATGGCTTTAGTCCATAGGACGAACAACAATCATACCATAGGCTAGCTTCTAGGGTTTAGCCTCCTTGATCTCGTGGTAGATCTACTCTTGTAACCCACATCATCAATATTAATCAAGCAGGACGTAGGGTTTTACCTCCGTCAAGAGGGCCCGAACCTGGGTAAAAACATCGTGTCCCTCGTCTCCTGTTACCATCCGCCTAAACGCACAGTTCGGGACCCCCTACCCGAGATCCGCCGGTTTTGACACCGACATTGGTGCTTTCATTGAGTGTTCCTCTGTGTCGTCGCCGATAGGCTCGATGGCTTCTTCGATCATCATCAACAGCGAAGTCCAGGGTGAGACCTTCCTCCCCGGACAGATCTTCGTATTCGGCGGCTTTTCACTGCGGGCCAATTCGCTTGGCCATCTAGAGCAGATCGAAAGTTACGCTCCTGGCCGTCAGGTTAGATTCGGAAGTTTGAACTTCCCGGCTGACATCCGCGGGGACTTGATCTTCGATGGATCCGAGCCACAGCCAAGCGCGCCGCACTGTCACGATGGACATGATTTAGCTCTGCAGCCGGACAGTACCCTGGAGGCCACACTCAAGCCCGCTCCGATCTTTGATTCGGAGCCGGCTGCGTAGATCGAGGACGGATGGCTAGACACCGCCTCGGGGGCTGCAACCTCTACGGCGATAGAGCCGAACACTGATCTTGTCCCTCATAAAGCTCGTGACTCCGAGGTGCCTAACTCCTTGCCGGACTCCGAACCCCCCGCGCCCCCTCCGGTCGAATCTGATTGGGCGCCGATCATGGAGTTCACCGCGGCGGACATCTTTCAACACTCACCTTTTTGAGACATCTTGAGTTTGCTAAAGTACGTCTCGTTATTAGGAGAGCCCTGGCCGGACTGTGGTCAGGACGGTTGGGACGCGGACGGCGAAGAAATTCAAAGCCCACCCACCACCCACTTGGTAGCCACTGTCGACGATCTAACCGACATGCTAGATTATGACTCCGAAGACATCGACGGTATGGACGACGACGCCGGAGATGAACAAGAACCAGCGCCTAACAGGCACAGGAAAGCCACCCCAACTCACGATGTATACATGGTGGATACACCAAAAGCAAGCGACAATGAGGAAAAACAGGACGTGGCGAAGGACAACTCCTCTAACAAACAACCAAAACGGCAACGCAAGCGCCGCCCGAAGACCGACCTCGATAAGAACGGCACCCATACGAACCCGGCCCTAGAGCAGGGCGAAGCAGTGGACGACGCACATGCCACCAAGAAGCCATCCGAACATGATGAACTAGACAAGCAACCCATCCCCGGCGAAGACGATCTCACATCACCAGAGCATACGAACCTTCATAAAAGGCTCGTCGCCACTACAAGAAGTTTGAAGAAGCAAAAGCGAAATCTCAAAACAGCGGAGGACGCACTCAGAATGAGATGGAGCAAAGTACTCAACACCGTAGATAAATATGGCACTAGTCACCAGACAAAGAGCTACCCGAAGCGCAAGCTATTGCCCGAATTTGACGATGAGTCCTTAGAGCCACCGCAGTCAAAAAGGAAAGAAGCCGCCTGGCCGGATAGACGACCAGATGACAGGCCAGAAGGAACAAAGGGCGCCGTACATAAGCCGGCACATGATCAGCTTATAGACCCTCGGAAAAAGGATGACCCAGCCAGGTCTATCTATGGGCCAAAAAAGAAGACTCCAGGAAGCAACATAACCCGCCGAGCATTTGAAGACAACGGCACACCCAAATACAGGGGCGCCGCACACCCACTATGTTTCACCGACGAGGTGCTGGATCATTGATTTCCAGCGGGATTCAAACCCGTAAACATAGAGGCATATGACGGAACAACAGACCCCGGAGTCTGGATTGAGGATTATATCCTACACATACATATGGCCAGAGGAGATGATCTCCATACCATAAAATACCTACCCCTCAAGCTCAAAGGGCCAGCTCGGCATTGGCTTAAAAGCCTCCCAGAAAATACCATTGGAAGTTGGGAAGAGCTTGAAGAGGCATTTCGAGCAAATTTTCAAGGGACTTATGTCCGCCCTCCGGATGCAGACGATTTAAGTCACATAACTCAACAGCCCGGAGAGTCAGCACGCAAATTTTGGAACAGGTTCCTCACTAAAAAGAACCAAATGGTCGACTGTCCGGACGCTGAAGCCTTAGCAGCCTTTAAACACAATGTCCGAGACAAATGGCTCGCCAGACACCTCGGCCAGGAAAAACCAAGAACAATGGCCACACTAACAAGCCTCATGACCCGCTTTTGCGCGGGGGAAGACAGCTGGCTGGCTTGATGCAGCACCAGCGACCCGAGTACATCCGAAGTCAGGGATGGAAATGGGAAATCACGATGCAGAAAAGATCAGCGCCAGAACAAGGAAAACGGCCCAAATAGTACGGCGGTCAATGCCGGATTCAAAAACTCTCGGCCGAATAACAAAGCACTGCCCCTCAAGGACAACAGTGACGAGCTATCCAACCTAAACATGATTCTGGACAAGCCATGTCAAATACATGGTACCACCGGAAAGCATGCAAACCATACCCACAGAAATTGTTGGGTCTTCAAGCAGTCCGACCGACTTAACGCCGAACACAAGGGGCTCGACACACCAAGTGAAAGTGACGAACCCCAAAAGCAGCACTCCGGACAACAGAAGACTTTCCCACTAGAAGTCAAGACAGTGAACTCAGTTCATGTGATAACACGAAAACACAGCGCGGCACCTGATATACCAGGACACCGTCCGCAGAGTGGGGATAGACCCTACCAAAATTCGCCATAAACAACACTTCCCTCACAGGAGTGGCGCAAGGCCTTTAAGCCAATTATACAGGCTCTGCACTACCAGAGGTTGTGTTCGGTTCATCCGACAACCCCCGTCGCGAAAATCTCACTCTCCATAGCGCCCCATTTTATAGTGGCCATCGAGCACTCCGGGGACGCAAAGCTTTCGCCCGCTTTAACGCAATACCACACTATACGCCTTTTTTACTTACAATGCCCGGTCAACGCGGCATAATCTCTTTAAAGAGTAACTCCGAGTGTTCCTCGACCATGGAGTGCGTGGGGCTGCCTCGACAGCTAATCCGACCTTGCAGGTCAATGCCCCTAAACACAGGTGATTTAGACCCTGGACACGGTTAGGCGAGTCCGGAGTAAATAAACAAGGGGCTTCCCAGCCGCATATCGTGTCTAAATGATGAGAGCCAATAAAGCTCAACTTTGTTCATCTTCCAAATTACACTTTATTTTAATACAACTTTTGCACGATATCTCTTAGAAACTAAGTCCTTCTCTTTTACAGATGAAGCACGTGCTACACCCGTCCAGGATACAGCACAACGGAGACACATGCGCAGACGTGCAGCAGGGACCCGTTGCAAGGATTCTTTTCAGATTAAGACCCTGCGTAAACCTTTCTTACTGTCTCTTGTTAATACACATCCCCCGGTTCCCTACCATAGGCGAGGAGGAGGCTGGCGTTTTGGCATCGGCCGCATCAGAAGTTCCCGCCTGTACCTGGACACTAGGGGCTTCGGGCATTGTTCTGCCCGGTATCATAAAGACCGAACACCTCAGGGAGTGTTCGGCGTCTCGAGTTAGGCCTTATATGCATCAGCTCCGAATCATGTCTTTGGTCAAATGTTGGGTTTGCCCGGCTCCTGTGTTTTGCTGCCTTACGTTTCGTATCATCGGCTAACGCGGCACCAGGAGAACTACTGCGATTGTGCCCCGGTTCGGCCGGGCGAGCACCTCAGTAGAGAAAGCCGAAAATTGACTGTCATGATATAGTGAGAGACTGGTCAACCACTCGATCGACCACCGGAATGTTTAGAATTCCTCCGCTTTGACGAAGGACCGCTTCTCGGTCAGGCACATACACGCCCCGAATTCGGAGAAGAGCGGTGCCACCAGGGGCTATATAGTAGCCCCACATTCGAGCTCCTATGGCTAAGTGAAAGTGATAAAGCATTATAGTCCGGTTGCCTAGTTTGCTACGCTATCACCTCCTTAAAAGGACCAAGATGTTGGATTAAGTGTGAAAATGCGCCTCTCTTTTTGCAAACACCCCCGCACCATGTGCGTGGGATCTGAAGCCAAAGACTGCCATCTTTCAGATTATACATACACATACGGCCGCACAGGAGATAGTTCAATACTTGAACACACAAGTATAAAAAGATATTGCATTATAAACATGATCTCAGAAATCATACATGTCATTCAAACATAACATTTTTCGAGCACTGCGACTCTATTAAACGAGCGCCCTGCAGGACTTCCTCAAAATAGTGCTCAGTGGGGAACCGGCTTGTGTCCGAACCCCGGGATGCAACAGCGGTGGCATCCATCTCCGCCCAGTATGTCTTACCACGGGCGAGAGCCATCCGTGCACCTTCTATACACGCCGACCGCTTCATCGCCCCAATACGCGGCACCACCCCAAGGAATTGCTACAACAAGCCAAAATAACTCTTCGGCTTGGGCCTTCCCGGCCACAGATGTGCGACCACATCCGTCATGGCAAGTCCGGACAGTCTATTCAGCTCAGCCCACTCAACCAGCCGATCACTCAATGGAAGTGGACGCTCTGGACTATGGAATTGAGACTAGTAGAGCTCTTCCATTTTGTGATCCTTCTGACTTCGGAAGTGCACGACTGCGTCCGCCGCACTCGCTGCCAAGTCCAGATAAGGATCCTCCGCACCGTACAGTCGGCCCAGCTGAGCATACTTCGGATCTGTGAACTTCCTACGCAGCATAAAGGGCTTTCCAGCCACAATGTCCCCGACCTGACGCAGTTCCTCCTTCATAGCCCGCATCGAACTACGGGCATCCTTGGCTTCGGCGTCGGCCTTCTTCAGGTCCTCTTGCTCGTTTTGGCGTTCCCTGTCAAGAACTTCCTGGCGGTCGGTAGAACTTTTAATTTTGCGGCCATTTCGGCCATCTCCTTCCTGCTTCGGCAGTGAGCAGCCTTCTCGGCTTCTAGCTCTTCTGCTGCCCTCGAGGCAGCCGCCTCGCTTTTTCTGGCTTGCTCCTTGACCCGAGCAAGTTCCGCTCGAAGGTCTTCCACAGCAGTAGCACCATCTGCATTAAGCATACAAATTGTAAGGATTGGGCGTCAGCTCCCTTATTGTGCGACCGCGGAGCAACAGCATACCTTGTGACTCATCAAGGCGTTTATTGACCAGCGAGATGTCCGCATCCGCAACGTCGAGTTGCCTCTTCAGATCGGCAAATCCATTAGTCCGGCTAGCCACCGAACGTTCTACCACCTGCATAGGAAAGGTGACATTCTATAACTGAGATTATGATCCTCGGCACGCTGCCGCTTTCGACAGCATACCAAGTCTCAGGGGCTACTATCTATATAGGGCGCACATCATGTGCAAAACCGTCAAAAGGTATGTCATTTTTTGCGTACCTCAAAACCCGTCAGCAAGCTTCCGATGGCCTCATACAACCTACTCTGGGCGGACGAGATCCTTTCAATCACCGTACTCATTAATATGCGGTGATCTTCCGAGATAGATGCCCTCTTAAGCAAATCCTACAGCTCCGCCGGCCGTACTCCAATGGGTGCTGAACTCTCTGGCCCCGCCGGACTCGGGGAGACCCTCCGCGACGACACCTCAGGGTCATCTGCCCCGCACGATGGGGCGGCAGATGGAGGCGTTTCACTCTCTATCATCTCCGAACGAAGGTCTCCCGAAGATGAGCTGTGCTGAGATGGGCTGGGATCCGAACTACAAGGTGAAAACTTCGGTTACCCTTAGAAATTAAGCAGGGGCGTTCGCTATTATAAAATCCCCCTTTTTTACTTACGGCTCACTGGCTCTGAGGAGATAGTACGGCCGGGGTTCTTCCCGGCACCGGACCTTCCGGGACAGATTTCTTTCCCCGCTTTGAGGCCTTGGCCTCCGGGTCTTCGGAAGCGGTCCTCTTCTCCCCCTGGATGGAGGAACTCTTGATTCCTCCCTTACTGAAAGCCTCCTTGGCGGAGGTGCTAGTTTCCCTGTGCCCCCCTTCGCCCTCCTCCGGAGGTGTGACCTCCAACATTTTGATTAACGCGGGATCCTGCGTGGTCTCAGGGAGGGGAGCCGGACACCGTATTAGTTTTTCTTGCACTATCCACTCCTGTCCAAGGGATAGCTGGTTAAAAGGCAAACCCATGATAAACAAATGGAAGGTGTGTCCGGACGCAGGGCTACTTACTTGAGTATCCGGGCGATTGCAGCTTAGGCCAGCTTCCTCGGTCAAGCCCGGACGCATCTCTTGCGATCCGAAGAACAGTTTGTACATCTCCACGGGTGTCAAACCCATGAAGTGTTGAAGAGCTCGTGGCCCCTCCGGATTGAATTCCCACAGGCGGAGGGGGCGACGTTTGCAGGGTAGTAGGCGCCGGATCAGCATAACCTGTACCACTACGACTAGATTAATCTCCCTTTCTTGGAGACCTCGAATCCGGTCCTGCAACAGGGGTACGTCTTTGGACGGCCCCCAGTCACGCCCCCTGTTGACCCATGACGTCAGCCATTGTGGAGGGCCCGAGCGGAAGATGGGCGGCGGCTTCTGCCTGCTGCCCCTGGGAGCGGTGATATAGAACCACTCCTATTGCCACAAGCCGAGCTCCTCCTGAAAAGAGCCCTCGGGCCATGGAGCATCGGCCCTCTTGCTTAGAATCGCCCCGCCGCACTCTGCCTGACGCCCCTCAATCATCTTCGGCTCCACGTTGAAGGTTTTGAGCCACAAGCCGAAGTGAGGGGTGGTGCGGAGAAAGGCTTCGCAAACGACAATAAACGATGAGATGTGGAGGATGGACTCCGAAGCCAGGTCATGGAATTCCAGTCCATAATAAAACATGAGCCCCCTCATGAAGGGGTCTGTCGGGAAGCCTAAACCCCGACGGAGGTGAGACACGAACACAACGCTCTCGCCGGGCTCGGGAGTAGGAATAACCTGCCCTCGGGCAGGCAACCTATGCGAAATCTCGTAGGTTAAGTACCTGGCATCTCTCAGCTTCAACATGTCTTCTTCCGTGACGGAGGAGGGCATCCACCGGCCCCGTAGGTCGGAGCCGGACATTGTCGAAGGTCGAAGGTACCTGAATCTGGAGCCCTGGGTGTTGGAACTCGGGGGCGAGGATTGAAGGAAAAGAACCGGCCTTGGTCTCATTATAAAGAGGAAGAATACCGAGAGCCGTCCCCGTGACCGTTTGGAACCCGCCTTCGATGGAGGGGGCGTGGCAACAGGCGCGGTTGGGTTACCCACGTCCGTATTGATGGGAATCCCGGAATAAGGAGAACACGATCTCTGCTTCGACAAGACGTGCCAAGGAAACTGCCTTGCTAAACGCGCTGAGGTGGTACAATAAAGACGATTCAAGTAAAGGCTTGGTTGTGGTGTGACGTCACACCATCAAATATGTCAGCAGATTGAACTTATGTAAATATTATTCTCTCTACGGTGGTATGTGGAAATTATTTTTGCAGAGCCGGACACTATCCTCGTGTTCACAATCTTCTATAAATTATTCGGAGGAGGAACCTGCCTTGCAATGCCAAAGACAATATGCGCGCCGGACTCGTCGTCATTGAAGCCTGGTTCAGGGGCTACTGAGGGAGTCCCGGACTAGGGGGTGTCCGGATAGCCGAACTATCATCATCGCCAGACTCCAAGACTATGAAGATACAAGATTGAAGACTTCGTCCCGTGTCCGGATGGGACTTCCCTTGGCGTGGAAGGCAAGCTTGGCGATACAGATATGTAGATCTCCTACCATTGTAACCGACTCTGTGTAACCCTAGCCCTCTCCGGTGTCTATATAAACCGGATGGCTTTAGTCCATAGGACGAACAACAATCATACCATAGGCTAGCTTCTAGGGTTTAGCCTCCTTGATCTCGTGGTAGATCTACTCTTGTAACCCACATCATCAATATTAATCAAGCAGGACGTAGGGTTTTACCTCCGTCAAGAGGGCCCGAACCTGGGTAAAAACATCGTGTCCCTCGTCTCCTGTTACCATCCGCCTAGACACACAGTTCGGGACCCCCTACCCGAGATCCGCCGGTTTTGACACCGACACACCCCATCCACCGCCGTCCTCCTCCACCATGCCGGAGCTGATACCCTGACGCTGTCGTCCATTACAAGGGACCGACCTCTCTCATCCACGGCTTCGGACCAGGATCCTTGCATCCCATCCTCTCGCTTCATCCCCACCGTCGTCCACCTTGCCGGTACCGCTCCTACAACTATCTCGTCCACCGTGTCAGGATATTTCCACCGCCGCCACCGTCTACCCTCCTAGATCTGCTTCCACGCCACCAATAACCATCGCTACCGCAGCACCGTCAGATTCTCAGCAGATGCATACATGGCGCCGCACCAGAGGCGGTACTCTTTCGTATCTGATCAACTTATTTATTGCAGCAAGAAAATAGATCGCCACTGCTTTACTGTGATTTCTTGTCCATCACTTAGAATCTTACTTGTTAGTTGAAAGCAAACATTGGTTGCGAAGTTGCCTTTGTCCGGTTTGCACCTTCAAATCCGCCATGGCACACTCAACACTATACTCTCAATTCTTATGGTTTTCCCCTTTTATATTCCACACTAGTTAAATGACAGTAGACTAAATTTCAAAATTGGGTTAGTCGATTTTTGAGAGCTCGCTGGAGTTCGCCGGAGGGAAGGAAGGGGCTCAGGTGGGGCCGGTGGTTGTGGGGGGTGGTGGCCTCGTGGTGGTGGGGCCTCGCCGAATGAAGAAAGCTCGACGCGGGTGGGGCGGGGGTGGGGGTGGCGGAGGAACACATGCGGTGGGGGTGGTTCAGGGGAGGGTGGGGGGTCAGGGCTAGTGGTATGGCCAGCGGCCCGTGCGGTGTTCTGTAGGGGAAGAATCAGAGACGAGGAAGAAGAAGGGTTAGGAGACGTAGCATCTTCATCCAACCTCCTGAAATGGTCGACTGACCCAAATGACGAAAGTCATGCGACTTGCATGCAGACATTTCTTTATATTCAGTACATACCATCATCATAGCTGCTTAGCACTACTCCTCAATCCATCAAGCCAAACAACATGCCACTCATAATTCCAAACATGTTGCTCAAATATGAATCTGATATGATGCTGATATTACTAAAACAAATAATGTTTCATTGGTCAGCTAATGTTCCTACTTTACTTTCGAAAAGCACGTGCACCACATATAGAGAGATAGCAGGGAGTTGCATTCTTAATGCGCTCTGGTTCATCATGTGTGGGCACTGCGCAACGGACATTTTATTATCCAAAATTGGCTTGCTCTTCTTTAGCGTGCTCCTCTTCTGTTATTCTTTAATAATTACTCTCTCCGTTCCTAAACACAAGTCTTTGTATAGATTCCACCATGGACTACATATGGAGCAAAATGAGTGAATCTACACTCTAAAATGTATCTGTATACATCTGTATGTGATCCATAGTGGAAATCTCTACAAAGACTTATATTTTGGAACGGAGGGAGTATGAATAGTAGTACAATATGTTCTTGTAGTGAAGAGGAGTAGGGACATTTGCAGTGTAGAGGTCTATTCGGTCGGTTGTGATGGACACTTTCAACTCTTCGGGGCTCTTTGATTCATATGATTTTATAAACATAGGAATAGGAATTGTAGTGGCCTGTCCACTTGAATCCTATAAGATTAGCAATGAAATGCGGGGAGCTGTATCGCCTTTGAGAGTTACACTGATATTAGCAGTACCGCACCTTCAGGTTAAGAGAGCTGGTATCCGAAGCCTTTCTAGCTGTACCAACAATAGTAGCCCATATTTTCCAGTAACTTCCACTTTCCTGATTTTACTTGTGATGCTTACAGTGTTCCCATTATATCTACAGTATGATCTATGTAGCTGCTTTGTGTCGCACTAGCAGCAGTCCACTCTTGAAGCTAAACAACACACCAATCATAAGTCCAAATCTTACTTCTTCAAATACAAATTGTGATATGATACTGATATTAGTTAACAGACACACATTTAATTAGTCAGCTAATGCTCCCACTTGATTTTCCAAATGCATGTGGCCACGTATAGAGAGACATCATGGAATTGCATTTTTTTGGGAGCTATGATTCATCATGAGTGGGCAACCAACATTGTATGCAAAGAAGCGGAACCTCAAGAATATGCTTCTTCTTCTGTTCTTTAACATGTTCCTCTTTTGTTATTTTGTATTTAGTACGTACAGTATGTTCCTTGTCAGGAAGGGGAGCAGGGACATCTGCAGTCAACAACTGATAGAGATGGCTTATACGTGATTGATAGGCTTTCAATTAGTAGCGGCAATGCAACACCGTATTTTCCGGCCAGTTCCACTTTCTCGATTTATATATGCTGGTTATGGTGTACCCTTTTTTGTACACTATGATCTACCTAGTTGTTGTGTGCTCTTATTATCATGGTTTGGCAATAAACTCTCTGTATAGTATATTATGAACCTATCATCTGCCAACTATCCTTACTTCTAGAGTCTATTTTTGTGTGTACTTGTGCCAGATTATATTAATGCACGCACCATATTACATCACACATGGGCTCTCTCATCAGAATCTAGTGATAGCACACAAGGGTTTACAGGGAGCCCCTATATTACAATATCCTCTACATTACAAAGATAATCTCACTACTATTTTTTTCATGCTTCTAAGAAATTGTGCGTAATCACAATGAATATCAGAATGCGTGCATCAGAAGAATATTGTGGAACACTGCAACAACTAACAAAATTGGCACCAAGGCATTGAGTGCCATTCTGGATGCAATGAAGCTCATATGCTCCCCACCTGTAGATTCTTGTTCAGAATATGATCCTAATGACTATTCTGACCTCGAGGAGTCGAAGGCAGATGGCATGTCTTGTTCACCCATCAAGGTGCCTATTCTAATTTGGCAAGGTTTTATTGATTGGGCGTATCTTGCATAAGGTGTCTTGCATTTCTTCTACTTTGTTGCACCACCATCTACTTAGTTTAATCATCATATATGTCAAGGTGCCATGCCCATCCATTATCAACACATATTCCATTTGTCATCATACCATTTTTTTCACTCAAATGATGTTCTTGTGCATCAAACATCAAAAAGGAAAAGGGTGATTGCCGAACCTGAAGGAGCACTAGCAAAGTCCTTGAAAAACATGGTGGTGTCGGAGAAATCAGACAACACCCCACTTATATTGTCTCTACAACCAGTGACACAAAACGTAGGACCGACTCCAGCAGAATGTACCCATACTTCACTATCCACACGACTAGCCCCACCACACAGGACCTGCACTCCAGCAAAAGGTATGTCGATTTCAGTTGCCATAGCACCAGCCATACCATAGAAAAATCCCACTCCAGCAAAAAGTACAACAAGTCCACCGGCCGAAGACCTATACCAACTGCAGAGACGACCAATTCCTGCAGATTGGAACCCCATGCGAGTTATTCCTAGTTTAAAAGACAATGATTTCAATGTTGTTAGGGACAACGTGCATATATTCCCATCATGGGAAGATTATAGTGAAGACAAACACCATTTTCACATCTTCCTGTCCCACTTACGTCTAAGTGCTATTATTCATGGTGATTATTTTCCTGTTTTCTACTGATTGAACACATCAAGATTTACATTACATTGTTGCAAGAAGGCGAGGAGCAATCTGGATAGTCATGACAAGCAAAGCTTGCTTGCAGTTTTCAAGGAAGCATTGCAGCAGTATCGGTGTTACCTGAGGAAATCACACTTTGATGGCAAGTCTATAAATGAATTTTTGATGAAGTCTCCTGTGCTAAATTTAGAAGACATTGAATGAAACAACCTTGTTATGCACTAGTCTCGTTCCCAGGATGAGGTATTGTCTATGATATCACATGACAATTTCAACTTCTACTTCTCCGCATGTGCCTTACAGATCTCTTTTGCGGGAAATCTGCTTGAAGAAGAATTCCGGTTTGAAAAGGACGACAGGATATCACAAATATGTTGCCCGCTGCTTTGCTCTTGTTAGTACATGTTGTCCTATATCACTGTACTTGCATTCATACCTGGTTTATTATGTGATAACAGTATGCATGATAGCTTGCTTATGAATTGTTCACTCCAAATTATCTGATTTGTACGAATGGTTACATTAGTGTAGAATATATCCAATGCCAATGAAAAAGTTTAGCTCTGCATTGTTCTTGTAAGTACCTACTGTCCTTTATCAGTGTACTTATATTGGCAGCTAGTTGTTGATGTACCATCACTTTGCAGCTTATTTTCCTTTGCCCTCCATTTTCTACACATCAGATCTATATTTACTCTTACCATAAGGTTGGATAATACCGATGGTACTGAAGAAGTTTAGCTCTGCATTGCTCTTGGCTGTACCTTTTGCCTGTATCATTGTACTTACATTTATAGCTACTTGGTTAGCATCACTCTTCATCTTATCTTAAATATTCTCCATTTTTCTTATATTATCACATCTATATTTACTCTTAACAAAATGTAGAATGAAGGCAATGCTTATGAAGAAGATTCTGTGGCAAACTTCTTGAATTGCCCCCATCAGCATGGACAAGGGATTTATAGAGCCGGTGTTCACCACTAATGTAAGTTTGTCCTTCTCAAGCCTTCAAACTTTGTTCTGTATATTTGGTTAGGCATGACTGCAACAACTGTTTATTATTGGTGTTTGTATAAAATTGCATGTTTAAAGTTTATTATGTAGTTCGTAAACAAAAGTTTGTCCTTCTCAATTTAAGTTTTCAGTTGTACAACCAAGTTCCTTCTTCATACCATGTAAATTAAACTATATAGAGCAAGCGATCTTCTTTTGCACTGCATGTATGCTTCTGTGATTGATCCGTAATACAGTGGTGTGGTGAACCTACCCACTACAGCACAATGTCATATTCTGCAATGTCTTAACTATGAACAATGTCATATCATTCTACTATTATTTAAACCATCTCTTTATTTGCCAATCTGAAATGGGATAAATTGATAGCACACTAACCATTGATACTTATGAGTTCTTGACTTGTAATCCAGTGGTGTCGTGAAGCTGCCAACTCCTTCACAATGTCATTTCCTGCCATGTCTTAACCTGAAAAATGCCATATGTGTTAATGCTATTTTAAACTATGTCACTTTATCCGTCAATAAGAAATGTGATGAATTGTCGGCATTGATACTTATATGTGCAAAACCTGTCATCTACCTGCTTGTTTCTCCTTCAGAGTGAGGAGGATATAAGCGTCAAACAAGCGCAGTCTCATCAGCTTGCGCTGCAGCTCCCGAGCAGGGCTAACCTTTCTTGAATTATATTGAAGTGTTGTCGGTTTTGTATATTATTTTGTCAACGTGTTTATTTCCACTGGTGGCGATCTTTGATGCCCAGTGTATGTAATCTGATGTCTGCTTGTGCTTTATTATTATAGTGGCAAACTTTGACGCCCAGTGGATGTAATATGCTGTAATTTCTTTATTGTATAGTCTAGGTTTTTTCTTATTCATGATGCTACATTTATTTTACTGTATATATATCCTGTCTTCGCTCCATGAAAAGTAAACCGGCCAAACCGTAACATTAATGTACATAATCGGGTCATCATGCAAATCACTATGTATGGGCCGCATCATGGGCCCAGTCATCTTGGTCCGTTAACATGCCTAAATGTAAACTGTCCCACTAGTAGTTTCGGGCCTTTAATAGGCCGAGTAAACTGTCGGCCCTATTTTTGCAAGAAAATTCAATGGGCTTTTAGTAGGGTGAAAATTAGGTTGGGCCTGAAACGTGCCGAACAGCTCACGGGCCGACAGCATGCCGAAATAAACCCCGGCCCATGATTGTGCCAATCATATCACGAGCCGTTAACAAGCCAAAATTGTCTCGGTCCTTGTTTGAGCCAATTAGATTATCGCCTGTGAGTAGGCCAGATGCAAAGCGGGCCATAGTTAGGCCCAACTATATGACGGGCTTTTAACAGGCCGAACTAAATATAGGGCCAAAATGTTAAACGGGCCTTTAACAGGCCGAAACTAATATCAGGCTGTATTACTAAATGGGCCTTTAGCAAACAAAAATCCTAACTGCGCCTCAAGTGGGCCCAAAAGCACAGCCTCGAGTTGACAGGTCGATTCTGACATGGGCCATGATTTAGCCCAAAGGCTTTTAAAGGGCCGGATCTGATATGGGCCATAATATGGCCCAGAACATGGTAGGCTATTAACGGGATGGATCTCATATGGGCCCTTATTAGGCGCAGAACATGGCAGGTTGTTAATGGACCGACTCAAATATGGGCGGCATTTGGCCCAAAAAATGGCAACCTGTTAACGGGCCTTCCCACTAGTGTCTTCAAAATCTTGTGGGCCTTTAGCTGGGCATTATGGTCTACAAAATCTGGTGGGCCTTTAGCAGGATCGACCCATTATGGTCTGCAAAATCTTGTGGGCCTTTAGTTGGGCCGGCCCATTTAATATTTTCAGCCACTTTTGGGCTAGTCCACGCGACAACATATCATAGGCGCATCTCGCCCATTGGATGAGTGAGATCTGTGCCAACGTGGATCTGACACGTGGTTCCATCGGCCAATGAGAATTTTATACGTGGAAAATCGTCATTGGTCATGACTGTTAGCGAGTTATCGGATCCAAAACTGGACCCGATAGCTTAACGGCGACCCATTACGGTGGATGCCACGTGTCGGTTACCCTTGACGAAAGGACTTCCATGACACGCCATTTATCATCATGGAAGTGGACACTTTTGTGATGATTATTTTGGTAATGTCATGGAACACTTCTACGACAGCACATGTATGACTATCTTGAATCTGTCATAAAATCATCATGGATGTACATGCATGACAGAAAACGTGACCTACTGTGACAAACATGTATCATCACGGAAGTGTATTTTTTGTAGTGGTGCCACATGCAGCATATTGTCAAAGGAGATTTTTTTCTCTTCTTTCTATATTAGGCAAATTAATGATGTATTCTTCTTTCAATTACTCTCATATTTCCATGACATCATGGTTACCCTATCTGTTTAATTATAGATTTTTGTCCTTTGATTTCAACTTCTATACAATTCTTTCAATTTCGCCCACATTTGCATGTTACCATATTGTACAACAATCCTACCATTTTCTGCAGCGCGTCCCTTTCTATGCAACAGAATCTGTAGTACACAATCTTGCCCTTTACATAAATCAAGACTGTAGGGATTTCATACTGAACACAAACCATGGATTTACAATCATTGCTACTGTAAGACTTGATGGACGTGGTGACTCCTATTTTGGCACGGGCCTTTGGACAAAAAATTCTAAGTTTTATGTACTAAAAGCTGGCACTAAAATTGTACTGCACATAAGAGAGCCTGGTCATGAGATATATGCTAACTTCCCCGATGATATCATCCGTCCAGACTTTATTCGAAGTAAGTGTTCTATTCAAGTATCTGCATGTTGACTTACCCAACAATATCAAAGGAATTGTGTAGTACTTAAGCAACCAATTGTTATTCCGTTTTCTTACTCTATTCCTACCTACTAACTTCTAGTTACCAATACACTTTTCTATTTCCCTGTTTTAACTAAATATTCCCAGTACTCCCACTTCTATCAGAAAGCGCCGGTGACGAGGAGACTCCGAAGGTGGAGAATGGGGCTGCCAACAAGCGGAGGCGGTCGAGCAAGAACCACAAGCGACTCTAGTAGGCCTAGACTTCATCAACAGCCTCCCCGATGATATGTTGATAGTCATCATATCCCTCCTCACAATCAAATATGGGGTGCGAACAATCGTCCTTTCCTAGTAGTGCGCCCCCTATGGAACTCCACCCCTCTCGACCAAGGTGTGTGCGATATATGGCATGCGGTTCACTCAGATGAACTGTTTGTGTTGAGACAAGAGAACGAAACGGTTCAATGTAATAGGACGTGTGTGAGCGACAAACGGGTCTGTAATCAGAAATGTGTGCGAAGACCGATAGTAACACAGACGATTGCTGCTAATAAGATGTGTGTGTTATGCGATGGGATTGCACACAGAACAACAACATATATATATATGTGTATGTATGTATGTATATATATATATATATATATATATATAGAGAGAGAGAGAGAGAGAGAGAGAGAGAGAAACACACACATTTATAAGGACATGGTTGCATAACCAAATTAAACATCCACTTACATAGGTGGCTACTACAACCATGGCATTTGCACACACCAAAGTAAACTATTACATGCATAACTACATTGATGGCTACTACACACATGACATTTCCACACACCAAAGTAAACTATATATTACATGCATGATTAACTAGGATCATCTGATCATCATCTACTTCTTGTGACGCTTGCTCTAGGTGTGGCTCGATCCGGCCTCATCGATCTCCATAACAAGGCACTTCCTCATGTCAACGATCCGCCTGTGCATCTCGTAGCATCTGTACACGCTCTTAGCCACGAACCTGAGGTGAGGTTCATCCAGTTGCCACATCCAGGCCTCGTGCCAGGATACAGGATGTGTTCTGTTGGCATCCTGCTTCATCTTTTCATAGTATGGGTCGATGATGGCCGAGGCGAGTTCAACCAGGGAGTCCTTCGTGCTGCCCTAGACCCTGTAGTGCTCATGGATTTCGCCAAGGTTTTGGCAGGCCAACCCCATAACCTTGAGCGCTTCTACATCATCGGTGGTTTCCACCGTGGTGAACTTGTGGTCGGTGCTGTTGACAAACCTGGTGAAACGGTCACAAGACTCTGTGGCCATGCAGTAGTGGTAGATGAGGACATGACGGCGCACGCACAACTGGACGATGACAACCTTCTGATCTATGTTGGGATGACCGGTGGTGTATTGGAGGTCAATGCCGACCACCTTGTACTTGTCTCGAGCAAGCAACTGCTCACGGTGTTGATGTAGTCATCCACCATTACCGGGTCGATGGTGTACAACACCGAAAGATCCGTCTCCCTCGCGTGAGTCTCCACTTTATGCTCGCCGAACTCCATTGGAGCGCCGCTAGACATCCCCTCTCTATGTGTCGTCATGGGTGTGCTTGTGGTGTTGCGGGGCACGATCGAAAGGTTGAAGAGACTAAGGTTATAATGGCCACGGGAATTAAAGGGGAAGCCAGATAGCCTGGAATATCGGCAGGCCCTGATGGCAGTTCTAATTTGCAGTGCGTAACTCCATCGCGCCGCACATAACTGCATCACGCGTGGCGCAACCGCATGCACGGGGCCCCTGATGTGATCGTGCGCACGCCCAACCGCTGGCAGAGCACGCTCGGAGGGACGCGAGCAGAGCGCTCCATTGTTGCCTCAACGATGGGCAACCATATATATGCATATAGTAGTTGAACACGCAAGGAAAAGTTGCCCACAAGCCGAGCGCGCTGACGGACGCGAGCAGAGCGCGCTGCGGCGCCTAACGGCGAGCAGAGCTTGCCGAGGGACGCGAGTAGAGGCCGACACGGTGATACGTGGCAAATAATATGAATTGTGCGAGCGATGTCGGAGACATCAAGCACGAATCAGATTAGAGCTGCATGTGCGATACATGGCGTACAATTGATCCATCCGAGCTGTTTGTGATGGAATAGTCGTGTGTGTTGCGAGCAAACGCTTGATGGTATATAACCTTAAATTTAACCAATAAAATGTTAATGCATGTTACAAAAATTGTATAACTGGAAACTATGTTCAAATACAAGTCCAACGATATAATCTTTGGCAACATGCATTCGTATTTTATTAGTTAAATCCTACTTATAAACCAGGACGGGGGTATAGTAGGTAATTAAACCGCAAACATTTTTTTGTATTAACCATATGTGTATGTGGCCTTTCGTCCTCCTCTCGCACGTCTTGTCGCCCCGCTATCGCAGACGGCTTACCGCGCAAGCTTGCGCAGTGCATGGGGGCATTCTTTTGGCCAAACAGTGGCTCAAAGTGGCGCTAATAAATCGTCGGTGAGCCTGTTCCCGTGCAAGCTTCCTGCACGACTCGATGAAATCCCCCAAAATCCCAATGCTTACCGGCCTGCTATATAAACCATCACGGTCGGCGAGTCCTGTGTTGCATTTTCCCCTCCCTCCCTATAGCTTATCTCGTCTGATTCTCCCACAATCGCCAATGGCACCGGTCCGTCATTGTCGCTCAGTCACTCTGCCGTCATCAGAGGACATCTCCAGCTGGGAGGCTATACCGTGGCGGCGGCGCAGTTCCTGGTGTAGTGTAGTGCGCGTGGCATCCCTGTTGGGTGTGCGCGGAACACCCACCACACACTCTGACACCGCTGCCCGTCGGCAGTTGTTGCCAGCCGCCGTTGCCGCCACACCACCGTCGAAAGCCAGGGCCATCGCCCGCTCCACCACCATGGCCCGAAGGCAGGAGGTGGCTGTCATGGCCGCCACCCCACTGCCGGCCAACGTGGCCATCACACGCTCTGTCACCGCGGCCCAAAGGCGGGAGGTGGTGGTCGTGGCTGCCACCCCATCGTCAGCAGCCGTGGCCGCCAACCCACGGTCGACCGCCGGGATCATCACCTACTCCGCCACCGCGCTCGAAGGAGGGAGGCGGAGGTGGAGGCCCGCATGTGCGTCAGCGACCTTGCGCGCTACATTGAGTTCCTGTGGGAGGAGGAGGAGCGCCTCATTGAGCATGCAAAGAGCCTTACCACAGCCGTGGCCACAACACACACCGACGCAGAGGCAAGAAATTAGGAGATCTACGAGCAGTCCGACCGCTTCGAGAGGGGTCGTCTGGAGTGGGAGAGGGTGTTCGAGCTGGTGAGCGTTGCTGAACATGCAGCAGCAGCAGGCACCGTATTGCAGTTGTCCAGCTCATTGGTAGGCTCCTCCTCCTCCTCTGCCTCTTACTGAGCGTGCTCGGCAGAGGAGAGGCTGTCAGAAGTAGTACAAAGCCCCTCCGTAGTAGTAGTAGTGTTTAGGTGCTATTTTGTTTAGTTCATCTGATTATAGATGTGGTGGAACTGTGCAACATACTTAAAATTAGCTGATATATATAGTTGAACTAGCTATTTCAGTACGTGGTTGGCAACAATTGGGGAAAAGTTTGGTCGGTTCAGCTGTCGAGTTGAACTGTTTGTATAAATTAAGAATGACTGCTTAATCTATGAATGAAATCTATGCTTAATTACTAAATTTCAGTTTCAAAAATTAGATAGTGCTAGTGATTTTTAGCTGCATATTTTGACAAATCACAGTGTTACAAGGATTGACAAATGGCAATATTAGTAGATCAACAAATGTCAATCTTTCCAGTTTGACAAATGGCAACATACCCAATATGATAGATGCAAATCTTACCAAATTGTTTGTATGTGGTTGCACACGAGTCATCCGAAACAACCGTTTGCGTTGAAGGGATGCACAAATCCTGCGCTGCGAATTTTCCCTTGACTTAAGGGGGAAGACCATAACTCCCACTTTGCATACAAGTGTTCTATCTAAAACGTTTGTGATCAAGAGCTGCAGAAATCCTGCTCAACACATTTTCTCTTGGCTTCCTGGGGAAGCTGTCGGTTTGCATACGGGTGTTCTCACTAAAATGTTTGCGATCAAGAGTTGCACAAATCCTGCTTGACACATTTTCCCTTGGCTTCCTAGGGAAGCTGTCGGTTTGCATACGGGTGTTCTAACTAAACCGTTTGCGATGAGTGGTTTATATTTAAAAACTGTATTAAACTGCGGCTTGGGCTCCATTAATGGAGAGGATGCGAGCAAGCCAGGTGGCCATGGAAGTCAAAGGGCTCGCTCCCCGGTGAGCCTGCATGGCGTATAGCTCGCACGCTTCCCGGTGAGCCTCTGCATTGGAGTATAGCTCGCACGCCTCCCGTTTAGTCAAGCACTCAAGCACCTGTCCGCACGACACCTCCTAGACATTCAAAGAGTGAGGCGTTGCGTCACATGAATGGTTAACAGAACATACATGATTTAAATGATACAAAACGTTTGAGATGTTACAGCGGCAACTATTTGTTTCAAAATGCCTTTGTTGGCTGTTATTCGAGTGCGCCTTCTCTTAAAATGGACACAAAAAATACCATAGCATGTCGGGTGCCATTCCATGATAGCATGCCAAGTTCCATGAATTTCGGACAAGTTTTGGATTTACTAGAATTTAAAAACAAATTGTCTCAATGTTTTGCCGGCAATCAACACTACCCTGGTGTTTGAAATTCATTCCCATTTCTTGCATGGGACCTAAGCATGCACCCAAGGACACAGATTTGATTTTTCAACCAATTTATATGCAATGGAGCATGTGCATGTAGTTCCAATTTCAATTATGCACATAAAATGCCTAGAAACCCCAGTTAATGTATAAAAATGTCCAAACGAACCCCAAAAAATTCCAAAATTTAACACAACACTCCTGTTGTTCTATGTTGACACTAGAAAGAATTTCAAAGCAATAAGAGGCAACAAATATCATTTTGTCCCCAAAGGTGGCACGTTCCCTACCAAAACCATCACGCTTGTTGTGATGAGCTCTGGTTTGTGAGAAGCTTATACAAAACCTGCCCCAAATGGGACAAAAAGTTTACCACGTGAAAGTGCAACTATCCCTGGGTGGTTTTGGTAATGATTAACAACATATAGATCATTGAACTAATGCTATTTCAAGATGAATATTTCAGGAAAGTTCAATAATTGACATGGCATGGATTAGGAATGTGGACCCCTCAAAATGCTAAGGACAAAGGATTGGCTCAAGCTCTAAAGCTCAAGACTCTACATTTACTTTTAGTGATCCAAGATCACATTGAATCTATAGGAAAAGCCAATACTACTAAAAGGGTATGAGGTGTTGCTTAATGGCTTGCTTGCTCAAAATGCTTTGTGATATGCTCCAAAAACCCTCAACCACTTTCTCATATCTGCATATGTCCCAAACCAAAAGTCAAACTCGGCCCCACCGATTTGATCCATCCGGCGCCATCGAGTTCATTTGACATAGCCACTGCCAGAAACCCTAGTCACTTCGGTCTCACTGATAGGGATCTCAGTCTCACCAAGATGGGATTGCAAACTCCCTGTTTCCCTTTGTAACATTTCGGTCTAGCCGGATGAGCGATCGGTCCCCCCGAGTTCACAATGCAAACTCCTTGTTTCCCTTTCGTAACGTTTCGGTCCCACCGAGATGAGCGAATCGGTCCCACCGAGTTTGCCTGACCAACTCTCTGGTTAGCTAATTACCAAAGTCAGTCCCACCGAGTTTGTGTAATCAGTCTCACCGAGATTATGTTATGCCCTAACCCTAACAAAATCGGTCCCACCGAGTTGATGTGTCGGTCCCACCGAAATGCCAAACGGTCACATTATGAACTAAATCGGTCTGACCGAGTTTTATGATTCGGTCCCATCGAGTTCGGTAAATTGTGTGTAACGGTTACAATTTGTGTGGAGGCTATATATACCCCTCCACCCTCTCCTCATTCATGGGGAAAGCCATCAGAACATGCCTACACTTCCAGCATTCATTTTCTGGGAGAGAACCACCTACTCATGTGTTGAGGCCAAGATAGTCCAATCCAATCATATGAATCTTGATCTCTAGCCTTCCCCAAGTTGCTTTCCACTCAAATCATCATTCCACCAAATCCAATCCTATTAGAGAGAGTTGAGTGTTGGGGAGACTATCATTTGAAGCACAAGACCAAGGAATTCATCAACAACACACCATCTATTATCTTTTGGAGAGTGGTGTCTCCTAGATTGGTTAGGTGTCACTTGGGAGCCTCCGTCAAGATTATGGAGTTGAACCAAGGAGTTTGTACGGGCAAGGAGATCCCCTATTTCGTGAATATCTACCCTAGTGAGGCAAGTCCTTCATGGGCGATGGCCATGGTGGGATAGACAAGGTTGCTTCTTCATGGACCCTTCGTGGGTGGAGCCCTCCGTGCACTTGCGCAGCCTTACCCTTCGTGGGTTGAAGTCTCCATCAATGTGGATGTACAATAGCACCACCTATCGGAACCACACCAAAAATCTCTGTGTCAACATTGCATTTGCTCCCTCCAAATGCCTCCCATTTACCTTCATATGCAATGATTTACATTCCGCTGCTATACTCTTAGAATTGCATGTGTAGGTTGATTGCTTGACTTGTGCTAAGTTGCTAAAATCTGCCAAGAACTAAAATTGGGAAAAGGCTAGATTTTTATTTGGTCAAGTAGTCTAATCACCCCACCTCTAGACATACTTTTGATCCTACAAGTGGTATCAGAGCTACGGTCTCCATTTGCCTTGATTTCCATAGCTTTTGGTGATCATAGCCTTGGTTTCGCAACCTAGGAGAGTATGGCGTCTAGCGAGGGAAATTACTACAGTAGAGGTCCTTACTTTGATGGTACTAATTTTGCTAATTGGAAGCATAAGATTGAAATGCATATTCTTGGACATAACCCCGCCATTTGGGCTATTGTGTGTATTGGTTTGCAAGGTGAATTCTTCGATGGGAGAGAACCGAACCGTGAAGCTACCGCAGAAGAGTTGAAGATGATGCGATATACGCTGAAGCTTGTGATATTCTCTTCAACGGATTGTGTCCTGAAGAATTCAAAAAAAATCAGCTGCCTTGAGAATGCAAAAGAAATCCGGGATACTTTGATTTATATGCACAAAGGTACCGACTCCGTCAAGGAATCCAAATTGGATGTGCTTCAAAGTCAACTTGACAAGTTCAATATGAAGGATGGTGAAGGTGTCACTGAAATGTACTATAGGCTTGCTCTAATCACAAATGAGATTGCCGGCTTAGGAAGTGAAGAGATGACCGATAGATTCATCATCAAGAAGATCCTTAGAGCCTTGGATGGTAACCATGATACCGTGTGCACATTGATCCAAATGATGCCCAATTACAAAGATCTCAAGCCAACAGAAGTCATTGGAAGAATTGTCGCTCATGAGATGTCACTCAAGGATAAATAAGAGCTTCACAACAAGTCAAGTGGTGCTTACAAAGCATCATGTGATGCTCGCACATCATCAAGTGAGAAACAAACCTTCAATGAAGAATTGAGCCTAATGGTGAAGAACTTCAACAAGTTCTACAAGATTAGAAGCAAGGAAAGAAGTTCCAAGTCAATGTCCTACGATGACAAAAGATCTTCAAGTTGTGAATGAAGTTTCTACAACTATGGAAGACCCGGACACTACTCCATTGAGTGTACGACTCCCTACAAAAGGAGAGAAGATTCACCTAAAAGAAGAAGTAGAAGAGAGGAATCACCACCAAGAGAGAGAAGGAGTAGAGATGACTGTTATGAACGAAGAACCTCCCGAAGAAGCAAGGGTTCGGAAAGGAAGGACAAATCATCAAAGAGCTACACAAAACGAAGACATCAAGCTCACGTTGGTGAATGGGTATCGGGCTCCGACTCCGACCATCACTCCAAAAGAAGTTATCACCCCGACTCTGAATATACTCAAGATGAAGGTGTTGCCGGTCTAGCACTTGTGTCAACCAACTCCAATGACATATTTGACTCACCAAATGAAGGAATTGGAAGATGCTTCATGGCTAAAGGCCCAAAGGTATCACACCCCGAGTATGTTGATTTCAATAGTGATGAAGATGATTTGTCAGGTGATGATGATTTACTTGTTGACAACTCTACTGATGAATACTATGATGAAACGTCAATTAATCATGCTAATCAAGATAAAACGAATGACAATGACAAGGAGAAGATTGAGCGTCTAACTAAAGAACTAAACACTCTTAAGTTAGCTCATGAAACTACCTTGGAAGATCACCGAGAACTTTTAAAGATTCATGAGAAGTTATGCTCTGAAAAGCTTAACCTTGAGCAAGAGCATGAATTTTTAAAGGCAATCAATGATGATCTTCGCAAGAAAAGTTCTTCTTACATTGCTAAGCATTTACTCTTGTCTACTTACTGTCGGTGGGAAACGACACCTATGGGATCACTGGAATCCCTACTACGGTCGGCGGGCACGATGTTGTGGAAAGAGCGGGTCTAGGAGCCAGCACAAAGATCGTTTACCCAGGTTCAGGCTGCGAGGATGCGTAATACCCTAGTACTGGTTTGGTGTATATTTGAGTGTTCTTGAGTTCTTGAACTAGCTACGGCACGTGGCTTGTTCAAAAGATCCGAATCCCCCTCCCCTACGCCTCGGGCGTCCTTTTATAGAAAAAAGGGGTCGCCACAGTGGCACACAGGAGGTGGAAAGGCGTACAGTGTAAAAGCTGATCGCCTGACATCACAGGACAAACCGCATTAAATGCGCTACTTAGGTGTCCTCTTGGTTTATCCGGGACGGCAACGAAGCCCGTCCCATCAGTCCCTGCTTCACCTCGCTTCGACACGCGTCCAGGCCAACGAGGCATGCAGCGCCATGTAAGCTGGCAGGCTGCTGAGCTGGTGTGGTGGCAGGGTCTTCAAGAAGATCTGCATGCCACCACGCAGGTGCTTGACTGGTTGGCTTAGGATCCACGTACTGCCATGTGGGTACTTGCTTAGTTGGTGGGTCGGTCGCTGAGCTGGGCCAGCGACGGGGTGGCAAGGCCTTGCCGCGGTCTTGCTAATATTCTCGGCAAGGGTCTTGCCGGGGCCTTGCAAGCGCCCTCGGCAAGAGTCTTGTCGGGGCCTCATGGGTATCTTCGGCAGGAGCCTTGCCGGGGCCTCGTGGGTATCTTCGGCAGGAGCCTCACTGTTGTTTTGTCTCCTGGTTCCTATCTAGGCCTCGCAGGCCCTTTGTCTTCACAAAGATCTGCATGCCACTATGCAGGCCCCCTCCCGAGCTTTGGTTCCAATGTTGTCGATGGTGTCGGAACTCTCAGGCTCAAGGGTGGTGGCCTTGCTGGCGTTGGGTAAGTTGCCCCGCAAGGCTCTTGCCGGGGCTGCGTGGGCCGCCCAGACAAGGGTCTTGTCGGGGGAAGCCCATCTTGTCGCTTTACCTTTTGCGCCCCTGGTTTGAGCGTTGCTTCGCTAGTCTTGTACTTTTGCTTCCTTCCTCTGCCCCGCTAAGCATGGCCACAGGTGCGGCTCTGACTGCCCATGCACAAGTAAAGGGGTACAAAGAGGGCCCCTACTTTTGTACACCGACAGGAGCCCCCGGGCCTGGGCACACATAAGCGCGATGCGTTGTTGGGCTAGGCCTAGAACGGTGCGCGGGCATACATGGCAGAGTTTTACCGCGGTAATTCCATCGCTAGTTGCGGTTCCCCACGACCCGCGTCGAATGCATGACGTGGGGTTCATGCGTGGGGTGACCGCATCATGCTTGCGTCACCCTGCAATTAATAGTAAGAGACGGTCCGCGTCCTCCCCATAAAAGTAGAGGACACTGCAGGGGCGCGGCTCATTTACTAGGTGGACTTGGGTCGTGGCCATTATGGCACCCACACCCCACATTCACGGGGCATGAGACGGCCATTCCACTTGCCAGCCGAATCCTGGCTCGCCCGCCACGTGTCCTCCGTGCCTCAGGGAGGGCAGGCGATGGACACAGAGGGTACGGGCTTTAATGCCGGGGTGGGGGGCCAGGCGCCGCTGATTGGAGCAGCGGGTTGGTCCTGTCTCCTTGCACCCCCGGCGGCTGGATTGGCTGATTGGGGTGGTCGCCTTCAGGCTCGCTCGGCCCCATCTCCCTATAAAAAGGGGAGAGGGACAACGTCTTCCCATATCCGTCTTCTCCCAGTCTGGTCTCTTTCCTTCCCTTGTCATGGCGAGAGGGCGCGGTCGTGGCCGTCCCTCTGTGGACGCAACTAGGTCTTCCTCTCGCCAGAGAGCCGTGGTGGTTAAGGAAGAGCTGGATGCCCAAGGTGAAGGCCACACTCGAGGTGGAGGCGCCGGACGGGGCCGCGATCGGAGAGGCGGCTGAGGCAGAGGTGGGCGCGGAAGGGGGACTCCCGCGTCGCCATCGTCTTCATTGCCATCTCCTCCACCATCTCCTCCTGCTTCATCGAGCGACCATGTTGGGGACACGATGCTGGAGTTTATCCTGCAGTTGTGCGAGCCGCCACGCAGCCGCCTTCGTCTTCCCGAGGTGTTTGCGAGGGTGCTGGAGATTGACCAGCCACCGAGGTTGAGGCTTCACATGAAGTGGTGTTGCAATGGCGACATGTGGGAGAACACAAGGTTCCCTGTCCCTCACGTGATGCTCCTCCGTCGGGGTTGGAAAACCTTCACACGCGCCCACTGCTTGATGAAGGGGCACGTTCTCCACTTCAAATTAGTAGAGAGCGATTTGCTCTCCGTCAAGGTCTTTGGGCGCTCAGGAATCAGGTTAGGTTGCTGCACGGAGAGCTCGACCGACAACGAAAGCTCCTCCTCGAGCGATAGTGACGAGCAGGACATCAGTGGGGAAGACAACGAGGACGGGTCCGACTAGGCATTGGACACACCGTCCTCGGGCGATGCCTGCAGCACCATCATCTGCATCTGGTCTTTACCCTGGTAGAGCGATTTGCCGGGGGCGGGACCAGCTCCTTGAACTTCTCGAGGCCGCCTCCTTGGGCGGCTGGCGTGGGAAGGCCGGAGAAGACAAAGAAGGCAGGTGGCAGGCCGTCAAGTCGGAGTACGATGGCACCGATGCCTTCATCTCGTATTGCTGGCCCACTGCCTCATCTTTCGGCTCTTCTCCCGGCACCATCATCACCAGCCCTCTTCCGGACGGCCACCGGGATGTTCTCTGGGTGTCTTCTGCTGCTCGTACCCCGCCTAGGCACTCCTTTTGCCCTCCTGCCATCTTGTTCCGTTTCCCGGAGGGAGGGACAAGAAAGGGATTACGGGCATCTTATCTCTTTTTAGTTTTTAAGCCTACGGGCACTTGTCAGATTTAAACCTTGTAATCCCCTTGCACATGTTTACATTCTGTACGAACTGTACCTGTATGGGACGTATTAATGAAAAAGGGTGCTTGTCGGGTTCTTTGTGCGTGAGCGAAGCCCATGCCATGGAATGAATCCTTGTTATTTTTAAGATAAACATTGTCGCCCGGCAACATGCCTTGTTGTCCCCTTACTTCATTCGACCATACTCACGCTCTTGGCGGAGGCAGGGGTGAAGTAGGGTTAGGCCCTTCGTTTGCTTCCTTGTCACCACGACTACAACCAAGTTCCAACCAAGGGAATAGTTCTTGGGTACCCGAAAAGGGGAGCACGGTGGCCTAGGAATAAAACAAGGTTTCATACGTCCAATTCCATACGGAAATGCACAACAGGGGATAAAGGACTTATCTGAATCTGCAGCCCCCCAGCAACCTTGGCTTGCCATGGTTGGACCCTTGTGTCTGCAGTCCCCAGCAACCTTGGCTTGCCGGGACTGGAGTGCCGGCTTGTTCTCTTTCTTCCAAATAGCTCAGCAGAAATGTCCATGTACCCTGCGAACCAAAGAGGATGGAAAGGAACAGAGAGACACACACTCGACCTCTATGCTAGGGGTTAGTCACCGCTAAGCACTATCAACCCTAACCGAGGGAGAGACTCAACCTAGCATGCATGCTATAACTTAGGGCGCCAGCGCTTCATTTATTTATGCTTAGGGTCTGCGCCTGGCTTTGTACAGAGGGTTACATGCCTTGCCGGTGGTCTGCCGGGGGGCCCGGCAACCGCGCCTTATGGGTAAAACTTGCAAATATGTTCGACGTTCCAGGAGTTGCTAACTAGAATGTCATCTTCGGTCTCCAGGCGATTGCGCCGGGCCTGGTGACTCATATTACCTGATAAGGGCCTTCCCACTTTGGTGTCAACTTGTTGGAATTCTTGGCCATTGAACGCGTCAAAGAACAAGGTCGCCTTCCTCAGAGCTTCGGGCATGAACCTTGCGGCTATGGTAGCAGCGCAAAGCATGCTAGTAGCGCGCTGCTCTCACAGCCGCCCGAAGACGATCTTCCTCGAGGAGCATTGTGTCATCTTGCCGCAATCTCTCTTGCTCAAGCTCGTCATAAGCAAGCACTCAAGGTGACCAGTATGTTAATTCCATGGGGAGAACTGCCTCTGCCCCGTATACCAGGGCAAAGGGTGTCTGGCCGGTGGCTCGATTTGGCGTCGTTCTGATCAACCAAAGAACCGCCGGTAACTCATCAATCCAGTGCCTTCCGCTCTTGTGCAGCCTGTCAAAAGTCTTTGTCTTCAGGCCTCGCAGTACTTCAACATTTTCCCTCTCCGCCTGGCCGTTGTTCCATGGGTGCGCCACGGAAGCAAAACAGACCTTGCTGCCGAGGTCTTGGATGTATTGCATGAAGGTGCGGCTTGTGAACTGCATGCCATTATCGGTGATGACTCTGTTTGGCACACCAAAACGGCAGACTAGCCCCTTGAAGAATTTGACGGCTGACTGCGCTGTTACCTTCCTCACTGCTTCCACCTCCGGCCACTTTGTGAACTTGTCGATTGCAACGTACAAGTACTCAAAGCCCCTGACAGCGTGGGGGAAGGGGCCTAGTATGTCGAGCCTCCAGACTGAAAATGGCCAGGAGAGAGGGATTGTTTGAAGGGCTTGAGCTGGCTGATGAAGCTTCTTTGAATGGAACTGACACGTTTCACACTTGGATACTAGTACCGTTGCATCCTGGAGGGTAGTGGGCCAGAAGAAACCTTGCCGGAAGGCCTTGCCGACAAGGGCCCTCGACCCTATGTGGGAGCCACATATGCCTCCATGTATCTCTGCCAATAGCTCCAGTCCTTCCTCCCGGGGAATGCACTTCAATTTCACAAGGATTGGTCTTTTTCTGTAGAGAACATTGTCAATGAACTAATACATGGCAGACCGACAGGCTACTTTCTCCGCTTCTTCCTGCTCCTTGGTAAGCTCCCCTATTTGGAGGAATCGAACAATATGATGTGCCCATGCCGGAGCCTAGGGCTCGACGGTAAGGACTAAAGGCATTTCCTCTGTCATGGGAGAGGCTGTCTCTACGGCCAGGGCTTGATGCCCTGTCGGAGTCGGTTGCCGCATGGCAGGCTAAGTGCCCACGGCAACATCTTTGCCAGCGGCTCCTAGGAGCTCGGTGGGAAAGTACTTGTCGGGGCCTGATTTCCTCCGCTTGTTCTGCTCTGTCGATGGTTCAACGGATGGTTGAGTCAACTGAAGCACAAAAGTACCTGGTTCCACAGGTAGTTTGAAGGCAGGCGCTTCGACAGGTAGTCGGCGGTGTCGTTCTCCACTCGGGGAACATGCTCCGCCTATATACCGTCAAAGCACTCATCCAACTTCCTCACCTCATCTATGTAGGCCTCCATCAACGGGCTTTGATAATCCTTGTTGACTTGCCTGACGACAAGCTGTGAATCACACCTGATGATGAGCTTCTTGATCCCGAGGTCTGCTGCGATCCTGAGACCGGCAAGCAATCCCTCGTATTCAGCAGTGTTGTTCGTCGACATCTCCTTGGGAAAGTGCATCTGGATTACATACTTGAGGTGCTCTCTGGTGGGTGCAACGAGCAGCACACCAGCACGGGCGCCTTGCAGCAAGAAAGCCCCGTCAAAGTACATAATCCAGTTGCGACTTGTTTCCTTGCTGGGAAGAGTGGTCTCCTGGATCTCTTCGTCGGGCGTCGAGGTCCACTCTGCAATGAACTCTGCCAAGACTCTACTCTGGATCGTCAAAGTACTTTCAAACTTCAAACCAAAGCTCGACAGCTCCAAGGCCCATTCCACAATCCTCCTGGTTGCGTCTAGGTTATGCAGTATCCGTTGCAATGGGAAGCGGATGACGACGGTGATCTTGTGCGCTTGGAAGTAATGACACAGCTTCCTCGAGGCCATAAGGAGGCCGAAGAGCAATTTCTGCACACCGGAGCACCTTGACCTAGCCCCCTGCAAGAGGGAGCTGACAAAGTAAACCGGGTCCTCCATCATCTTCTTCTTCTGCACCACTTCATTTGGTTGCGCAGGCCCTGTCCCGCCGGCATCAGACCCTGCGAGGGGCCTCGCCTTGCCGGTACCTAGCCCTGCCGGGGGGAGCTCTGGCTCGCCATCCACCAGTCCTGCCGTTGCCACTGCCCCTTCGTCGACCTCCCTCTACGCCACTAGCGCGACGCTGACCACTTGATTCATTGCCACTAGATACAGCAGCAGCAGCTCTTGTGGTTTAGGCGCAACCAGGATCGGTGTGGAGGAGAGGTATTTCTTCAAATCCTGCAGTGGTGCTTCGGCCTCTGGGGTCCATTCCATTGGGCCCGCCTTTTTCAAGATTTTGAAAAAAGGAAGGGCACGCTCAGCAGACTTGGAGATGAATCTGCTCACGGCGGCAACGCAGCCAGTGAGCCGACGCACGTCCTTGATCCGCCTAGGTGCCTCAATCTGCTCAATGGACTTGATCTTGTCTGGATTCGCCTCGATCCCACGCTGTGAGAAAAAGAACCTGAGAAGTTTGCCGGAGGGAACACCGAAGACACACTTCTTAGGGTTCAGCTTGAGGTTGATCTTGCACAAATTTGCAAACATCTCTTCCAAATCTTGTACAAGTGTTGCCTTGTCCTTAGTTTTGACCACTATGTCATCCATATAAGCTTCCATATTTATATGTAGTTGGGGCTCAAAACCAATTTGGACTGCTCTTGCAAATGTTGAACCAGCACTCTTCAACCCGAAAGGCATCCGTAAAAAGCAATACATACCACACGGGGTGATGAATGCTGTCTTCTCTTCATCTTCTCTCGTCATGAAAATCTGGTGTTATCCTGAGTAGGCATCAAGGAATGATAACAGGTCACACCCGGCCGTGGAGTCAACAATCTGGTCAATGCACGACAATGGGAAAGGGTCTTTTGGATAGGCCTTATTGATATCTGTGTAATCAATACACAACCTCCACTTCCCAATTGCCTTGTGCACCACCACTGGATTGGCCAACCACGTCGGACGGAGTACTCCTCTCACCAAGCCTGCCGCTTCCAGCTTCCTGATCTCCTCTGTGATGAACTCCTGCATTTCCAAAGTTTGCTTCCTGACCTTCTGCTTAACGGGTCGTGCATGAGGACATGCAGCAAGATGGTGCTCAATCACCTCCCTGGGAATGCCGGGGATGTCGGATGCTTGCCATGCAAACACATCGACATTTACCCGCAGGGAAGTGATGAGCGCGCCTTCCTATTTGCTATCGAGGGTGGAGCTTATGGGGAAAGCCCCTCCTGTACCATCCCCCTTGACGGACACCTTCTTGGTCTCTGGTGGTGCAGCTCTGGATTTCTTGCTCTTGCCGGTGGAGCTCTCTGGCATGTCCTTGTCGAGAGCACAACACTCCGAAGAGGTGCACTTGCCAGAGTGGGTGCGAGAGGTCTTGCCGGTCTTCTTCCCTCCCGGGGCTTCGGCGGTAGGAGCAAGTGCCTTGGCGGCAGTCGCCACAACTGCTTCCCAGTAGAGTTGGTCAGCGCAGATCAGCACATCCTTCTTGTTGGAGGGGACGGTGATGATGGTCATCGGCCCAGGCATCTTCAGCGTGTTATAGGCATAGTGTGACGCCGCCATGAACTTGGCTTGTGCCGGGCGGCCGAGGATCCCATTGTAGGGCAAGGGGGTCTCGACTACATCGAAGACAATCCTCTTCGTCCTGTAGTTTAACTCGCCTCCAAACGTTACGGGCATCGTGACCTTACCCTTCAGCTGACTCCTTCCCGGGTTGACCCTTTGAAACGTGCCCGTCTCTTCGAGGTCTTCATCAGGAATTTGTAGCCTTTTGATCACAATAGGCGAGATCAAGTTTAGACCGGTCCGCTGTCAACTAGCATCTTCATCACCTTGAGGTTGCGTGTCATTGGTGAAACCAACAACGACAGACACCCGACCACAGTTGTGTGATAAGGGTGGTCGTCGGTGTCAAAAATGAGCGTCGAATGATGGCTCCGCCGCTGCGATCTCATGCGCCCACTGCTTGAGCTGGCGGTGAGAGGTGTGCAGCGAGGCGCCACTGTTGATGCACATGGCCTCCATAGCTTTCTGAAACTCGTGTTCTCCGGACTCGTCATCCTCGTCATGATCATCGTCTTCCTGCTTCTTGTCGCGGCCCCGGGCGGGCCTCTCTTGTTGGTTATCCTTGCCACAGCGGCCTCCTTGGCCGCCACGCTTCTTGCCAGATCCTTCGGCACCGTCCTGACCCTTCTCCTTCTCCCGCCTCTCATACTTAGCTTTTTGCTTCCCAACATGTAGCTCAATTTGTCGGTAGTTCTGGAGGTCGTGGCCCTTGGTGCGGTGAATCTTGCAGTACTGCTTGTCGGAGCTTCCTGGCTTGTCGGCAGCCGCCAAGGCCCGGCAAGCGGCGCACCCGGCAATTTCCTTGACGGGGTTGTTTGCCTTGGCCTTCTTGGCAGCGCCAGTGTCGTCAGATCCCTCGATGGCAAGCACGGGCTTGTCCTTACGCTTTCTGTTGCGGCGTCGACCCTTCTACGTCGGGGCGGCGGTGTCTTCGACTGTGGAGTCGGTTTCCGCACCAGCGTCCTCGACGGGGTACTTCCTCCCCTCTTCAGCTCGAGCGTACCTATCGGTCAGAACATAAAGTTTGGCCACATCTTTGACATTGTTCATCGCCAGCTCTTCACACATCTTGCAGTTGCGCACATTCTTATGGAATGCGCTGATCACTGTGGCGGGATGAACATCTGGGATATTGTACTGCACCCGACTGAACCTCTGTATGTACTTGCGTAGGTTTTCACCTTCCTTCTGGGGGATGATATGCAAATTGCTTGTCTGGCCATGAGCTTGATGACCCCCAGTGAAGGCACCAACGAACTCATGACACAAATGCGACCAAGAAGAAATGGAATCCGCTGGCAAGTGCATCAACCATGACATGACATTGGGCTTAAGTGCCACCGGGAAGTAATTGGCAAGCACCTTGTCGTTGCGGGCTCCAGCAGCTTGCATCGCGATGGTGTAGATGATGAGGAACTCCGACGGGTGAGTCTTGCCGTTGTACTTCTCGCCAATGTCGGGCTTGAACATGCGGTGGGAGGGCCACTGGAACTACCGCAGCTCATGGGTAAAGGCTGGGCAACCCACCTCGTAGGGTATGCCACCATAGTCTCCCGGTGTCGGGTGGTCCATAGTGGGCCCTGCCCGCCTATGTGATTGGTGGCGCGCTTCACACAGGCGTTCGATGGTGGTTCGAGCGTCTTCAAGGGCTCGCTCCTGAAGAACTTGGCGCTGATCGCGGTGGGTCCACGGGTCGGATGATGCTATGGAAATGTTATCACAAGCGTCACCGCGACGGACCGACACCCGCGGTAACTAGCGTGGGGGAGGAGAGTGCACTGTGGTTGCATCACCTCTGGCCGTTCCACCACTGGCATGCGGTGGCTCGACGGAGTGTCGGCCTAAGGGCCCCGCTGGTCGCGGCTCATCTTTGTTGGCGACACCGACGAGGTTACGGATGGTGGCTCTCCACTCGTCAAGCTTTTCTGCAGCAGGAGGAAAGTCGAGGAGCAGCTGCGCGCGCGCCAAATCTTCTGCTGGCGTGGGCGGCGGTGAAAGCTGCATGGACTGTGACGTCCTCTGACTTCTAACCACGTTAGAAGGAGCTCTATCACGGCCTTGCGGTTGTACGCCATTTTTGCCAGAACTTCGGCGTGCATGCTGTCCTCCTTCGCCCCGCGAAGGATGCGCATGACTCTTCCCACGGCAGCGCCTGGGGTCACTAGCATGGTGACGCTGCTCATTGTGCACAACTTGGGAAGAGCATGTCATGGGCGCCGGCGTAGGTGTCTTGGAGGTCGCCGCGCCGCCGATAGGTGGCACGGCGCCGCCCTTGCAGGGCCCCAGGCCGCCTGTGGGGGGCCCAACTCCGTCTTTGGATTTGGTGGCGTGCGGCCCGTCGTCTTGCGCATGAATGACGCTGCTCGCGAGGCTTTGACTGCCAGAGTGATGTGGGTGTTCGCGGGCCGCGCCTCGGCTTCTGTCTGCGACTACCCCTCTACTTGCCTGCACTGGTACGAGTCGTCCGGCTCCGGATGAACCGATCACCATCGTCTTCTTCTTCTTGGGAACCATGGCGACGAAGAACTACTAATCTATGATGATCTTCACAAGAAAAGTTCTTCTTACATTGCCAAGCATTTACTCTTGTCTCCGTACTGTCAGTGGGAAATGACACCTATGGGATCACTAGAATCCCTACTATGGTCGGCGGGCGCGAGGTTGTGGAAAGAGCGGGTCTAGGAGCCAGCACAAAGATCGTTTACCCAGGTTCGGGCCGCGAGGATGCGTAATACCCTAGTCTTGCTTTGGTGTATATTTGAGTGTTCTTGAGTTCTTGAACTAGCTTCGGCACGTGGCTTGTTCCAAAGATCCGAATCCCCCTCCCCTACACCTCGGGCCTCCTTTTATAGAAAAAAGGGCTCGCCACAGTGGCACACAGGAGGTGGAAAGGTGTATAGTGTACAAGCTTATCGCCTGACATCACAGGAGTGCATTAAATGCGCTACTTAGGTGTCCTCTTGCTTTATCGGGGATGGAAACGAAGCCTGTCCCATCCGTCGCTGCTTCACCTCGCTTCAACACGCGTCCAGGCCAACAAGGCGTGCATGGCCATGTAAGTTGGCAGGCTACTGAGCTGGTGTGGTGGCAGGGTCTGCACGAAGATCTGCATGCCACCACGCAGGTGCTTGACTGGTTGGCTTAGGAGCCACGTACTGCCACATGGGTACTTGCTTAGTTGGTGGGGCAGTCGCTGAGCTGGGTCGGCGATAGGGCGGCAAAGCCTTGCCGTGGTCTTGCTAATATTCCCGGCAAGGGTCTTTCCGGGGCCTTGCGAGCGCCCTCGGAAAGAGTCTTGCCGGGGCCTCGTGGGTATCTTCGGCAGGAGCCTTGCCGGGGCCTCGTGGGCATCCTCGGCATGGAGCCTCACTGTTGTCTTGTCTTCTGGTTCCTATCTAGGCCTCGCAGGCGCTTTGTCTTCACAAAGATCAGCATGCCACTATGCAGGCCCCCTCCCGAGCTTTGGTTCCAATGTTTTCGATGGTATCGGAACTCTCAGGCTCAAGGGTGGTGGCCTTGCTGGCGGTGAGTAAGCTTCCCCGACAAGGCTCTTGCCGGGGCTGCGTGGGCCGCCCCGGCAGGGGTCTTGTCGGGGGAAGCCCATCTTTTCGCTTTACCTTTTGCGCCCTTGGTTTGAGCGGTGATTTGGTAGTCTTGTAGTTTTCCTTCCTTCCTCTACCCCACTAAGCATGGCCACATGTGCGGCTCTGACTGCCCGTTTGAAAGTGCAACTATCCCCAGGTGGTTTTGGCAATTCCTAACAACATATAGCTCATTGAGCTAATACTATTCCAAGACAAATATTTCAGGAAAGCTCAATGAATGGCATGGCATGGATGAGAAAAGTGGAGTCGTCAAAATACTAAGGACAAAAGGATTGGCTCAAGCTTAAAGCTCAAGACTCTACATTTTGTATTTTAGTGATCCAAGATCACATTGGGTCTATAGGAAAAGCCAATACTATCAAGGAGGGATGAGGTGTTGCTTAATGAGTTTCTTGCTTCATAAATGCTTAGTGATATGCTCCAAAACCCTCAACTACATTCCCACATCCACATATGACCTAAATCTAAAGTCCAACTCGGCCCCACCGATTCTTTCTATCCGGCGCCACCGAGTTCAGATGTCATAGCCACTTCCACAAACCCTAGGCAAATCGGTCTTACCGATAGGGATCTCGGTCTCACCGAGATGGGATTGTAATCTCTCTGCTTCCCTTCATAACATTTTGGTCTCAGTGAGATGAGCGATCGGTCCCACCGAGATTGCAATGCAAACTCTCTGTTTCCTTTTCGTAACATTTCGGTCTCATCGAAAAGAGCGAACCGGTCCCATCGAGTTTACCTGACCAACTCTCTGGTTAGCTTATTACCAAAATCGGTCTCACCGAGTTTGTGTAATCGGTCTCACCGAGATTACGTTATGCCCTAACCCTAACCATATCGGTCCTACCGAGTTGCATGTCGGTCCCACCGAATAGCCTAACGGTCACTAGGTCTACTAAATCGGTCTGACCGAGTTTGTTGATTCGGTCCCACCGAGATTGGTAAATTGTGTGTAACGGTTAGATTTTGTGTGGAGGCTATATATATACCCCTCCACCTCCTCTTTATTCGTGGAGAGAGCCATCAGAACAAACCTACACTTCCAACTTACCATTCCTGAGAGAGAACCACCTACTCATGTGTTGAGGCCAAGATATTCCATTCCTACCATATGAATCTTGATCTCTAGCCTTCCCCAAGCTGCTTTCCACTCAAATCTTCTTTCCACCAAATCCAAATCCTGTGAGAGAGAGTTGAGTGTTGGGGAGACTATCATTTGAAGCATAAGAGCAAGGAGTTCATCATCAACACACCATTTGTTACATCTTGGAGAGTGGTGTCTCCTAGATTGGCTAGGTGTCACTTGGGAGCCTCCGACAAGATTGTGGAGCTGAACCAAGGAGTTTGTAAGGGGAATTACCACCGTAGAGGTCCTTAATTTGATGGTACTAATTTTGCTAGTTGGAAGCATAAGATGAGAATGCATATTCTCGGACATAACCCCGCCGTTTGGGCTATTGTGTGTATTGGCTTGCAAGGTGAATTCTTTGATGGGAGAGAACCAAATCGTGAAGCTAGCGCGGAAGAGTTGAAGATGCTGCAATACAACGCTCAAGCTTGTGATATCCTCTTCAACGGATTGTGCCCCGAAGAATTCAACAAAATCAGCCGTCTTGAGAATGCAAAGGAAATTTGGGACACTTTGATTGATATGTACAAAGGTACGGACTCTGTCAAGGAATCCAAATTGGAGGTGCATCAAAGTCAACTTGACAAGTTCAAGATGAAGGATGGTGAAGGCGTCGCTGAAATGTACTATAGGCTTGCTCTCATCACAAATGGGATTGCCGGCTTAGGAAGTGAAGAGATGACCGACAAATTCATCATCAAGAAGATCCTAAGAGCCTTGGATGGAAAATATGATACCGTATGCACATTGATCCAAATGATGCCCAACTACAAGAATCTCAAGCCAACGGAGGTCATCGGAAGAATTGTTGCTCATGAGATGTCGCTTAAGGATAAGGAGGAGCTGCACAACAAGTCAAGTGGTGCTTACAAAGCCTCATGTGAAGCTCCCACATCATCAAGTGAGAAACAAACCTTCAATGAAGAATTGAGCCTAATGGTGAAGAACTTCAACAAATTCTACAAGAGTAGAAGCAAGGAAAGAAGTTCCAAGTCAAGGTCCTACAATGACAAAAGATCTTCCAGTCGAGAGCGAAATTGCTACAACTGTGGAAGACCCGGACACTATTCCAATGAGTGTACGGCACCCTACAAAAGAAGAGAAGAATCACCTAAGAGGAGAAGTAGAAGAGAAGAATCACCGCCAAGAGAGAGAAGGAGTAGAGATGATTGTTATGAACGAAGAACATCTCGGAGAAGCAAGGATTTGGAAAGGAAGGACAAGTCATCAACGAGCTACTCAAAACGAAGACATCAAGCTCATGTTGGTGAATGGGTATCCGGTTCCGACTCTGAACATCACTCCGAGAGAAACTATCACCCCGACTCTGAACATACTCAAGATGAAGGTGTTGCCGGTCTAGCACTTGTGTCAACCAACTCCCATGATATATTTGCTTCACCAAATGAAGGACTTGGAAGATGCTTCATGGCTAAAGGCCCAAAGGTAACACACCCCGAGTATGTTGATTTCAATAGTGACGAAGATGACTTGTTAGGTGATGATGATTTACTTATTGACAACTCTAGTGATGAATACTATGATGAAACGTCAATTAATCATGGTAATCAAGATAAAATGAATGACGATGATAAGGAGAAAATTGAGCTCCTAACTAAAGAACTAAACACTCTCAAGTTAGCTCATGAAACTATCTTAGGGGATCATCGAGAACTTTTAAGGACTCTTGAGGTTACGCTTTGAAAACTCAACCTTGAGCAAGAGCATGAGTTCTTAAAGGCAATCAATGATGATCTTCGTAAGAAAAGTTCTTCTTACATTGCCAAGCGTTTACTCTTATATACTTACATACCCCAAGTCAAGTCTAGTAACAAAAACAAGAAGGATTCTTCCTCTAGTAGTAACAATCTTCATGCTAAATCCAATATTGTTGCTTCTAGTAGTTCTCTTGATTCCACTAATGATTCTCTTAGCCAAGTTACCCTTGAGCAAGAAAATAGTTTATTGAAGGGAATTATAGAGAAAGGTGTTTATAAGAGCCTTGCCGGAAGTAAGCAATTCAAGGAAATTATATGCAAGCAAGGAAGGCACCGGAAGAACCAAGGTGTTGGTTTTGAACGAAAGTTCATTGCCAATGGAGTTGAGTGGGAAGAAGATCAACACCCCAAGATGAAGTTTGTTCCTCAACAAGAGAAGTATGATCCTACTTCATTCAAAGGGACACAAGCTCAAGATGATCTTCCACCACAAGACCACAAGCAAAGAGGCAAGGATGAGCTTCAAGAGGAGATTGATGCATTTGAAGAAGTTCCCAAGGCCTTGGTCAAGTGGATTCCCAAGACTACGTCAAGCTCTACTTCATCAAGTATGACTACAACTCCAAGGATTCCCATCAACATGGTGTGGATCCCGAAGAAGAAGAACTAGAGAGTTCTTGAGGGTGACTCGCCAACATTCTTCACTCATATGATTTTGGCAAAGACAAGTGCAATGAACTTTCACATCTTGCACTAGTTCAAGGAGTCACAAACCCTCTTGTTGGTAAGACAAGGGACAAGGTAACCTAATGCTTTCATAGACATCATCTTGTGTGTGCATCACTCTATATCTATGGATATCCTTGTTTGTTCCTTGTGGGACTAACCCGTGTAGGTATTGAAAGTGCAACTCACTCCAAAGGATTGCTCCAAATGATCTACATCAACATTGAGCATTCACATCTTCAACACCTACATGAAGTCAACATCGATAAAACCCAAGGTTAGTTCATCCCTCTATAGGGGGGATCTCACATCTAGGGGGGCTTTACTCTAAGCATTGAGCTAAAGCAACTCTAATGGTGTGAACACATCAATGCATTATGTAAAAGTGGTAACCCCACTTGAGCTTAAACGATGAGTATGACCTATGATCAAATGTTCTCATTTGACTCCTAAGTCAATATACTCATATATAGATGACCTAGTCATCGCCAACAGCTTGATAGATGCTAGAATTGGTTGTGCATGCTTTGCCACATATTTCATTTGTCATTTTATTGTGTGAGCATGCTGATTGCATATTTTACTCATTCGAGGACAACCACTTGTAGTTTTGCTTGTTTGGCTTCTTTTTCTTTTGGCCAAGTGGATGGACAAGAATGCCTAAGAACCTTCTCTAGCTGTCTATGCTTTTCTTGTCTCAAACTCTATTCATGCTACATCACAAAATTGATCAAGTCAGATTCGAACCACTCTGTGTGAGGAGCACTTGGAGTCCCCGATTCGTCATAGACTTAAACTTCCAAAACTTCTTTGTGTGTTTCGGTCTGACCGATTCTTCTATTTCGGTCATACCGAGATCACTAAGTCGATCTAGGTTTTCAATCTCGGTGCAACCGATTTGAACATTTCGGTCTCACCGAGTTGCAGTAACTGCTTGCAGTAATGCATCTCGGTGCAACCGAGTTGTGCCACTCGGTCACACCGACAGGGTCGGGCCATATATACCAAAGGGCAATTTTTTTGGAAATTTCTCCGAACAGTTTTCGCCCGCGCTCAGCCTGCTCTGCCTCCAGGGTCTCCGGATCATTCTCCTCATCGCCAGCCGCCTCCCGCCGCTAGTCTCCGCCGCCGTCAACGGGAATCTCCATCGTCGTTGCCGCCGTAGCGAGTCCATCGCCGAACTAGGGTATGGACTTGATCATTGTGCTATTCCAATCTGATTCCTAGCACATTGTGTTCGTCATGAATTTTGCCACGATTGAAACTATCTCATCTAGTCAAAACTATCCGTAGATTAGGTTTGGATTGAAAATTTAGGGTTAGGTTTCCGCCGAAACCATCTCGGACCCACCGAGTTGTAGAAATCGGTTTCACCGATTTGGCCAAGGCCATTGCACTTGTGATTCTCGGTCTGACCGAGAATTGCAAATCGATGTGACCGAGTTCAGAACTTTGTGAAACCCTAGCAGTCTCGGTGCCACCGAACTGTGACTCGGTCTGACCGAGTTCACTAGTTTAGGTTCCTAAAGCTGCTTCGGTATCACCGAGTTCACAAATCGGTTGATCCAAAATGCTTTCTAAGGAAAACTAAAACTAAGTTTTTAACTCAATCTGTTGCAAAAACCTCTGTATTTTGTGATGCTTATCCTCTCTATCTCATCTACATCTATTCATAGTGTCAACAGTTAGTGTTTGCACCATGTCTGATCAAAGTGACAGCCAAAACAGGGAAGAGGAGCAGATTCCTATGAGTGAGGGCACTAGTCCCTCTAGTTCCTCAGATGATGGCAGCAAGAGCACCCCAAGCAACTTACCCAAAGCTGCACCAGGAACAGGAAGAAGAAAACCTCAGACCCTGAGGATGAAGACTATGTGGCAGAAGAGGATCATGGAGCAGAAGTTCTATGACTTGGATGTGAAAGTAACTGAGATCCAGTCTGTTGTTGAGAAACTCCAAGATGACATGCAGGAGAGGAAGGGGAAGACAACCACTGAGGCATTTGCTAGAGTGCCTAGAGCTCAGAGATCAGCTGCTGTGCATGTCATAGACACAAGAGCAACATCATCTGCACCTGCTACAGCTTCAGTGCCACCAGCTCCAACATCTACTCCACAAGCTCCAACTTCATCAACTGATGCCTTCGTCCTTGGAGTCATATCTACTCCACCACATCAAGACCAAGCCTGAGAGACGACATAGTACTATGCATTTTCTAGGAACTTTTTGGTAACTTGTTGCCAAAGGGGGGAAAATGTATAGATCATAGGCTTCGAGAGAGAGAGAGAGAGTTTGCTTTTGTTCTCTCTTGTCTTTGTGGTTGAACTTTATTTGCTTTCGCTTGCTTGAGATACTTTATTGCCTGTGTGCATTAATGCTTGTTGGATGACATTATCCATTTTATCTCTATACGATCATTCACTTTCCTTGGTGATGAGTGCATGCATTTTGAGTATTATCATTTTGAGCGCTCCACCAAGATGTATGTGACATGGGAGAGTAACTCATGAACCTAACTCTATGTGCATTTGCAGTCCAAAGCAATCTTAAACTATGCACAAATTTAGCGGGAGCTCTCGCATTTCACATACTTCTCAAAGCGACAATGTTTTTCAATCTTAATATCTTTTGTCGAAACTTTGATCTATATGTTGTCATCAATTACCAAAAAGGGGGAGACTGAAAGTGCAACTATCCCTAGGTGGTTTTGGTAATTCCTACCAACATTTAGCTCATTGAGCAAATACTATTCCAAGACAAATATTTCAGGAAAGCTCAATGAATGGCATGGCATGGATGAGAAAAGTGGATCCCTCAAAATACTAAGGACAAAAGGATTGGCTCAAGCTTCAAGCTCAAGACTCTACATTTTATATTTTAGTGATCCAAGATCACATTGAGTCTATAGGAAAAGCCAATACTATCAAGGAGGGATGAGGTGTTGCTTAATGAGTTTCTTGCTTCATAAGTGCTTAGTGATATGCTCCAAAACCCTCAACTACTTTCCCACATCCACATATGACCTAAACCTAAAGTCCAACTCGGCCCCACCGATTTTTTCTATCCGGCGCCACCGAGTTCAGATGTCATAGACACTGCCACAAACCCTAGGCAAATCCGTCTTACCGATAGGGATCTCGGTCTCACCGAGATGGGATTGTAATCTCTCTATTTCCCTTCGTAACATTTCGGTCTCACCGAGATGAGCGATCGGTCCCACTGAGATTGCATTGTAAACTCTCTGTTTCCTTTTCGTAACATTTCGGTCTCACCGAAAAGAGCGAATCGGTCCCACCGAGTTTACCTGACCAACTCTCTGGTTAGCTTATTACCAAAATCAGTCTCACCGAGTCTGTGTAATCGGTCTCACCGAGATTACGTTATGCCCTAACCCTAACCATATCGGTCCTACCGAGTTGCATGTCGGTCCCACCAAATACCCTAACGGTCACTAGGTTTACTAAATTGGTCTAACCGAGTTTGTTGATTCGGTCCCACCGAGATTGGTAAATTGTGTGTAACGGCTAGATTTTGTGTGGAGGCTATATATATACCCCTCCACCTCCTCTTCATTCATGGAGAGAGCCATCAGAACAAACCTACACTTACAACTTACCATTTCTGAGCGAGAACCACCTACTCATATGTTGAGACCAAAATATTCCATTCCTACCATATGAATCTTGATCTCTAGCCTTCCCATGGCTGCTTTCCACTCAAATCTTCTTTCCACCAAATCCAAATCCTGTGAGAGAGAGTTGAGTGTTGGGGAGACTATCATTTGAAGCACAAGAGCAATGAGTTCATCATCAACACACCATTTGTTACTTCTTGGAGAGTGGTGTCTCCTAGATTGGCTAGGTGTCACTTGGGATCCTCCGACAAGATTGTGGAGTTGAACCAAGGAGTTTGTAAGGGCAAGGAGATCGCCTACTTCGTGAAGATCTACCGCTAGTGAGGCAAGTCCTTCGTGGGCGACGGCCATGGTGGGATAGACAAGGTTGCTTCTTCGTGGACCCTTCTTGGGTGGAGCCCTCCGTGGACTCGCGTAGCCGTTACCCTTCGTGGGTTGAAGTCTCCATCAACGTGGATGTACGATAGCACCACCTATAGGAACCACGGCTCAAAAATCACCGTGTCTCCAAATTGCGTTTGAAATCTCCAAACCCTTCCCTTTACATTCTTGCAAGTTGCATGCTTTATTTCCGCTGCTCATATACTCTTTGCATCCTTGCTTGAATTGTGTTAAGATTTCTTGACTTGTGCTAAGTTTGCTAAAATCTGCCAAAGACTAAAATTGGGAAAAGGTTAAGTTTTTATTTGGTCAAGTAGTCTAATCACCCCCCTCTAGACATACTTCAAGATCCTACACCGTGCACAAGTAAAGGGGTACAAAGAGGGCCCCTACTTTTGTACACCGACACTTACGTGCCACAAGTTAAACTAGCAACAAAAGTAAGAAAGATTCTTATTCTAGTAGTAACAATAATCATGCTAAATCCAATGTTGTTGCTTCTAGTAGTTCTCTTGATTATACTAATGATTCTCTTAGACAAGTTACTCTTGAGCCAGAAAATAGCTTATTGAAGGGAATTATAGAGAAAGGTGTTTACAAGAGCCTTGCCGGAAGTAAGCAATTTGAGGAAATTGTACACAAGCAAGGAAGGCACCGGAAGAATCAAGGTGTTGGTTTTGAACGAAAGTTCAACGCTAATGGAGTTGAATGGGAAGAAGATCAATACCCCAAGACGAAGTTTGTTCCTCAACAAGAGAAGTATGATCCTACTTCTTTCCAAGGGACACAAGCTCAAGAGGATATTCCACCACAAGACCACAAGCAAAAAGGCAAGCATAAGCTTCAAGAGGAGATTGATGCATTTGAAGAAGCTCCCAAGGCCTTGGTCAAGTGGGTTCCCAAGACTACATCAAGTTCTACTTCATCAAGTACGACCACAACCCCAAGGATTCCCATCAAGATGATGTGGATCGTGAAGAAGAAGAACTAGAGAGTCCTTGAGGGTGACTCTGCCAACACACTTCACTCATATCATTTTGGCAAGAACAAGTGCAAACAACTTCTACATCTTGCACTAGTTCAAGGAGTCACAAACCCTCTTGTTGGTAAGACAAGGGACAAGGTAACCTAATGCTTTCATGGACATCATCTTGTGTGTACATCACTCTATGTCTATGGATATCCTTGCTTGTTCCTTGTGGGACTAACCCGTGTAGGTATTGAAAGTGCAACTCACTCCAATGGATAGCTCCGAATGATCTACATCAACATTGAGCATCCACATCTTCAACACCTACATGAAGTTATCATCGACAAAACCCAAGGTTAGTTCATCCCTCTTAGGAGGGATATCACATCTAGGGGGAGCTTTACTCTAAGACTTGAGCTAAAGAAACTCCAGTGGTGTGAACACAACTATGCTTTATGTAAAAGTGGTAACCCTACTTGTGCTTAAACGATGAGTATGACCTATGATCAAATGTTCTCATTTGACTCCTAAGTCAATATACTCATATATAGATGACCTAGTCATCGCAAATTGCTTGATAGATGCTAGAATGCTTGTGCATGCTTTGCCACATATTTCATTTTCCATTTTATTATGTGAGCATGTTGGTTGCATATTTTACTCATTCGAGGACATCCACTTGTTGTTTTGATTGTTTGGCTCTTTCTCTTTTGCCAAGTGGATGGACAAGAATGCCTAAGAACCTCCTCCAGCTATCTATGCTTTTCTTGTCTCAAATTCTATTCAAGCTACATCACAAAGTTTGATCAAGTCAGATTCGAACCACTCTGTGTGAGGAGCACTCGGAGTTCCCGATTCGTCATAGACTTAAACTTCCAAAACCTCTTTGTGCATTTTGGTCTGACCGAGTCATCCATTTCGGTCAAACGAAGTTCACTAAGTTGATCTAGGTTTTCATCTCAGTGCAACCAATTTGAACATTTCGGTCACACCGAGTTGCAGCAACCGCTTGCAATTTTGTAGTCTCAGTGCCACCGAGTTGTTCCACTCAGTCACACCGATAGGGTCGGGATATATATACCCACGGGTGAGATTTTGGGAATTTCTTCAAAACCTCTCAGCCCGCGTGTGTCCTGCTCTGCCTCCTCGGGTCTCCCGATCACCTCCTTGCTGCCAGCGACCTCCCGCCGCTGGTTTCTGCCGCCGTCGACAAAATCTACTCCGCCGTCGCCGCCGTAGCGAACACCCGCCAAACTAGGGTATGTGTTCGACCCCTTATCCTCTCTATTCACCTCCGATTCTAAGCACGAGGACAATGCCATGATTCTTGCCACGGATGAAATCAATCTATTCAGAGAAAACTTCCTTAGGCTTAGTTTGATTCAAAAAATTTAGGGTTTGCTCTCCGCCGAACTCATCTCGGACCGACCGAATCGTGGAAATTGGTCTCATCAATTTGGCTTAGGCCATTGCACATGCGCTTTTCGGTCTGACCGAAAACTGCAAATCAGTGTGACCGAGTTCAACTCTCTATGAAACCCTGGGAATCTCGGTGCCACCAAACTGCGACTCGGTCTGACCGAGTTCACTAGTTTAGGTTCCAAATGTTTCTTCGGTATCACCGAGTTTATCAATTCGGTAGCTCCAAGATCATTTCTGTAGAGAACTAAAACTAAGTTTTTGACTCATTTGGTTTGCAAAAATCTCTCTACTTTGTGATGCTCATCTGCTCTACCTCATCTACATCTATTCATAGGGTTTGCTGTCAATTTGCCTGCCAAGATGTCTGACCAAAGTGATAGCCAGAATAAGTCTGAAGAGCAAGTGCAAATGAGTGAGGGCACTAGTACCACAAGCATCTATTATGAGGGCAGCAGGAGCACACCAAGTAACCTGCCCTAGGCAGCCTCTAGAGCAAGGAAGAAGAGAACCTCAAATTTAGAAGATGAGGATTATGTTGCAGTTGAGGATGAGGCCACCTCAAAGAAGGAGGTGATGAAGAAGGAGTATGGCACTGCTGCTTCAACAAAGCCTGGTTTGAACAAGAAAGCACCAGCAAGGAGAGTGCCAACATCCAAGCCAAGAAAAGTTCCCACGGGAGAAACCATGAAATTCACACTAGAATCTGAAGATGGTGACGCAGCTGGCAATGGCAAGAAGAAGAAGAGGGCAAGAACCACTACTGCCAAAGTTCTTGGAAAGTCCACTATGGTGAAAGATTCTGAAGAGGAAGAGGATGGTGCACCAGCACCCAAATCCCAAAAGCTTATGGGAGATGCAATCAAGTCAGGGGCTGCTCCTAAGCCCGAATCTACTCCCAAAGCTGCTGCTCAAACCACCAAGTCAGCATCCAAGAGAAGCACAAGGAAAATACTTGCTGAAGAGAAGAACAAGGCCCCGGTGCCTGGAGCTGAAGAAGAAGATGTTGAAGCCCAAGTGCTGAGAAAGATCAAACCAAAGATCCCAGACCACAATGACACTCATCCAGTGGCACAGGACATGAGCATCTAGAAGGATGCAGGTCTGAGACTTTGGAGGAAGAGTGATCCTTATGCTGTGAGAAGGAAAACTGCAGTGGACTATAGGTTCCACACAAAAGAACAACAAGACTTCTATGAGACCATTCTGCTTGACAAGAAGACAATTGTCTGTGACTTGAGATGGGTTGACTGGATGTACATCAGAGAGAATGAAGATCACTTCCCAGGAGTATATGATAGCTTCAAGGCTTGTGGAGTTGACAAGTTTGTTGGACAGAAGCTCACCAAATGGAATGATGAGTTGATCATGCAATTCTACTCCACTGCTCATTTCTATCTAGATGGAAGGATAGTATGGATGTCTGAAGGTACAAGGTACCAATCAACTGTTGATGAATGGGCCAGGCTGATCAATTCTCCAGAAGCTCATGAGGATGACTTGGATGTGTATGCCAATAAGAAGAAAGACCACAACTCCATGGCAAGTATGTACAAGGAGAATCCTGATGAAGCCCTGGAAACTCATAAGTTGGGCTCGGTGAAGTATCTGTTGTCTGGTCTACCTATAATCAACACCATCCTGAGGCATACCCTTTTGCCCAAGTCTGGAGATCACAGGATGATAAGAGGACATTCAATCAACTTGCTGCACATTTTTTATGTCCCTCAGAAATTCGAGGTCATGAGTCTGATTGTAGAGACAATCGAAAGGACAACTGCTGATCAGAAAAGGTCTTGTGGGTATGCTCCACAAATTAAGGTGCTCATCAACTCAAAGATGGGCACAGGCACTTATTTGTTGGATAAGGAGCACTTACGTCTCAAGCCAGATTTTGAAGACAACACAGTTGTGATGGATGAGAATGATCCTTCATCAGTGCAAGCACATGAGAAGAGAGGAAAGGCAAAGGCAGAGAAAGCTGCAAAGATGCCAAGTGCTGAAGAGGCATCTTAGGTGTTCTTGAAGAGCAAACAAGATCAGCTTGGATTTTTGATCCAATCAACCTTGAGGATTGAGAAGGGCTTGGCCACCACGACTCAGAATCAGGAGAGTTTGGAGAGGATCATTGAAAAAAAAATTTGTGATCTTGATCCGAAAGTCACTGAGATACACACAGTAGTTGAGCAGCTCTAGGAGGTAGCAGAGGAAAAGAAAGGAAAGGAAACTACAGAAGCTTTTCAGTATGTGCCAAGAGGTCAGAGGTCTGCTGTAGTGCCAGTTCCAGATACACGAGCTACTACATCAGCACCAGCAGCCACAACTTTAGTGCCACCTCCAGCAGCCACTTCACCAGCTCCAGCTACATCAACTGAAGCCTTCGTCCTTGGAGTCATTACTCCACCACCTCATGGAGACCAAGCCTGAGAGACGCATAGCACTATGCATATTTGAACTTTTTGGTAACTTGTTGCCAAAGGGGGAGAAATATGTATAGATCATAGTCTTCGAGAGAGAGAGAGAGTTGCTTTTTGTCTTTCTTGCACTTTATTTGGTTGAACATTAATGTGTGTTTGCTTGATACATTATGTCCTTTTGTGAGATACTTGGATGATCATGTGTTTGATCATATGCTACCTTAATGTGTGCTTGAATGATATTATCTCTTATATCCATATATGATCATTCGCTTTGCTTGGTGATGAGTGCATGCTTTTAATTGTTATCATTTTGAGCGCTCCACCAAGATGTATGTGACATGGAAGAGTAACCCATGATACTAAATTGTGCATTTGCATTCAAAAGCAAAGCTTAAATAATGCACAAATTTAGGGGGAGCTCTTGCTTATCACATACTTCTCAAAGCGACGATGTATTTCAATCTTATTATCATTTGTCGAAGCTTTCATCTATATGTTGTCATCAATTACCAAAAACGGGGAGATTGAAAGTGCAACTATCCCTGGGTGGTTTTGGTAATGATTAACAACATATAGCTCGTTGAAATAATGCTATTTCAAGATGAATATTTCAGGAAAGTTCAATGATTGGCATGGCATGGATTAGGAATGTGGACCCCTCAAAATGCTAAGGACAAAGAATTGGCTCAAGCTCTAAAGATCAAGACTCTACATTTACTTTTAGTGATCCAAGATCACATTGAATCTATAGGAAAAGCCAATACTATTAAAAGGGGATGATGTGTTGCTTAATGGCTTGCTTGCACAAAACACTTTGTGATATGCTCCAAAAACCCCCAACCACTTTATCATATCCACATATGTCCCAAACCAAAAGTCAAACTTGGCCCCAACGATTTGATCCATCCGGCGCCACCGAGTTCATTTGACATAGCCATTGCCAGTAACCCTAGTCACTTCGGTCTCACCGATAGGGATCTCGGTCTCACCAAGATGGGATTGCAAACTCCCTGTTTCCCGTCTAACCGAGATGAGCGATTGGTCCCACTGAGTTCACAATGCAAACTTCATGTTTCCCTTTCGTAACATTTTGGTCCCACAGAGATGAGCGAATCGGTCCCACCGAGTTTGCCAGACCAACTCTCTAGTTAGCTAATTACCAAAGTCGGTCCCACTGAGTTTGTGTAATCAGTCTCACCGAGATAACATTATGCCCTAACCCTAAAAAAATCGGTTCCACCGAGTTGACGTGTTGGTCCAACCAAAATGCCTAACGGTCACATTATGAACTAAATCGGTTTGACCGAGTTTCATTATTCGGTCCAACCGAGTTTGGTAAATTGTGTTGAACGGTTAGATTTTGTGTGGAGGCTATATATACCCCTGCACCCTCTCCTCATTCGTGGGGAAAGCCATCAGAACATGCCTACACTTCCAACATTCATTTTCTGAGATAGAACCACCTACTCATGTGTTGAGGCCAAGATATTCCAATCCAACCATATGACTCTTGATCTCTAGCCTTCCCCAAGTTTCTTTCCACTCAAATCATCTTTCCACCAAATACAATCCTATGAGAGAGAGTTGAGTGTTGAGGAGACTATCATTTGAAGCACAAGAGCAAGGACTTCATCAACAACACACCATCTATTACCATTTGGAGAGTGGTATCTCCTAGATTGGTTAGGTGTCACTTGGGAGACTCTATCAAGATTGTGGAGTTGAACCAAGGAGTTTGTATGGGCAAAGAGATCGCCTACTTTGTGAAGATCTACCCTAGTGAGGCAAGTCCTTCGTGGGCGATGGTCATGGTGAGATAGACAAGGTTGCTTCTTCGTGGACCCGTCGTGGGTGGAGCCCTCCATGGACTCGCGCAGCCGTTACCCTTCGTGGGTTGAAGTCTCCATCAACGTGGATGTACGATAGCACCACCTATCGGAACCACACCAAAAATCTCCGTGTCAACATTGCGTTTGCTCCCTCCAAACTCCTCCCCTTTACCTTCATATGAAATGATTTACATTTCGCTGCTATACTCTTAGAATTGCATGTGTAGGTTGATTGCTTGACTTGTGCTAAGTTGCTAAAATATGCCAAGAACTAAAATTGGGAAAAGGCTAGATTTTTATTTGGTCAAGTAGTCTAATCACCCCCCCTCTAGACATACTTTCGATCCTACACCACGACATGTTGATGCTGCTCCATGATAGCATGCCAAGTTTCATGAATTTCTGACGAGTTTGGATTTACTATAATTTAAAAACCAGGTATCTCAATGTTTGCGGTCGAGTGACGGTGGCAGGGTGTTTGACAATCATTCCCATTTCTTGCATGGGACCTAAGCATGCAACCGAGGACACATATTTGATTTTTCAACCAATTTATATGCACTAGAGCATGTGCATGTAGTTCAAATTTGAATTATGCACATAAAATGCCTAGAAAACCCAGTTAATGTACAAAAATGTCCAAACAAACCCCAAAAAATTCCAAAATTTAACACAACACTCCTGTTGTTCTATGATGACACTAGAATTTTTTTGAAAGCAATAAGAGGCAATGGATATTGTTTCGTCCCCGAAGGTGGCATGTTCCCTACCGAAACCATCATGCTTGTTGTGAGAAGCTCTAGTTTGTGAGATGCTTATACTAAACCTGCCCTAAATGGGACAAAAAATTTACCACAGTATGTTGATGCCGCTCCATGATAGCATGCCAAGTTTCATGAATTTCTGACGAGATTTGGATTTACTAGAATTTAAAAACCAGGTATCTCAATGTTTGCGGCCGAGTGACGGTGGCAGGGTGTTTGACATTCATTCCCATTTCTTGCATGGGACCTAAGCATGCAACCAGGGACACAGATTTGACTTTTCAACCAATTTATATGCACTGGAGCATGTGCATGTAGTTCACATTTGAATTATACACATAAAATGCCTAGAAAACCCAGTTAATGTATAAAATGTCCAAACGATCCCTGAAAAATTCCAAAATTTAACACAACACTCCTGTTGTTCCATGTTGACACTAGAAATTTTTTGAAAGCAATAAGAGGCAACGGATATCGTTTCGTCCCCAAAGGTGGCATGTTCCCTACTAAAACCATCACGCTTGTTGTGAGTAGCTCTAATTTGTGAGAAGCTTATACCCAAACCTACCCCAAATGGGACCAAATTTTACCACGGCATGTTCATGCCGCTCCATGATAGCATGCCAAGTTTCATGGATTTCAGACGAGTTTTGGATTTACTAGAATTTAAAAACCAGGTATCTCAATGTTTCCGGTCGAGTGACAGTCGCAGGGTGTTTGACATTCATTCCCATTTCTTGCATGGGGCCTAAGCATGCAACCAAGGACACATATTTGAATTTTCAACCAATTTATATGCATTAGAGGATGTGCCTGTAGTTCAAATTTGAATTATGCACATAAATGCATTGAAAACTCAATTAATGTATAAAAATGTCCAAATGAACCCCGACAAATTCCAAAATTTAACACAACACTCATGTTGTTCTATGTTGACACTAGAATTTTTTTGAAAGCAATAAGAGGCAACAGATATCGTTTCGTCCCCAAAGGTGGCACGTTCCCCACCAACACCATCACGCTTTTTGTGAGAAGCTCTGGTTTGTGAGAAGCTTATACCTAAACCTGCCCCAAATGGGACAAAAAATTTACCATGACATGTTGATGCCGCTCCATGATAGCATGCCAAGTTTCATGAATTTCAGACGAGTTTTGGATTTACTAGAATTTAAAAACCAGGTATCTCAATGTTTGCGGCTGAGTGACGGTGGCTGGGTGTTTGACATTCATTCCCATTTCTTGCATGGGACCTAAGCATGCAACCAAGGACTTTTTCAACCAATTTATATGCACTAGAGCATGTTCATGTAGTTGAAATTTGAATTATGCACATAAAATGCGCAGAAAACCCAATTAATATATAAAATGTCCAAACGAACCCCGAAAAATTCCAAAATTTAACACAACACTCTTGTTGTTCTATGTTGACACTAGAATTTTTTTGAAAGCAATAAGAGGCAACAGATATCGTTTCGTCCCCAAAGGTGGCACGTTCCCTACCGAAACCATCACACTTATTGTGAGAAGCTCTGGTTAGTGAGAAGCTTATACCCAAACATGCCCTAAATGGGACGAAAAATTTACTACAGCATGTTGATGCGGCTCCATGATAGCATGCCAAGTTTCATGAATTTCAGACTAGTTTTGGATTTACTAGAATTACAGAAGTAGGTACCTCAATGTTTGTCGGAGAGCCACGGTGTCGTGGTGTTCGAAATTCATCCCCATTTCTTGCATGGGACATCAGCATAACCCCATGGACACATATATGATTTTACAACCCATGTTGGTGCACCGGAGCATGTGCATGTAGTTTAATTTTGAATTGTTCACCTGAAATGGCTAGAAAACCAACTTAATGTATAAAATATCCAAACGAACCCTGAATAACTCCAATTTTTAATGACACACATATAGTTGCATGTTCACTATAGATAAAAGTTCTAGCAATTCCAACACCGTCCATTGCCGCTGTGACCTCATCATGTAATTCAAATCAAGATGAAAAATCAAGTTGATCCCACACAGTTTATTTCACTGTTCAATAGTCTTCGATGAAAGATGGGGACATGGACCCGCGTCGTGAGGGCAACTTCGGTGGCCCACTCCGGCAAGAGGGCGGCCACAGCCGCCATGCACATGCTATCGGATATTGGGTTCTGGCAAAACCCTTAAGGTTCGAACTCTGGGGTGCGCACGGAGATCTTCTCCCTACCGATCCACGCCCCAAAACCTCGCCGTGAATCTAAGCTACACGATGAACAACACAAGGGACACAAGGTTTATACTAGTTCGGGCCACTGTTGTGGTGTAATACCCTACTCTAGTGTGTGGTGGTGGATTGCCTCTGGGTCTGATGATGAACAGTACAGAGGAAGAACAGCCTCGCGAGGGGTGTTCTTGAGTTGGTGCGGTGTTCTACTTGGGAAGGATTCGATCAGCTCTGGATTAGGTCCCCTCTCTATGGTGGTGGCTATCTCTATTTATAGGGGGCCTGGTCCTCTTCCCAAATATTGAGCGGGAAGGGAGCCAACAATGACCATTTTGAAGGGGGACAACTAGTACAAGTTATCCTGACTAAAGTTGGTCTTTGACTGCCAAAGGCACTGGCGATGACGCCATCTTGGGCTCCACGGTGACCCCCGTCCTGCCGTCCTGCTGGTCTTGTTCTCGTTGCACCGACATGGTAACCTTTGCTTGATGCCTCGGTACTCCGCGCCTGCGCTGGCTCCCTTTGCACCAAAGAGGAAACGAGGACACTGCACCGGCTGGCGCCCACCTGGTCTCGATCGTCATGGCTTGCATCATGAGCACCTCACGAGGTACTCCTTGCCTTGGTCTCTCCGCCTCCTTGCGAGCCTGCCTGGTGAGGCCGCCCCTGAGGAAGCCTTGCGTCGTCCACCCCGCGAGGCTTGGCCCCACGCGAGGGTCTTGAGCTTGGGTTGATGAAGACGGGCCATACTGGGCCACTGCTTGAGCCACGCCGTAGACCACAGGCAGGCAAGTCTGGGGATCCCCATTCCCAGAACGCCGACAGTAGCCCCAGGGCCCAAGGCGCGCTCGGACACGGCTTAGCAGTGAAGCCAAAGGGAAAGTGCGGAGCGCCGCGGGCCCCAATAGCCTGCGGCCTTGGTCGTTGTGTGGTGGTTGATTGGACATGGGCATCTTCGCTTCCCCATGCTGCCTCGGCAACTGCCTGGTTTGACGAGTCCCTGCTGCATGCAAAAAGAGTCATGATTACCTGCGATCATGGAGGCCGACGGTTGGCCTCCCCTGGGCTATAAATGTAGAGGGGCGCAAGCCCCCCCGCTGCACATCTCCCTTCCCCCGCCTGTTTCTTCTTCCTCCTTGCTACGGTTGCTTGCTCTAGTTGCTTGCCGTGTCCCATGGCGCCCGGGAAGAGGTTCTCAGCTGCGGAAAAGGGGAAGGCTCGCCAGGAAGGGCCTGGCTCTCCTCCGCCCAAACGTGGCCGTGGTCGTCCCCATAAGCACCCCGCGACTCCTGCAGTGGCTCCTCATGGTCACGGTGGTGGTCCTTCACATGGTGATGGCCACCCGATTGGCGGGGGAAGACGCACCGTGGCTGCGCGGCCTCCCCGGCCAAGCTTTCACTCGACAGAGGTGCTACCGGAGTTTGTCGTGTGGTCGGTAGATCCGACCGGCAACTAGCTCCAGCTCCCCCGCTTCTTTGCCGATGAACTGCTGGCCGATGGCCCTGGCAGGCTCTGGCTGCAAGCGGACGTCTGTTGCAGCAGGGCTTCCTGGGTCGCGGTGGAGATCTCTGTCGCCTGGAACGTGGCCCTGGCCCGCGGCTGGCAGACATTTGTGAAAGGATCGAGAAGAGGTGTCTAGAGGGGGGTGATTAGACACTAAGTGAGAAAAGGTGCAGTTTTTAATTTCTTTAAGTTCAAGTGGAGTTTAGGCACACATTTAACAATCACAATATATATCAAGCAAGCATGCAAAGAGTATATGAGCAGCGGAAAGTAAAGCATGCAACTTGCAAGAATGTAAAGGGATGGGATTGGAGTGTGCAAACACAATTTGGAGACATGGAGATTTTTGAGACGTGGTTCCAATTGGTGGTGCTATCGTACATCCACGTTGATGGAGACTTCAACCCACGAAGGGTAACGGCTGCGCAAGTCCACGGAGGGCTACACCCACGAAGGGTCCACGAAGAAGCAACCTTGTCTATCCCACCATGGTCGTCTCCCACGAAGGACTTGCCTCACTAAGGTAGATCTTCACGAAGTAGGCGATCTCATTGCCCTTACAAACTCCTTGGTTCAACTCCACAATCTTGTCGGAGGCTCCCAAGTGACACCTAGCCAATCTAGGAGACACCACTCTCCAAGAAGTAACAAATGGTGTGTTGATGATGAACTCCTTGCTCTTGTGCTTCAAATGATAGTCTCCCAAACACTCAACTCTCTCTCACAGGATTTGGATTTGGTGGAAAGAAGATTTGAGTGGAAAGCAACTTGGGGAAGGCTAGAGATCAAGATTCATATGGTAGGAATGGAATATCTTGGCCTCAACACAAGTGTAGGTGGTTCTCTCTCAGAAAATGTATGTTGGAAGTGTAGGCATGTTCTGATGGCTCTCTCCACAAATGAAGAGTGGGTGGAGGGGTATATATAGCCTCCACACAAAATCTAACCGTTACAAACAACTTACCAATCTCGGTGGGACTGAATTGAGAAACTCGGTCGAACCGATTCGGCAAATAATGTGACCGTTAGGATTTTCGGTGGGACCGACATGCAACTCGGTAGGACCGATATGGTTAGGGTTGGGGAATAACGTAATCGGTGAGACCGATTACACAAACTCGATGGAATCGATTTTAGTGATCAGCTAACCAGAGAGTTGGTCAGGGAAACTTGGTGGGACTGATTCACTCATCTTGGTTGGACCGAAATGTTATGAAGAGGAATGGAGAGTTTGCATTGTAATCTCGGTAGAACCGATTACACAAACTCGGTAGGACCGATTTTGGTAATGGACATACACAGAGAGATTACAATCCCATCTCCGTGAGACCGAGATCCCTATCGGTGAGACCGATTTTGCCTAGGGTTTGTGGTAGTGGCTATGACATCTGAACTCCGTGGCGCCGGATAGAAAGAATCGGTAGGGCCGAGTTGGACTTTTGGTTTGGGTCATATGTGGATGTGAGAAGGTAGTTGAAGGCTTTGGAGCATATCACTAAGCACTTTGAGCAAGCAAGCCATTAAGCAACACCTCATCCCTTCTTGATAGTATTGGCTTTTCCTATCGACTCAATGTGATCTTGGATCACTAAAATACATAATGCAGAGTCTTGTTCTTGGAGCTTGAGCCAATCCTTTGTCCTTAGCATCTTGAAGGGGTTCCACATCCTCTAGTCTATGCCACTTCATTGTTGAACTTACCTGAAACATACTAGGTAAAAGTGTTAGTCCAACAAGAGATATGTTGACATTAATTACTAAAATCACCCAGGGAGCACTTGTTCTTTCAATCCCCCCTTTTTGGTAATTGATGACAACATACATCAAAGCTTTTAGATAAAGATATAGCGAATAACAAGTAAAGCTTTGGAAAGACATGTAACATGCATAGGCTCCCCCTACATGTATGCAATCATGTAAATATGGAATATAGGAGCATGTGAATGCATAAGTATGACAGAGTAAGCAATGTGTTACATGTATCCTGGTTATGTGCATCAGAGCAAAATGATGCGAATATGGGAAATGTACCTTCATGCCTATGAGTTCTTCTTGCAAACAGTATTTACATCAGCAAGAATTCCTCATACACATGACTATGATGCATATACTTACCTTGTGGTCTTGAGTTGTCTTAGGATGGAATGAACCTGCATAAACAAGGTTAGATGACACAGATACACCTACTGGCTAGAGCAAACAAACGCAACCACAAGAAACCAAGACTAGGATGACATGTAGAGTGAGTACTAAGTACCACAGTGAAGTAGACATGTCCCCAAAGGTAAGGATGTGCAATGAATTCAAGGATTTCCTTCCCTTAGATGTCTTGCCCCCCCTGAATCTAGCATGGGATACTAGGAGAAGATAGGGAACAGAAAATCAGAGCTCAAGGAAAAGAAATAAAACTAATGCAAGCAAACAAATATGAACATGTCTTTCCCCTCTTGAAGACATGTGACTTCTCTCCTCTTGAACACCAAGCATCTGGGGTCCTTGATGATTACTTTCTCCCCTTGAGTATTCTCTCCCCCTATAGATATGATCAAGCTTTGGTGTGATCTCTCTCTCCCCCTTTGACATCAATTTCCAAGAAGGGTCCTTCTGGATTTTTGTCACGAATGAGTTTGGTCCTTGAGTCACAGAACAAAGCAGCAAGTTGAATGTGCTGCTGGTAGAGGACAAGATTCATTGAGTGGAGCTGGATCAAGAAGAATGTAGGAACAAGTGGCAAGCTGTCTTTCCTGTTGTCAAAATCGGTGGCACCGAGTTTTATGCTTCGGTTGCACCGAGATGTTTCGGTTGGACTGAAGGCATGGACCGGTGTGACCGAATTCATTACAGAGAAGACACTTGTCACCTTAGCTCACTAGACAAGTAAGATCTCACAAGGATTTGCAAGGAATTAACTGAAAGATTTGCAATGAATTTGATGCAGGGAATGCGGAACATAAATTAAAAGAAAAGAAATCCAGATGAAGTTTTTTTATGCATGAGACAAATGCAAGAGCAAGATACGTCTCCGTCGTATCTATAATTTTTGACCGTTCCATGCCAATATTCTTCAACTTTCATATACTTTTGGCAACTTTTTATAATATTTTTGGGACTAACATATTGATCCAGTGCCCAGTGCCAGTTCCTGTTTGTTGCTTGTTTTATGTTTCGCAGAAAACCAATATCAAACAGAGTCCAAATGGGATAAAAATGGACGGAGAATTATTTTGGAATATTTGGGATTTTCTGGAGGAAGAATCAACGGGAAACGGTGTCCGAGGTGGCCACAAGACAGGGGGCGCGCCCACACCCCCTGGGCGTGCCTAGCACTCTCGTGGTCCACTCGTAAGGCGGATATGCCCTTCTTTTGCGGCAAGAAAGCTAATTTTATGAGTAAAATCTGGGCGAAAGATTCACCCCAATCGGAGTTACGGATCTCCGGATATTTAAGAAACGGTGAAGGGGTAGAATCAGGGAACACAGAAACAGAGAGATAGATCCAATCTCGGAGGGGCTCTCGCCCCTCCCAAGCCATGGGAGCCAAGGACCAGAGGGGAAACCCTTCTCCCATCTAGGGAGGAGGTCAAGGAAGAAGAAGAAGAAGGGGGCCTCTCTCCCCCTTGCTTCCGGTGGCGCCGGAGCGCTCCCGGGGCCATCATCATCACCGCGATCTTCACCAACACCTCTGCCATATTCACCAACATCTCCATCACCTCCCCCCGTCTATATCCAGCGGTCCACTCTCCCGCAACCCGCTGTACCCTCTACTTGAACATGGTGCTTTATGATTCATATTATTATCCAATGATGTGTTGCCATCCTATGATGTCTGAGTAGATTTTCGTTGTCCTATTAGTGATTGATGAATTGCTATGATTGGTCTGAGTGGCATGTTTTATTATTGGTGCTGTCCTATTGTGCCCTCCGTGTTGCGCAAGCATGAGGGATTCCCGATGTAGGGTTTGTAATATGTTTATGATTTGCTTATGGTGGGTGGCGTGAGTGACAGAAGCACATACCCAAGTAAGTAGGTTGTTTGCATATGGGATAAAGGGGACTTGATACTTTAATGCTATGGTTGGGTTTTACCTTTATGAATCTTTAGTAGTTGCGGATGCTTGCTAGAGTTCCAATCATAAGTGCATATGATCCAAGTAGAGAAAGTATGTTAGCTTACGCCTCTCCCTCAAATAGAATTGCAATAGTGATTACCGGTCTAGTAGCATAGTCAATTTCTTAGGGACAATTTCACAACTCCTACCACCACTTTTTCCACACTCGCTATATTTACTTTATTGCTTCTTTATCTAAACAGCCCCTACTTTTTATTTATGCGTTGTTTATTATCTTGCAAACCTATCCTATCACACCTACAAAGTACTTCTAGTTTCATACTTGTTCTAGGTAAACCGAACGTCAAGCATGCGTAGAGTCGTATCAGTGGCCGAGAGGACTTGAGAGAGTATTTGTTCTACCTTTAGCTCCTCGTTGGGTTCAACACTCTTATCGAAAGAGGCTACAACTATCCCGTATACTTGCGGGTTATCAAGACCTTTTTCTGGCGCCGTTGCCGGGGAGTCATAGCGTGGGGTTAATATTCTCGTGTGTGCTTGTTTGCTTTATCACTAAGTAATTTTTATTTGCTGTTCTTAGTTGTTTTCTATCTTTAGTTATGGGTAGAAAATGCAAAATACCAAAAAAATAGTTGTACCTACTACACCAATGGTTGAAGAACCACTCAAAATCTATCACACTCCTGAAGCTTTTTACTTGGATCATCTTTGATCCCTTTGTGCTCGTGCTGAAACCCCAACTAGCTTAGTTGAGGGAAAATCTTTAGATGAGCATGCTTGTTATGTGCGACACCGTATATCTGAAAAAGGGAATCTATTATGGGATCAAATTCAATGTTTGCAATTCTATGCTTGGACTTTATGTGAATCATATGATTTACTTGTTGTTCTGAAAACCCTAAGAAACACCTTCCCTACCAATGCTTGTATAGTGATAATGGAATCGTATCTTGATATGCTAAGGGTGTTTATTATTACTATGATGTTCAACAAATTGAAGAATTTGTTGCTTTTAAGGGTGCTTATGAAATTGCTTCTTTCATTGAAAAGTATGATGCTACTCTCTACAAATCTGAAATTTTTGCCATACTTGAATATTGCTATGATAATTATGCTTCTAATGCCTATGTTAAACTATATATTGAGGCCTACCCCGCTGTCCAAGAAGAGACTAATATTTTGCAGGAAGCTATGGAAGAAGAAGGTGATGAAACTATGAGCTCATTGGATGAAAAAGATGATGAGGAGAGCGAAGAACAAAAGGAGGAAGAGCGGATTGATCACCCGTGCTCACCTTCTAATGAGAGTAACTCTTCAACTCATACATTGTTTAATTCCCCTTTGTGCTTACCGAAGGATGATTGCTATGATGATTGCTATGATCCCGTTGATTCTCTTAAAATACCCCTTTTTGATGATGCTTGCTATGCTTGTGGCCAAGATGCCAATATGAATTATGCTTATGGAGATGAACTTGCTATAGTTCCTTATGTTAAACATGAAATTGTTGATATTGCACCCACACATGATAGTCCTGTTATCTTTTTGAATTCTCCAAACTACACTATATCGGAGAAGTTTGTGCTTATTAAGGATTATGTTGAGGGGTTGCATTCTACCGTGGCACATGATGATTTTGATGAATATAATATGCATGTGCTTTCTGCTCCTACTAGCAATTATTATGAGAGAGGAACTACATCTCCGCCTCTTTATGTTTCCAACACGATAGAATTGCAACAAACTGCTTATACTATGCATTGGCCTTTACTTGGTGTGCATGAATTATCCTTTTATGGCATGCCGATGCATAGGAAGAGAGTTAGACTTCGTTGCTGCATGATATATGTTACTTTGTGCTCACTACTAAATTACAAATCATTGTTAATTAAAATTGGCTTTGATATACCTTGGGATCCGGGTGGATCCATTACTTGAGCACTATATGCCTAGCTTAATGGCTTTAAAGAAAGTGCTGCCAGAGAGACAACCCGGAAGTTTTAGGGAGTCATTTATTTCTTTTGAGTGCTTTCATATAGTTTAAAAACAAAAAAAATAAAGAGGGGAACCTAAAAACTTTTCAAAAAGGAAAGTGAAAGTGAGAGAGACAAGCATTGTTGAAGTGGGAGAGCTCCTTGAACTTTGTTCATGCTCACGGAAACTTTGTGAATCTTAATTACAGAAACTTTTCATCAAAAATAAGTATCCCCTTGTACAATTTCATTGTATTATAAAAATAATGTGCCAAGGTTTGCCTTTAGGATGTTTATGATGCTTGTTGGTTTGTACGGTGCAGGACAGAAACTGTGGCTGTAGTGCACGATTTTACATTTTTAACTGGAGAGTCAAATGGTTCTGATTCTTTTAGAACCGTCTTTCTATACAACTTTTTATTTTTCCTAATTTTTGTAGAATTGTTGGGGTATCAGAAGTATGGTGAATGTTCAGATTTCTACAGACTGTTCTGTTTTTGACAGATTCTGTTTTTGATGCATAGTTTGCTTGTTTTGATGAAACTATCAATTTATATTAGTGGATTAAGCCATGGAAAAGTTATATTACAGTAGACACAGTGCAAAAACAAAATATAAATTGGTTTGCTACAATACTTAGAGTAGTGATTTTCTTTATTATACTAACGGATCTTACCGAGTTTTCTGTTGAAGTTTTGTGTGGATGAAGTGTCTAATCGAGGAAGTTTCGATATGAGGAAAAGGAAGAGAGGCAAGAGCTCAAGCTTGGGGATGCCCGAGGCACCCCAAGTAAATATTCAAGAAGACTCAAGCGTCTAAGCTTGGGGATGCCCCAGAAGGCATCCCCTCTTTCTTCAACAAGTATCAGTATGTTTTCGGATTCATTTCGTTCATGCATTATGTGCAAGTCTTGGAGCGTCTTTTGCATTTAGTTTTCACTTTTCTTTTATGCACCATGCTGGTATGAGATAGTCCTTGGTTGATTTATAGAATTCTCATTTCACTTCATTTAAATCTTTTGAGTATGGCTTTATAGAATGCTTCATGTATATCGTTTGAAGTTTGGATTGCCTGTTTCTCTTCACATAGAAAACCGCCATTTGTAGAATGCTCTTTTGCTTCATTTATATTTGTTAGAGCGTGGGCATATCTTTTGTAGGAATAATTAAACTCCCTTGCTTCATTTACATCAATTTAGAGAGATGACAGGAATTGGTCATTCACATGGTTAGTCATAAAATCCTACATAAACTTGTAGATCGCTGAATATGATATGTTTGATTCCTTGCAATAGTTTTGCGATATAAAGATGGTGATATTAGAGTCATGCTAGTGGGTGGTTGTGTATTGTATAGACACTTGTGTTGAGGTTTGCAAGTCCCGTAGCATGCACGTATGGTAACCGTTGTGTGACAAATTTGAAGCATGGGGTGTTTCTTTGATTGTCTTCCTTATGAGTGGCAGTCGGGGATGAGCGATGGTCTTTTCCTACCAATCTATCCCCTAGGGGCATGCATAGTAGTACTTTGCTTCGAGGGCTAATAAACTTTTGCAATAAGTATATGAGTTCTTTATGACTAATGTGAGTCCATGGATTATACATGCTTTTACCTTTCCATCATTGCTAGCCTCTTCGGTGCCGTGCATTTCCCTTTATCACCTCGAGAGTTGGTGCAAACTTCGCCGGTGCATCCAAACCCCATGATACGATACGCTCTATCACACATAAGCCTCATTATATCTTCCTCAAAACAGCCACCATACCTACCTATTATGGCATTTCCATAGCCATTCCGAGATATATTGCCATGCAACTTCCATCATCATCATATACATGACTTGAGCATTCATTGTCATATTGCTTTGCATGATCGTAAGATAGCTAGCATGATGTTTTCATGGCTTGTCCATTTTTTGATGTCATTGCTACGCCAGATCATTGCACATCGCGGTACACCGCCGGAGGCATTTATATAGAGTCATATCTTTGTTCTAGTATTAAGCTGTAATATCGAGTTGTAAGTAAATAAAAGTGTGATGATCATCATTATAGAGCATTGCCCCATAAAAAGAAAAAAAGGAAAGGCCAAAGAAGCCTAAAAAAGGGGGGGCCAAATAAGCCCACCCAAAAAGAAAAAGAAAGAAAAAAAGAAAAAAATGAAAAAAAGGGGGCAATGTTACTATCCTTTTTCCACACTTGTGCTTCAAAGTAGCACCATGTTCTTCATATAGAGAGTCTCATATGTTGTCACTTTCATTTACTAGTGGGAATTTTCATTATAGAACTTGGCTCGTATATTCCAACAATGGGCTTCCTCAAATGCCCTAGGTCTTCATGAGCAAGCAAGTTGGATGCACACCCACTTAGTTTTCAGTTTGAGCTTTCATACACTTATAGCTCTAGTGCATCCGTTGCATGGCAATCCCTACTCCTCGCATTGACATCAATTGATGGGCATCTCCATAGCCCATTGATTAGCCGCGTTGATGTGAGACTTTCTCCTTTTTTGTCTTCTCCACATAACCTCCATCATTATATTCTATTCCACCTATAGTGCTATATACATGGCTTGCGCTCATGTATTGCGTGAGGGTTGAAAAGGCTGAAGCGCGTTAAAAAGTATGAACCAATTGCTCGGCTCGTCATCGGGGTTGTGCATGATGGGAGCATTTTGTGTGACGAAAATGAAGCATGGCCAAACTGTATGATTTTGTAGGGATAAGCTTGCTTTTGCCTTGTTGTTTTGAAAAGACATGATTGTTTTATTGGTACGCTCGAAGTATTATTGTTTTTTATGTCAAATGATAGACTATTGCTTTGAATCACTCGTGTCTTAATATTCATACCATGATTATACATATGATCAAGATTATGCTAGGTAGCATTCCACATAAAAAATTATCTTTTTTATCATTGACCCACTCGAGGACGAGCAGGAATTAAGCTTGGGGATGCTGATACGTCTCCTTCGTATCTATAATTTTTGATTGTTCCATGCCAATATTCTTCAACTTTCATATACTTTTGGCAACTTTTTATACTATTTTTGGGACTAACATATTGATCCAATGCCCAGTGCCAGTTCCTGTTTGTTGCATGTTTTATGTTTCGCAGAAAACCAATATCAAACGGAGTCCAAACGGGATAAAAATGGACGGAGAATTATTTTGGAATATTTGGGATTTTCTGGAGGAAGAATCAACGTGAAACGGTGTCTGAGGTGGCCATGAGATAGGGGGGCGCGCCCACACCCCCTGGGCGCGCCTGGCACTCTCGTGGGCCACCCGTAAGGCAGTTGATGCCCTTCGTTTGCCGCAAGAAAGCTAATTTTATGAGAAAAATTTGGGCGAAAGATTCACCCCAATCGGAGTTACGGATCTCTGGATATTTAGGAAACGGTGAAGGGGTAGAATCAGGGAACGCAGAAACAGAGAGATAGATCCAATCTCAGAGGGGCTCTCGCCCCTCCCAAGCCATGGGAGCCAAGGACCAGAGGGGAAACCCTTCTCCCATCTACGGAGCAGGTCAAGGAAGAAGAAGAAGAAGAAGGGGGCCTCTCTCCCCCTTGCTTCCGGTGCGCCGGAGCGCTGCCGGTGGCCATCATCATCACCGCGATCTTCACCAACACTTCCGCCATCTTCACCAACATCTCCACCACCTTTCCCCGTCTATATCCAGCGGTCCACTCTCCCGCAACCCGTTGTACCCTCTACTTGAACATGGTGCTTTATGCTTCATATTATTATCCAATGATGTGTTGCCATCCTATGATGTCTGAGTAGATTTTCGTTGTCCTATCGGTGATTGATGAATTGCTATGATTGGTTTGAGTTGCGTGTTTTATTATTGGTGCTGTCCTATTGTGCCCTCCGTGTCGCGCAAGCGTGAGGGATTCCCGCTGTAGGGTTTGCAATATGTTTATGATTTGCTTATGGTGGGTGGCGTGAGTGACAGAAGCACAGACCCGAGTAAGTAGGTTGTTTGCGTATGGGATAAAGGGGACTTGATATAAGTAGGTTGTTTGCATATGGGATAAAGGGGACTTGATACTTTAATGCTATGGTTGGGTTTTACCTTAATGAATCTTTAGTAGTTGCGGATGCTTGCTAGAGTTCCAATCATAAGTGCATATGATCCAAGTAGAGAAAGTATGTTAGCTTACGCCTCTCCCTCAAATAGAATTGCAATAGTGATTACCGGTCTAGTAACATAGTCAATTTCTTAGGGACAATTTCATAACTCCTACCACCACTTTTTCCACACTCGCTATATTTACTTTATTGCTTCTTTATGTAAACAGCCCCTACTTTTTATTTATGCGTTCTTTATTAGCTTGCAAACCTATCCTATCACACCTACAAAGTACTTCCAGTTTCATACTTGTTCTAGGTAAAGCGAATGTCAAGCGTGCGTAAAGTCGTATCAGTGGCCGATAGGACTTGAGAGAGTATTTGTTCTACCTTTAGCTCATCGTTGGGTTAGACACTCTTACTTATCTGTAAGTGCATCTAGGGCCACCCCTAGTTGGTTTTGGAGTATTGACGACAAACCTGGTTGAGGGACTAATGTGTTTGTGAGAATTGCAGGATAACACAGGTAGTAGTCCCTCATTGATTCGGTTTACCTACCGGAGATGACCCCTAAAAATGCGTGAAGACATTGAAGACAATGGTGGTCTCTGAAGATATTCACATTGAAGACTATGACATGAGAAGACATTGAGTGAAGACTATGGAGCACGAAGACTTAGTTGTTTCGTTGTTTCTTTTTCTTCTTTGTTGAGTCATAGGAACCAACACACTGTTAAGTGGGGTCCAAGTGAACAAAGTCAGAGTGACTGAAGTGATGCTCAACCAAATCCTATGTCTTCGAGCGAAGACAATGAGAGCAAATCTTATCCAGAGTCGGATAAGTCAGCTTTACTTGTAGCCCAAGTCAAGCTGCCGCGTGTGTTTGAAATCTGACCGTTGTGACACGTGTCAGTTCCTTAGTGACCCAGGGTCATTTCAGACAAATCAGGTCGGGTTGCCCAGTGGCTATAAATAGCCCACCCCCTACACCATAAATTGGTGGCTGCTCAGAGTTAGATAGACTTTTGTCGTTTGAGAGCAACCCACCTCCGAAGCCTTTGAGAGAGAATCCTTGCGAGGACAAAGCCCAAACCACCCAGAGCCCAGAGAGTGTTTGGCATCACTGAAGTCTTTCTGTCCGTGTGATCTGAAGACTTGTTACACTTGAGGACTATGAATCCTCCAGCCGGTTAGGCGTCACGTTCTGAGCATCCAAGAGTCATTGTGGATTGCCGGTGAACAAAGTCTGTGAAGGTCTGGGAGTCTACCTTGAAGACTTACCAGAGTGATTGGGCGGGGACTAGGTGTCCTTAGCTCAAGGGGAATAACGTGAAGATGCGGTCTTCTGAGTTAAATCTCAGCCTCCCTAACCATACGTACAGTTGTCACAGCAACTGGAACTGGTCGAACAATCCACTGTCTTCCTGAAGCTACTGGTTCTATCCCTCACTTCTCTTTACTTATAGTTTGTCTTCGTGAAGTCATTGCCTGCTTGCATAATCTGTTTGACTTCACTATTTGACTACTTGTCCTGATTGGCTTCATACTATCTTCCACCCTGATCCTTACTACCTAGATGCTAATAGTCTTCATGCTTTCACTTCATTGAATACTTGACTGTGGCTTGTCTAGTGTAGTCTACCTTCCGCTGCATACGAATAGTGTTGTTTCTCCTGTTTGTCTTTGAAACTCCCATGTTTTGAAGACTTTCATAAAAATCGCCTATTCACCCCCCCTCTAGTCGATAACTAGCACTTTCAATTGGTATCAGATCAAGGTACTCCCTTGTTCTGTGTGATTCGGTTTAACCACCTGGAGTTTAGCTATGTCGACTGCAGGGATAATCAAGGTCTCCGCTGCATGTCCCATCTTTGATGGCACTGAATATCCCTACTGGAAGAATAGGATGCGCATGCATCTTGAAGCCATTGATGTCGATCTATGGTATGTCGTCAAGAATGGCGTTCCCAATGCTGGTGAAGGTGTCACCCCCGCTGATGTGAAGAAGTTCATTCAACTGGAGTCTACCGCCAAGAACATCATCTGTGGTCATCTGACCAAAGAGCAGTATGGCCGTGTGAGCGCTCTAGAAATGTTGAAGCTAGTCTGGGACTGGCTCTCCAAGGTCAATGAAGGTGTCTCAACACAACGTGATCAATGAATCAGTACTCTTCGCAACCTCTTCAACCGCTTCAAAAGACACGACAACGAGAACGTCCAGCTCACGTTTGATCGCCTCACTGATATCACCAATGAGCTCCGTGCACTCGGTGCAACTGACATTATGAAGCATGAAATTGTGAAGACACTACTGAGATCTCTTGACAGCTCATTTTACACCTTAGCCCTGATGATACAAGAAGGCCCTAATTTCAAGACACTCGATCCGACTGACATACTCGAGAGGCTCAACACACATGAGTACCAGCTATCTGAGAAACGAGATATCTATGGCCCCAACTACGGTCGAACTCGTGCCTTGAAGGCAAAGGCTGCGGCTTCCTCATCTGGAGAAGAATCTGACTGCAATTCTGATGATCCTGAAGACATTGGAAAGGAGCTTGCTATGCTTGTGAAGAAGTTCCAGAGATTCACTAGGAAGAAAAACTTCAGAAAGTGTCGTGGAATTATCACGTCAGATGTCCTTGTGAAAGGACTTAGTCGTGGAGCCATCGCAACGGGTTAGCTTGAAGGGGTTAAACCGAAAAAGGGACACGGAAGTTATACTAGTTCGGCCCCTTCGATGAAGGTAAAAGCCTACGTCTAGTTGTGATGGAATTGATTGGGGTTTCGATGATCAGGGAGCGTAATACGCTTGCCTGAGTCTCGAGTTTGTTGTTTCTTGTCCCTGAACCGCCGCCGGGTCGTCCCCTTATATACACGGGTTGACGCCCAGCCGGTTTACAGAGTCCCGAGGCCAACTCATACAAGTGTTCGGCTCGGTCTCTCCTTATCTTACAATACAAGCTATATGACTATGGCGGTTTACCCTTATGGGCCCTAATCCGCCTTTGGGCTCCGGGCCTCTAAGCTTCATAGTAAAGCGCCATCTTTTGAGTCTTCGTGGGCTTCAATATGGTTGAGCGTGAATCGGCCCCTCCTGGGCGGTTTACACTCATTAATTATATCCCCAACATTAGGCCCCAGATTGATTTGAACCTGTCCATGTTAATCTTCAGTACTTAGAAAAATCCTGTTAACGTCTTCCTTCATTTCTCGTAAACCGCCACGATGCCTTCTTTTGTTAACCCGCCGTGACGTCATCCTCTAGATACAGCAACGGATCATCATGACGTCATTTCTGTAAAAAATGAATAAAAAGATTCCCTTCATTTAATGTCATCCCGGAAATCGAGGCGACAGCTGCACCACTTGCCGCTTTGGACTCCTCGATTCTCGCGCCTGTCACTTATCCCCCTGCCCTGTTATAAATGAGTCCGACGGGCACTTTCATTTTCTCCCCTTTCTTCTCTTCTTCTTCCTCGCGACCAAAAGAACCCCAGCGCCGCCGCCGCCGTCGATCTTCGAATCTGCACCGACCAAGGCCGCTGCATCACCCTGTTTGTTCCAGAGATCCTGCTGCACTCTTCCGCCGCTGTGTGACCCTGGTAAGTTCTCTTCCCTGTAACCCTAGATCTCCATTAGGGTTTCAAGTTCATCCATGTTCATCACCGTTCATCAGTCCCTTAGTGTTCCTCCTTCAAGTCTTCCTATTGAGTATATGTATGTGCGCCTGATAGTTTTGAACTGCGGTTAGATCCATGTTGTTAGTTCACCGTACCGTAGCATCTTACTGCCTCTGAATAGACTCCGTCTGGTTCGTCTCTATTCCTCTTTAGCACCATTGTAGGGCTCGGGAACATTTTCTTTAGCTATCCACGATAGATCCAAAATCGTACTGCCATATTGTGAAACCTGTTTTTGTAACACTTAGCGGAAATTTCGAATTCTGGTCATCCTGCCTATAGGCGGTTTAACTCCTTAAAAGTCAATCCTCCATATGACATTAGCCCTCTCTTAAACCGCCAACTGAACTCGCACAGTATCCTTCTCCGGTTTAACACTGAATTGTACACCTTAAACCGGCACTTTTTATTTTCAGTTCCTCTTTCCGGAATGTCGAAGCAATTTTCTGCTTGCAATTGGGTTCCATCCCAGATCACAGAGACACAGATCAATAGCTACGTTACCACTGGTGCTTTAGCCTCGAAGAGGATTCTCCACTGGCGAGTTCCGGGATCGGAATGTCCACCTGAACCTCAAGAGGGAGAGGTGATTGTTTTTATGCAACATTTAGACCGGGGATTTAGTCCGTCCGGATCAAAAAATTTCCGGGATGTCCTCTCTAGCTTCCAACTCCATCCGCAAGATATTGGTCCGAACTCTATATCAAATATATGCAACTTTCAAGTATTATGCGAAGTTTACCTTCAAGAAGAGCCAACCGTGGAGCTATTCCGGGATTTCTTTCATCTGAACCGCGGCACATAATTCTCAGATGGCCCCAACACAGAGCTTGGTGGCGTATCAATTCAAAAGAGGAAAGAAGTTGATTTCCCTCATGCCAAACACCATAGCCATCCTAAAGATTGGAACCAGACCTGGTTTTACTGCCGAAATACTGCTCCTGATGGAGAAAATCCCTTGCCGGGCTACCGCCCTCACCGGCTTAGCAATGGCCACCCAATGCCTCCGCGTCTAACCACCGCGGAACGGAAGAATTTTGCTCCTCAACTCGCCAAGCTCCGGGCTCTGATGGCCAACGGTTTAACTGGCATTGATCTTGTCCGCTGCTTGGTGTCGTGGGGCATTCTGCCTATGAGCCGCCACCCCGGATTGATGCATGAATATACCGGAAGCGTAAAAGACCCTCAACGGTATCATGAAGTAATAATGACCGAGCTTGAAATCACTGAATGTGTAAAGAGGATGCTTGATGAACCGGTCTCTGCATGCAGCCAAACCGGTTTGGCTCCGTTTTGCGTCTCCAATAAACCGCCGGCGGTAAGTTCATGTATATACTTTAATGATTTCCGCATTGACTGTTTACTAACCTTTATTTACCTTAATACCAGGCCAACAACTCTTTCTGGAAACGTAATAAACCGGCCCGTGCTCCTCGTGTAAAAACCAAGGTCACCAAGAAGGCCGGAAAGAAGAAAGCCGCCGAATCTTGTGATCTGCCGGAGGAGGAAGAATCAGACGCAGAGGTAGAACTTGACTCACTTGGCTCCCTTTTCGTATATCTTATTGACAATGATCCTCTTCAGGATGACACTGAGGCCAGCCATGCAGATCATGTTGAGGTAATTCTTCTTTCTTCCGACTCAGAGCCTGTGCCGGCTCAAAGAATTCGCCGTACAGTCCAAAAAGTAAAACAATCTCACCCCCTTGCTCATTTGGATCCAAAATTTTCTTTGAAGAAACGGCAAGCGGAAGAACGTCGCACAACCCGGCATAGTGGTCAACAAATCACTTCGTCTGGTTTAGCTGATACACCCTCCCGGAAACACTGTCCAGAGGTGATTTGTTCTCCTAAAAAACAATATCCTTTAAAAGGTTTCTTCCGATGTCCTCTCAATCCGTCTGACCCGAATTACCAGGCTTCTTCCAGCTCGTCTGGCGGTTCGTCAACCACCCAATTGCCTCCTCTCAAAGTTGTCGCTGGTTAAGTGTTACCTGATTTAACTTTATTTTGTTGGTTTACCATATTCTAACCTTTTACGTTACAGCGCCAAAGCTCGATTAAGCAAGAAGGCGAAGACCAGCGACCCCACTGTTGAAGTTGATCCGGAAAGGACACCCAAGCATCATGACAAAAACCCAGATGTTGCCATGGACAGCTCTGCTGGGCCAAATCAAGATGGTAATGCTAACCCGCCAGAAGCTGAACCGACTGCAGAAGCTGATACTTCAAATCCTCCTGCTTCTCCAAGCCCAACAATGGAACAACGGGACTCAATTGCTGATCCGCCAAGTCCAGCTAACAAACCGCCAAGCCCTTCCACGAAAGTACCAAGCCCTGTTCAGAATATTAATTCTTCTAGCCCGCCCAGGGATGATGACGTTATTGTTACGGGCACTGCATATAACGCCCCTGGAAATCCAGTTGCTCTGTCAAAGCACACTGCTAAGGATGAATTTACTGCCATGAACAAAGGGAAGGGTAAGACTGATCTGTCTGCTTATACCGATTTCTCCGCTCAAGATCTTCATTTCGTCTTTCTGAACCGACTGTATACAAGCCGTGATTTTGAAGCTGGTTTGGTAAATCTGATGAAGGAGCGCTATGAGGTAAACATTGCACTTTAGAAGTTCTGCCCCTTCATTGCATTGTAGCCCCCAAGGGCCGGTTTGTCTTGAGAAAGTCAAACCGGTACTTTATACACTTCATGTTGTAACTTGTGAACTGTCCTTTGTCTGATCAAATACACATTAGCCCCCAAGTGCCAAGATTAAAACTTGTATTAATCCTTGGGACTTGAAGTATCCGCATAAAAAAATGATCCGCATTAGCCCCCAAGTGCCGAGTGTATAACTGGTTATATGCTTGGGACTTTGAACAAAGATATTAGCATGCTCTCTTACTATTGCAGAGTGAAATAAATCAACAAACCTCACAAATTGCTGATCTTCGAGCAAATCTTGAGACCCAACAAGCAGAAACCACCAAAGCCAAGGATGAGCTGAAAACCGCCTTGACCACCATGGAGCAGCTTAAAGAATGGTTTAAATCTGAGTAGGCCAACTGGGACACTGAGAAGGCCGGACTGGTGAAGCGGGCAGAGACTGCTGAAGTGGCTCTTAAACCGGTGACAGAAGAATTATCTGGACTGAACCGCCAAATCAATGCCATGACCTCTGCTATATTTGGTAAGTAGTGGTTGCCAAAAGTTGTATCCCTTTGAAGTTTCATCGGTTTAACATGTATTTCTTGAACCGATATAGGAAGTCGCATCGCTCACCTAGGGTCTGACATGTGGAAGAAGCTTAAAGCGGCATATACACTGATTGAGCAGCTGTATACCGGCGCTCAACGGGTTATATGCGCAGCTTCGTATGATAATTCGGCACCAACACTTATCAAAGACACGCTGGATCGTCTCTCAATGACGCCAGCACAAATAGAAGAACTGAAGCGATCCGCTGCTCGGGCAGGCGCTTTGCTAGCGCTGACTCGAGCCAAGGCATGGATAGCTGATCTTGACCCGGCTGATATATCCAAAGGCTTCCCCAGTGCCCAAGAAAATGGCGAAGAATTTGACAATGATGCCCTGAAACGGGTAACAAGGGAGATGCGTCCTTTGGCGAGTCAACTAGCAGAAGAGGCGAACTTGACGGTTCACCGATCGTTCTATGATGCAGACAACGAACGGGTTGAAGCTGTGATTCCTGAAGTGTAGAGCCTCATTCCACCAATCCGTAAGCATACTTACGCTCCTGACGTTGATCCGGCTGAGCTTATAAGTGAAGAGGCTATGTTTCAGGCCTTAACCCGGATTGACTGGACCACCAATGACTTCCAGTCATTGGATGAGGAGGAGGTTGAACCGACGCCAGATGATCCGTCTACCTCACGTCAACCCGGTGATGAAGCTTAATCCGTGAAGACGGTTGATACATCAGGAACGATCAATGAATACTTCCATTATTTTGGGCCTTGGAATGCCATGTAATAGGATAGCAAGAAACTTATGCTGATCTGCTGCCATCGTGCCAGAAATATTTTACGTGGACCGCCATATCAATGTCAATTTTGTTCCAAGTATCATAATATGCAATTCCTGTATGCATAAAAAGACAAAGGGTCCTGGCGGTTTACCGCCGGACGGGTCATATTGCCCAAAATAAGCCGGATTGATAATCTAATCATAATTAGAATAATTTATACATACCGGTATGATAAGATCCCTGGCTAATTGGCGGGCCAACTTGAAGTGCGATAAGGGTGAAAAACCCAAATCTGAATTCTTTGTATCTCCATCATTTTCTGATGTCGTAGATTAAGTCATGCCGGGTGATGATTCACGCCAGATGATCCGGGCTGTTGACAGGAAATCAACGCCAAGTCGGGTTGAGAAAACTCTGGTTTAAAATAAAGGTCTGTCAACGTAAAGTTGCAAACCAAGCCGGTTTAAGAAATGCCGGGCTTAGAAGATGGTTGAACAAGCCAAAAAATCAGTTTAAAATTCAGCCAAAGTTCAAAATGAAAACCGTGTAGTCGAGGCTTTTTGGGGGCTGCCAAGCCCAAATGCGAGGCTTTTTGTGGGCTGCCAGGCCACTGAGTTGAACCATTTAACAAAGCCTTTTAAGATAGACCTCCAACTAGCCAATCACTGTTTTAACTTTGACAAGTGCAGGGTCTCAAGGAGAGTAACTGTCAAATGTTCGGAGGGTCGTGCCAGGATGACCTGGATAGGAGTGTGTTACTTGATGAAGGCAGGTTAACCCGGGGTTTTAGGTAAATATACCAGGCTTCCATGCCGTGGGTCGATACCCAGCTACAAGGGTCCATTCAGACTTCTTGGTATTGGACCAAGGAGCCCCCAAGTAACGTGATGAGCGGTGCTCATTAGGTGCCTATGTTTGAGTTGTGCATAGCATCAAAAACTCTCTTCGGCCCTTTGGGTGTGAAGCTCCCAAGCTTTGCGGCGTGATAGCCGGTTCAAGGGATAGTACTTCGCTTGGTCAGCTGAAGCTCCCATATAACTCAAAGAATGTTTGAGAAAAAACAGCAGAGGCCCCGCTTTGAAGCAAGGATGCTGATTTATTTATTGATGATAATATATACATTGTCAAAATATGTACATAAAAGAGAGCCTATGGCTCAAGTGTAGTAAGGCCGGAGGAGAGCTATGTTCCAGGGCCGCCGGGTCTCCTCCTCAGATTTGCGTGAGTCATCTCGAACGTCAATGAGGTAGTATGATCCGTTGTGCAGATTCTTACTGACCACAAAGGGTCCTTCCCAAGGTGGGGATAACTTGTGTATACCGGTCTGATCCTGGATAAGCCAGAGCACCAAGTCACCTTCTTGAAAGGCTCTTGTCCTAACCCGACGGCTGTGATAACGCCGCAGGTCTTGTTGATAAACCGCCGAGCGTGCCAAAGCCATATCCCGCTTCTCATCTAGTAAATCCAGTGCCTCTTGGTGGGCTTGCTCGTTGTCCGCTTCAACATAATTAGCAACCTGGGGGGAATCATGACGTATATCACTCGGGAGAACCGCCTCTGCCCCATAAACCATGAAGAAAGGCGTATATCCTGTTGATCGATTGGGGGTGGTGTTGATGCTCCACAATGCAGAAGGTAATTCTTCCACCCAACAACCCGGTGTTCGCTTCAAGGGAATCATGAGCCGGGGTTTAAGACCCTTTAAGATTTCTTGATTAGCTCGCTCTGCTTGACCGTTGGATTGAGGGTGCGCCACAGATGCTAGGTCAAGCCGGATATGCTCTCTTTGACAGAAATCCTCCATCTCACCTTTGGAGAGGTTAGTACCATTATCCGTGATGATGCTGTGTGGATAACCAAAGCGGAAAATAATCTTTTTGAGAAATTGAACCACCGTCGCTGCATCACAGTTGCTAACAGGCTCCGCTTCAACCCACTTGGTGAATTTATCAACTGCCACCAACAGGTGGGTTTTCTTGTCTCGGGAACGCTTAAAAGGCCCCACCATATCAAGCCCCCAAGTAGCAAAAGGCCAAGTGATGGGAATCATCCGTAGCTCCTGAGCCGGAACATGAGCTCTGCGGGAAATTTTTTGACAAGCATCACATCGCTTTACCAGATCCTCCGCATCAGCATGAGCTGTCAACCAGTAAAACCCGTGACGAAAAGCCTTTGCAACCAAGGACTTTGAACCGGCATGATGACCACAACCCCCTTCATGAATTTCCCGCAGGATCGCTTGGCCTTCTTCCGGAGAAACACAACGCTGAAATACGCCTGAAATGCTGCAGCGGTGTAACTCGCCATTGTGAATAACCATGGACTTGGATCGCCGGACTATCTGCCGGGCCAGGACTTCATCATCTGGTAACTCGCCCCGGTTCATATACGCCAGATATGGAACCGTCCAATCCGGCACGACATGTAAAGCGGCCACCAATTGAGCCTCCGGATCAGGAACAGCCAAATCCTCGTCTGTAGGCAACTTGACAAACAAGTTATGCAAGATATCTAAAAAGGTATTGGGAGGTACCGGTTTACGCTGAGATCCAAGCCGGCTTAAAGTGTCTGCTGCTTCATTTTTGCGCCGGTCGATATGCTCAACCTGGTAACCTTTGAAGTGACTCGCCACAATATCTACCTCGCGCCTGTAAGCCGCCATGAGTGGATCCTTAGAATCCAATGTACCAGAAACTTGCTGAGCCACCAGATCAGAATCGCCGAAGCAACAAACTCGAGTTAAGTTCATCTCTTTAGCCACACGGAGACCATGAAGTAGAGCTTCATATTCAGCTGCATTGTTAGTACAAGGAAACATCAAGCGGAGGACGTAGCAAATTTTATCACCTCGGGGGGAAGTAAGGACAACTCCAGCCCCCGAGCCTTCCAACTGCCTTGATCCATCGAAATGAATAGTCCAGTACGTATTATCCGGTTTCTCTTCTGGTGCTTGTAACTTGGTCCAGTCATTGATAAAGTCCACAAGAGCCTGAGACTTAATGGCTGTGCAAGGCACATATGTCAAACCATGTGGACCAAGCTCAATTGCCCACTTTGCAACCCGGCCAGTTGCTTCTCTGTTTCGGATGATATCGCCCAAGGGAGCCGAACTAACCACTGTGATGGGGTGACCTTGAAAATATTGCTTGAGTTTTCGACTGGCCATAAAAACCCCATACACCAACTTTTGCCAATGTGGATAGCGTTGCTTTGACTCGATCAGAACTTCACTGATGTAGTATACTGGCCGTTGAACCGGATATTCCTTCCCAGCCTCTTTACGCTCTACAATGATAGCCACACTGACCGCTCGGGCATTAGCAGCCACATATAATAGTAAAGGCTCATGATCAACTGGGGCTGCCAGAACGGGCGGTTCGACCAATTGCCGTTTTAACTCCTCAAAGGCCGCGTTGGCTGCATCACTCCAGACGAAATTATCCGCCTTCTTCAGCATCTGATACAAGGGAATGGCCTTCTCACCCAAACGACTGATAAACCGGCTGAGAGCTGCAATCCGGCCTGCGAGACGCTGAACATCATTGATGCATGTCGGTTTAGCCAAGGATATGATTGCCTTGATCTTCTCTGGATTAGCCTCATTGCCCCTGTTAGATACAAGAAAACCTAGCAGCTTGCCTGCCGGTACACCAAAGACACACTTTTCCGGGTTAAGCATCATTTTGTAAACCCGGAGGTTGTCAAACGTCTCCTTGAGATCAGCTATCAATGTCTCCTTTTCCCTGGATTTCACCACAATGTCATCCACATAGGCATGAACATTACGCCCAATCTGCGTGTGAAGACAATTTTGCACACAACGCTGATAAGTTGCCTGAGCACTCTTGAGCCCAAAGGGCATAGAAACATAGCAGAAGGCTCCAAAGGGAGTGATGAAGGCTGTTTTCTCCTGGTCCTTAACTGCCATTTTGATCTGATGGTACCCTGAGTAAGCATCCAAAAAACTCAGGCGCTCACAACCCGCCGTCGCATCAATGATCTGATCAATATGTGGGAGAGCAAAAGGATCAGCTGGGCAAGCTTTATTTAAGTCCGTGTAATCCACACACATGCACCAAGTCCCGTTTTTCTTAAGAACCAGCAACGGGTTAGCCAACCATTCAGGATGAAACACTTTAACAATAAACCCAGCAGCCAACAGCCGGGCTACCTCTTCCCCAATCGCCTTGCGTCTCTCTTCATTAAAGCGACGAAGGAATTGCCTGACCGGTTTAAACTTCGGATCAATGTTAAGAGTGTGCTCAGCGAGTTCCCTCGGTACACCTGGCATGTCAGAAGGCTTCCATGCGAAGATGTCCTGGTTCTCACGGATGAACTCGATGAGCGCGCTTTCCTATTTTGGATCCAGATTGGTGCTGATGCTGAACTGCTTGGACGAATCACTAGGTACAAAGTTAACAAGCTTTGTCTCATCTGCCGGTTTGAAGTGCAGGGTTGGGTCATGCTCAGTGGTGGGCTTCTTCAGAGGGGTCATATCTGCCGGATCAACATTCTCCTTGTAAAACTTTAACTCCTCTGTAGCACAAACCGACTCGGCGTAAGCCGCATCACTCTCTTCGCAATCTAAAGCGATTTTCCGGCTTCCATGAACCGTGATGGTTCCTTTGTGACCCGGCATCTTGAGCTGCAGGTAAATATAACAAGGCCTCGCCATGAATTTTGCATAAGCCGGTCGCCCAAACAGTGCGTGATACGGGCTATGGATTCTCACCACCTCGAAAGTCAATGTCTCAGACTGGGAATCATGCTCATCCCCAAACACAACTTCCAAAGCAATCTTGCCCACTGGATACGCCGACTTTCCTGGTACTACACCATGAGAAACAGTACTGGACGGCTTAAGATTCTTATCTGTCAGCCCCATGCGGCGGAATGTCTCATAATACAGAATATTAATACTGCTTCCTCCGTCCATAAGCACTTTGGTGAACTTGTAACCTCCCACCTGAAATGCCACCACCAGAGCTAGCTGACCCGGATTGTCAACCCGGGGCGGATGATCCTCCCTACTCCACACGATAGGTTGTTCCGACCAGCGCAGATAGCGTGGAACTGCCGGTTCAACCGCATTAACTGCCCTCTTATGTAGCTTCAGATCTCGCTTGCACAGACTAGTGGTGAACACATGATATTGTCCACCATTCAGCTGCTTCGGGTTACTCTGGTAACCTGACTGCTGTTGATTCCCTTGATTACCCTGCTGGTTATTACCGCTTTGGTTGTTCTGGTTATTCTAATTGTTCTGAAATCCAGAGCCTGAACCGCCGCCACCATGAAAACCTGGACCTGAACCGCCCGACGGGCCCTGATCATATCAGAAGAGATCAGAGTTTTTGAAATGCCTCATAATGTTGCAATCCTTCCAGAGATGAGTTGCGGGGACCTCCTTGGTTCCATGCTTTGGACAGGGCTGATTCATCAAGCGCTCCAGATTCATCGCTCCACCGCGCTGGGGCGGTTTACCCTTACGATGCTGCACGTTAGCATTAGCCACAAAATCTGAATCCGCTTTACACTTACCATTATTCCCATGGCCTCCCTCGTTGTGCTGCTATCCCTTCGCACCACCATTCCTCTTTCCCTTCTCCAGTTTCTCATTATCAGAATCGGGATCCTTGGTATTATCAGAATCGGCATATTTTACCAAGGCTGCCATGAGGGTTCCCAGGTCGTTGCAGTGGCGTTTGATTCGTCCCAACTTTTACTTCAGTGACTTAAACCGGCAATTACGCTCTAGCGTAATAATTGCTTGGCCGGCGTTAATTCGGTCAGCCGAGTGCAAAACTTCTGAGACTCGGCGCACCCAATGAGTTGTGGACTCGTTCTCGCCCTGAACACAAGCATCCAGATCTACAATGGACATGGGCTATTTGCATGTATCCTTAAAGTTGGCTATAAACCGGGCCTTTAGCTGATCCCATGACTCGATGGAATTAGCCGGCAAATTTTTCAACCACGTACGGGCTGTTCCTTCCAACATCATCGTGAAGTACTTTGCGCAAGCCGCCTCATCCACATCCAGCATCTCCATTGCCATCTCATAAGTCTCGACCCACGCCTCAGGCGGTTGATCCGCCGTGTAGTTAGGCACCTTGCGTGGACCCTTGAAATCTTTGGGCAGACGCACGTTTCGGAGAGCCGGAATGAGGCACGGCACCCCCCAGGAACTGAAAGCAAGCCCGGTGCCTCTATCAACCGATACTGCTGGCTGAACCGGGGCGGGTTGATGACGACCCAAAGCACCATCCCTTCGCGCCCTGCCATGATCCACTACTTCCTGAGCATTGCGACGCCACACGCTGCTAGATACTTCCGGTTCGTCCATCCGCCTGCTATAACTTGGGCTCGGACGAGGAGTTGAATGAATTCTATCCCGGCTGTATGAATAAGCCTGCTACTGCATTACGGTGGTTTGAAGGAGATCTCTTGCTCCCCGCATCTCAACTGCCTCTATTGAATCTCCTTCCATCGGGATGGCGGCCAGGCGTGAGGCCGCGGCAATCATGTTATCCAGGGGGCTCGAAAAGTGACCCGGTGGTGCAGGCACATACTGTGGCGGGTTGACCGTCCGTCGGGGTAGCTCCATTGCTTGTGGCTGATCCGGGGCAATCCCAGGCGCCTCGGCTTGGTTTGCGGCTGCCGGATTGCTCGGCCCAGCGCCTGGCGTCTGAAAGAGATTTACCCCTTCGTAAACCGGCGGCAATCGTGACCGATATTTCCTTCGCATTACATCCTCTGACGCAGTCCGATCTAACATGAGCCGGTAATTCTGTGCTTGTATCTGCTGCGATTGAGCATTCAAAGCGGCCTGTTCCTCAGCCATCCTAATGTCCTCAGCTACCTGGTCCTCCTTAGCCTGCGCAATTTGCTCCTTCAGTCTTGCAACCTCTGCATCGTGCTGATTCCGCGTGTCCGGGGTAACTGTCGCAGTTAACAAGGTCGCCCAAGCATCCATTAAACCGGCGAGAACCTGCGCCGGCCGGCGCACCGAGGTACCTGCCACGGCCGCTGATCCGATATCCATTGCCGCAGTAGATGAAGACCGCAACACGGGCTGTGTGCCGGCCATGTAAATAGCAACCCGACTCGGCGCTTCAAGGAGATCTGGAATACTATTGCCATCGGAATACCCCTTGGGCATACCGTCATGAATCTGGTACAAGGACTCAGTTTCACCAGTGGATGATTCACCGTCGGAGTATACCGTCGTCTCGTCTTCAGACACCGGTTCAGATTCGATCCTATGGACACATCCTACGAACGCATGCTTCACGGCGGGCGTAACCCGGGCTGGACTCGCACGCTGAGCCGTCTCGACGAGGTCGGTGCAGATGTCCGGCTCAGGGCCCGGTTCGCCGATCTTGCCAATGAAGACATGAATTCCGCGAAGGGGACCCGGTACCCGTACTCGATTGAGCCGGCTTCAGGGCCCCATCCTTTGTCGTCGATGTAGAGCTTGCCGCGACGACTCTTGGTCATCCGGCCGATCACGTACCCCTTAAGTCCTTCAGAGCAGCCCTTCAAGAACTCGACACCATCGTGCTATAGCCCCACGGTGGGCGCCAACTGTCTGGAATTATCACGTCAGATGTCCTTGTGAAAGGACTTAGTCATGGAGCCATCGCAACGGGTTAGCTTGAAGGGGTTGAACCGGAAAAGGGACACATGAGTTATACTAGTTCGGCCCCTTCGATGAAGGTAAAAGCCTACGTCTAGTTGTGATGGAATTGATTGGGGTTTCGATGATCAGGGAGCGGAATACGCTTGCCTGAGTCTCGAGTTTGTTGTTTCTTGTCCCTGAACCGCGACTGGGTCGTCCCCTTATATACACGGGTTGACGCCCAGCTGGTTTATAGAGTCCCGAGGCCGACTCATACAAGTGTTCGGCTCGGTCTCTCCTTATCTTACAATACAGGCTATATGACTATGGCGGTTTACCATTATGGGCCCTAATCCGCCTTTGGGCTCCGGGCCTCTAAGCTTCATAGTAAAGCGCCATCTTCTGAGTCTTCGTGGGCTTCAATATGGTTGAGCGTGAACCGGCCCCTCCTGGGCGGTTTACACTCAGTAGTTATATCCCCAACAGAAAGTCTTCACAATCAAGGTCAAGGGACGATGAAGCTTCCACCTATGACAACAATAAAAGAACCTGTCACAAGCGCAAGAAACCTGGCCACTACATTTGTCCACAGTGGGACAATGAGAAGAAGAAAAAGAAGAGCAAAGAATATGATTCTGATGACAAGAAGAAGAAATCCTCAAAGTCTTCTTCAAAATCTTCCTCTAAGTCTTCATCACACAAGAAGAGCTCATCAGGCAAGGCACGTGCTTTTGTTGGCAAGGAAATGGATTCAGAGGAGGAGTCTGCTTCTGAGGAGGAAGTGGTGGAGTCTGAGGAGGAGTCTGACTCTGGTATCGCCAGTCTGGCTCTAACTATAGCCTACGTCGCCAAGTCCATCTTCAACATTGAAGACAATGACTCCGTCACCAACACTAATGACGAGAACGACTCAGCTCCCATCTACTGCTTCATGGCATGTGGTGCCAAGGTAAACTCTCGTGATGCTTACTTTCAAATATCAAGTGAAGATGACTCTGATGGTGAATCCAAACCCAGGTACAAAAAACTTTCTAAAATTGCAACTGAACAACAGAATGCCATGGAACATATTCAAAAACTGTTAGACAAAAGCGATGACCTGTTGGACGCGGAAATGACTAAGACTCAGTCCTTAATTGAAGACATAAAAAATCTTCATGTTAAGTACCAGGAACTTGAAGGTCATCATGAAACGCTCTCAACATCTCATGAAAAGCTCTACTATGTTTATCTTCAAAGGAAACAGGAACTTGAGAAATTGAGATCGGATCATGAAGATCTTCAAAAAGAGAACGAGTCACTTCGCAATCAACAGATCAGTCCCGCTCAGGAAGGATTTGAACCACCATGTCTAAAATGCACTGAGCGTCATAACGTTGCCTCTGTTGCTGAATGTTCTACTGCTACTCCTGTTGCAATATCTTCAACTGTTGATGTGGTAACTAACCCCTCTGTTGAGGATACCACTACTATTGCTGATGAGAATGCCAGGTTGAAGACACTGCTTGAGACAGGGATGTACAAAAGCCTCAAAGGGCATCACACATTATGTGATGTCCTCAAAAAGCAGATTCTGAACCGAAACCCTAGAAAAGAGGGTGTAGGGTTCGAGAGAAAAATAAATGTTGATGGGTCATACTGGAAACCTGACCAGTACCCCCAAACCACCTGGGTTGCTGCATAGGAACCTCCAGCAGATCCATCCACCTTATCTGGCTTCGCTTGTGCTAACCCAATTGTCATTGACGAATCCTTTGATGCAAACTATAAATTGTTTAAGAATCAGAATGGTGAAGTGTTTGCCAGGTATATTGGTACTAACTGCAGGAATGGGTCACCTATGAAGAAGATATGGGTACCCAAGAGTTGCCTTGAGAATCTTCATGTGAATGTCATCATGACACCACCTATGAAGAAGACAAACCCCCTACCAAAGGCGTCATACGTTCCAAAAGCTTCATACAGACCAAGGACTCATCTAAGTCACCCTAACGTCAATGTTTTGCAGGAAAATCATACTCAGACCCATGAATATGAGCGTGTTTCATTAAACCGCTATGTTCATAGAACCAAGAACTTTTCTGCTTATTCACATGAGTATTATTCACCCCCTGCAAGGCTATTTACTAGGGCTCAGAAGCCAAAATTCTCAGATGCTGCACTTAGACTCATTGCATCTATGCCACCCCTGAAGGTGTGGGTGGTTAAGAAAACTTAACTCTCTTTTGCAGGGAAAGGTCTCCAGCTGGAAATCGAAAGCATCCGAAGCTAATACTGGAGAACTTAAAAATCTTGTTGGGCGCAAGATAAAATGCCCAAATGGTCTTACTATGTATTCCACTCCAGATTTTCTTGATACTCATCCTGTCTATCCTAACCAAGACTTGAATTTCCATGTTCCACTTGTTCGTCAAATGTTTCTGCTTCACAACTCGCTTGGTGAAGCCTATCCCCCAAACTGCACTGTAGGCCACGACACCTCGTGTTTCAGAATGGATTATGGATAGTGGATGCACTAATAACATGACTGGCGATCGAAGTCTTCTGATGGATTCAACGCTGCCTCCATCAGACAAGAGCCACATCACATTTGCTGACACTGGTAAAAGCAAGGTATTGGGTCTAGGTAGAGTTGCAATATCAAGGGATCAGCACATGGATAAAGTGATGCTTGTTGAATCCCTTGGTTTCAACTTAATGTCTGTCTTAATGCTTTGTGACTTAAACATGATTGTGCTATTTGGAAAATATCGCTGCCTTGTACTGATGGAATCTGACAAGTCTCTAATCTTTGAAGGATATCAAAAAGATGATCCGTATATGGTAGATTTCTCAGCAGGTCCACAGATGGCCATATGTCTTCTAGCAAAAGCTTCAGAATGGTGGCTTTGGCATCGAAGGCTAGGGCATGCTGGCATGAGGAACTTGCACACTCTCACGAAGAAGAAGCATGTTGTGGGCATCGAAGGCGTCAAGTTCAAGAAGGATCATTTGTGTTGCGCCTGGAAAGCCGGAAAGATGACAAGAGCCAAGTATCCCTCGAAGACAATCGTGACCACGTCTCAACCCTTCGAACTGCTGCACATGGACTTATTTGGCCCTACTCACTATTCCACTCTCAATGCTACTGCTTGCCTCTATGGCTTCGTCATTGTTGATGATTACTCTCGATACACTTGGGTGCATATAATCCTCTACAAGACTGAAGTGCAGGATGTCTTCAGACGCTTTACCAACCGTGCCATGACGAACTATGATGTCAAGATCAAGCACATCAGAAGTGACAACGGCACTGAGTTCAAGGACACCGGCCTCGACCTCTACCTAGATACCATGGGTATCACTCATGAGTTCTCTGCTCCTTACACACCTCAGCAGAATGGCATCACCGAGCGCAAGAACAGAACTCTTATTGAGATGGCCCGAACGATGCTTGATGGTTACAAGATTCCACAGAAGTTCTGGCCTGAAGCCATTAATACTGCTTGCCACATCATCAACCGCGTTTATCTTCACAAGCTTCTGAAGAAAACATCCTATGAGCTCCTAACTGGTAAGAAACCCAATGTAAGCTACTTCAGAGTATTTGGTGCTAGGTGCTAGATCAAGGATCCTCATCACATTTTAAAATTTGCACCGAAAGCACATGAAAGTTTTATGCTTGGTTACGGAAAGGATTCACACTCCTACAGAGTCTTCAACCTCTTTCACTATAAAGTGGTTGAAACTGTGGATGTGCGGTTCGATGAGACTAACGGATCGCAAAGAGAGCACCTGCCAAATGTGCTAGATGAGTTATCCCCTAGCGAGTCGATCAAGCAAATGGGAACTGGCGAAATCATACCCTCTGAGAATCAGGCTGAAGAAGCACTGATCATTTCCGCACCTGATCAACCTGAAGACAAGCTTAGCCTGAAGACAATTCCCCAAATGATGACAATGATCGGAATGAACAAAATCTCCGTCCTGCTCATCCTCGTGTTGCAAGTGAAGTACAGATTGAGAAGATGATCGATAGCCTCAATGCACCTGGTCCACTCACTCGTTCAAAAGCCACACAAAGAGCAACACAACTCACCAATTTCTATGGAAATTTTGCATTCGTCTCTATCTCAGAACCCAAGAAGGCCACGAAGCCTTTATGGAACCTGAATGGATTCAAGCAATGCAAGAAGAGCTTCAACAGTTTGAGTTAAATAATGTGTGGGAACTGGTCAAGCGTCCTGATCGTCGGAAGCACAATATCATTGGCACCGAATGGATATATCGCAACAAGCAAGATGAACATGGTCAAGTGGTCAGAAACAAAGCTCGTCTAGTTGCTCAAGGATACACTCAAGTGGAAGGGATTGACTTTGATGAAACTTTTGCTCCTGTGGCAAGGCTTGAAGCCATTCGCATACTGCTTGCCTATGCAAATCATCACAACATTCTCCTATATCAAATGGATGTGAAGAGTGCTTTTCTTAATGGAAAGATAGAAGAAGAAGTATATGTTGCACAACCTCCTGGCTTTGAAGATCCAAAACATCCTGATATGGTGTACAAGCTCAACAAGGCACTGTATGGCCTCAAACAAGCCCCTCGTGCTTGGTATGATACGCTCAAGGACTTCCTGAAGAGCAAAGGCTTCAAACCTGGTTCACTGGATCCTACTCTCTTCACGAAGACATATGACGGTGAACTGTTTGTGTGCCAAATATATGTGGATGACATTATATTCAGCTGCACCAACAAGAAATACAGTGATGAGTTTGGTCATATGATGAAAGAGCAATATCAGATGTCCATGATGGGTGAACTGAAGTTCTTTCTAGGTCTCCAAATACGTCAACAATGCAACCGCATCTTCATCTCTCAGGAAAAATATCTCAAAGATTGCCTGAAGAAGTTTGGAATGCAAGACTGCAAAGGATACACGACGCCAATGCCAACCAAAAGTCATCTGGGTCCCGACGACAATGGTAAAGAATTCGACCAAAAGGTATACCGCTCCATGATTGGTTCTTTGCTTTATTTATGTGCATCTAGGCCAGATATAATGCTTAGTGTTTGTATGTGTGCCCGATTCCAAGCGGCACCAAAGGAATCGCATCACTTAGCTGTGAAGCGAATACTTCGATATTTGGCTTACACCCCAACACTAGGATTATGGTATCCAAAGGGCTTAGAGTTTGATCTAGTTGGATTCTCAGATGCTAATTATGCTTGGTGACAAGGTTGATCGCAAGTCCACATCAGGCAGATGTCACTTTCTGGGACGATCACTTGTCTGTTGGTCTTCAAAGAAGCAGAGTTGTGTATCTCTCTCCACTGCTGAATCTGAATACATTGTTGCTGGATCTTGCCGTGCTCAACTTCTCTGGATGAAGCAAACTCTCAAGGACTATGGTATACACCTGAAGAATGTGCCTCTCTACTACGACAATGAGAGTGCCATCAAGATTGCAAACAATCCAGTTTCAGCACTCGAAGACAAAGCATATTGAGATTCGTCATCACTTCCTCAGAGATCATGTTATGAAGGAAGACATTGATATCATCCACGTCAACACTGAAGAGCAATTGGCTGATATCTTCACAAAGCCCTTGGACGAGAAAAGGTTTTGCAAGTTGCGGTGTGAGCTAAATATCTTGGAATCCTCAAATGTCCTGTGAATGGGACACACATCCTAACACTTATGCATTTTGATGACTTAGATGTGCAACACACGAAGTAACGTATATCTTCAATCAATGAAGACATACATTCCAAGTGTGAATACATTAATGTGGAATTTGACTTCAGAGCGCCATGATAACTGTGCGCCGTGTCTGGGTCTAATTCTTCCTATACGGTGGGTAACGCCACCACCAAACTTTTGTTTGAAGTGCTTCTCTTGGCGTTATGTTTGCATAGTCTTCATAACTGAGTTGTCTTTATTTCTGACTTGTATTCAAATTTATCTTCATATGATTGATTTGGCCTTAAACTAGTTGCATACTAATTGTGTTCTGTCCTCCACAGCATTCACTTATAGTTATGACTTCGTGTTGAATCTTTTGATCTAAGTGAATGTGATCGGACCCTAACCTATCTATGCTTCTACCTCAACTCTATCTGTCCAAATCATATGCATTCTATTGAAAACTGTCGATTGTCTTCACTGAACCTTGTGAGCTGAAGCCAATCTGACAAACATTTATGTCTGTTTTAAATGTGCTATCTTTATTACCGGAAATCCGAAGAATTCGGAACGACCGCCCCGACAATCCAAGCATGCGTGGGAACATGGAACAACTACCCAGGAGTTGCATGCACGCCACATGTCATTCAAATGCGAATCTCTAGGGGCACCTGCATAATTACGCCGTGCTGTCCCTTTCCTTATAAATGCACATCCCATCGCGGTCATTTTTTTTTCTTCCACCTCGCCACCTCCCGAAAACCCTAGCGCCACTGCTAGCATTCAACGACGCTGGCGACGAAGCACTTAGCTACCGCGACTTCTCCGATGCCATCCTCACGCTGGCCGCGGACCTCATCTTCTCTGCCGCCGTCGTAGCGGTCTCTCATCGCCAAGTTAGGGCACGAGAGATTGAACTGCTCGGCCTCAACTTCCCCTCCGTCTAGCAGTTCTTCCTGTGGTAATTAAAACTCTCTTTTTACTATCTTTTTGATCTGATAGATTCATCCTTCCTTAACAAAAGTAGTTTCTACATCTCCAAAGTTGAATATGTCTCTCTCTACATCTCATAATGTGCCGAGTCTATTCACTTATGCTTCTTTACAAGTTAGATTCCTCACTTCTACTTATTCCTGGATTTGTACAACTCTGGAACCAACTCACATCAAATAAGTGAATGTCTTCGCGTTATGAGGTCAATGTCTTCAAACTGATTTATCTTCAAAATCATCTGAGAATGCATATGACCTCTTCCCCTTCCCTCGCATCTCTAATGCTGTCACAGGTACATGTCCGTGGGAGAATCCCTTGGTTCTCATAGTCTGCATTCATTTGCAAAATTCTTGCAGAGTCACATCAATTCACCTGAAGCAAGTTCTTGTCTGACTAGCCACAAGAAGCCTTTGCAAGTTCTGAAGCCTTTCACGTTAAGCTTCATGGCTACTGAGAAACCAGCAAGAAAGGGTGGCAGAAAGCGCCGTGGGAACACTTCCAAGGATTTAACTCCAGATTTGCATGAGCTGTACAAAACGGACCCTGAGGAAACCTATACTGGTCGCAAGAATCGCATCCAATGGATCTGAAGATACTGGGCTGAAGAATGGTTCAAGTATCGATTTGTCACTCAAGAATATGCTGAGAAGAATGCCATCAAGCGACCCTGGGGAGATATTCTGTATAAAAATCTTCAACCCAGAACCCAAGCTGAAGCAATTGAGCAAGGCTTCTATCCTTGCATGGTTCGTGGACCAGAGCCAGAGAATGCTGACCCTTCTTCTCTGCTATGGTGTCGCGAAGACCATCTCTTCAAGCGCAATTACCAGTTCGCCAAAGACTCAGCCGTGCAGAACAAAAAGGATTTCGGACTTGACTTCAACCCTGGTCCGTCCTCTCCATGGGATGATGGCACCCGTGAAGCCAATGAGAATAGGATCGGTCCCTTCTACAACTTTGAAGGCCTCCTCGCTCACATCGCTGTACAAGGTGCAAATGTGGATCATACTGATGATGGTGCTGACACTGATGAAGCTCCAGCTCCTACTCCTAAGCCAAAGAAGCAGAAGAAAGCTAAGGCTTCCAAACCCACTGCTGCACCAAAGGCTTCTCGAGTGAAGCCATTGGCAACTGCCCCTCCTGCTCCAAGCAACGCCTCTGAAGATCTCTCTCGCGTCTCCAAGAAGCGTGAGAAGCCACAGAAGAAACCTGTACAGAGACACAGTCAGGCAATGACACCAGCTGCCGTTCTAAGGAATAAATCTGAAGCCATTGATTTGTCTTCAGATGAACAATTTGGTGAGGATGCTCTTGAGCAGCTGATCAAGAGCAAGCAAGAGGCGGAGATCTTCAATGATATGCCCCACTTTGATGTGAATATCTTACACAATTTCATCGATGAATGGTTCGACAATCAAGATCTCAGCTTTGATGATCTTCAACTCCCCATTGGCATCAGCGTCACCTTCCAAGGTGCAATTGCTCCTGAGCTGGCTCTAGCCCAGCGAATTGTTGAACTGAAACACAAGATTGATTTTGAGAAGGAACAGTTCAAGAAGCATGTGGCCAAGCTGAGTGTGGCTGATGTCCAGAAATTCAAGGTGATGCTTAATGGCCTCAAGGAGGCGTTTTGCAAGAAACGTGAGGAAGCCAAAGGCTCAAGAGAACGAATGAAGATTCTTGCCGCCAAGTGTGTTCAGGCTTACAACGAAGCTGAAAAGCGCAAGGCACTTGGGCGTACTGGTATTGACCCCAAGATGGCTACCAAGCAAAATAAGAAGTCTGTTGTGGCCCCAACTGATGCTACACGGCGGGAAGAACCTCGCATTGTCTTCCCTGCCAGCATGACAGGCTCGAAGCCTAAGGTCTCCACAGTGGCTTCAGATCAGCAGAAGACCAAGGCAACTGAAGCCGAAGCCAGAAAGCGCAAAATCAAGCGCACTACTGATGATGCACCACCCCCAAAGAAGAGAAGTACCAAGAATAAAGATCAGGCTGCTTCCAGAGAGCCCCTAGTTGTTGAACCCATTGCTTATGCTCCCCCTCCATCCGACAATCAAGAGCGTTAGTTGATTGTACATGAGCTTGCTTCCATAGAGGCTCCTGAAGAACAAGAAGTTCCAGTCGTCGATCCCATCGCGACTGATGACATTGGTCCCCAAGACAATGTAGAAGATGATGAAGTCCTTCCTCAGATTCAGAACCCCATAGTATCATCGCCTGTTCACACGAACAACAAACTCATCAGTATTGGTCGTCCTTTGACGCCAATCACGCAGGATGCTTCATGGGCTGATCGCCCCCAACCAGCTACCCCAGTTCAAGACTCCCCAAGTACACCTCATCCTACACCAACGCAAGGTACCAGTCCAATTATCAATGTCGAAAATTACATGGAGACCACACCATCACCGAAAGCGTCGCTCGTGTTTCAACGGCTTCGCAAAGGCCTGAGGCCTTCGGTCTCCATGACGACTATCACGGAAGAGGATTCACACCAATCCAGCTTAGTGGCACGTCAAGTGTTTCCTGAAGACAATCCTTCTGTGACGGTTCCTCTTCCCCAAGCTAATGCTTCTGAAGAGATTCCGGCAGCAGCAGCCGATGAAAGACAAGAAGAACATCTTGCCACACCCCCCACAAATCAAGAAGCTGTTCTCGAGGAGAACATATCTGTGCCATACCCTCCAGCTACACAAGTAGAGGTTGAGAATACTGAGGCAGCCACTAACAACGCCACTGAAGCCAATGACGTTGTCATGGCTGAAGCCAATGTGGCGCCTCAAGTCGATACAGTGAATGAAGCCAATGCTGCACTTGCATCCAATGTGCAGCCTGAAGCCAATGCAAATGTCACTGCTCCTATTCCGCCTCCAAGGCCACACACAATTGAGCATGCATTCTACCAAGGCAAGCTTGTTCCTGTAAGATGGCCAATTCTAGTTCCTCCGCCTGCTCCTGGACCACAATTTGACTACCATGTGGAACATAGGCCTCAAGTTCAGAAGGCAAAACCAAGACTGCCAAGATTCCCAGGTTCTGCATCAGCACCAGACTCATTCAATGTCAACGGCTTCATTGCACACAACACCTTCTTTGGTTCTGGCAAGAACCCATATTCCAAGCCAAGAATCTCATCAGATCAGTTCTGGAGCTACCAGCAGCGCAACTACTACTCCTGCATTCTATACAATCAGGAGCGCATATTTCCTCATATGCGTCTGGACAGTGAAGCCATTGTTGGTCTGCCCTGCCTTGAAGAAGCCCTAGACTGCTTTCGTGATGCTGGTTTTCTGGAGTTTGTCACTGACAAGGAACATTGGAATGAAGAGCTTCGACTGCAATTCTATGCAACCCTCCACATTCGCGGCTACAACAGGGATACAACGACATGGGTCCTTGAGTGGATGACGGGCAACGTTCATCATGAAGCCAAAGCCTTTGATCTCATTGAGCTTACCGGCCTCTCCACTCCAGGCGAACTGTATGAACCAGGTTGTCAGCTTCACCGCGATGCATTGGAGAGCATCTTTCAGAAGCCTGAGCCCAACATGAGCCAGATGCTTAGTATGATGAAGCCACTGCCCTCGAATGTTGAGTATTCCAAGGAATTCCTTGTTGAAGACCTTGAGTATCTGCCACGCACTATCTATCATATCATTAGGCGAACTCTATGGCTGATCAAGGGGCATTCCTCCTCAGCAAAGCTTGAAGGTGCAATGAAGACATTGGTCTTCTACATACTCAATGGCAAAAGCTTCAATGCTCAAGATTTCTTCATTCGCCAGTTTGCTGCATCTGGGTCTGACATTTTCGGTCTGAAATTTTATGCTCCTTGGGTTATGCGTCTGATCAAGCTGCACTCTGCTGTTGACTATCAGCCCTCTGCACGCAACCATATTATCTTCCTGCTAGAGGTTGATATGTCAGTCGAAGCCATTTACCCAGAGCCTGCCAAGGAAGCACTATATCTTCACAATGCAGATAGTCAGAGTTTCTCTCAGGATGTTGAAGGTGTTCAGGCTACTTCGCGTGTCTATCCGTTGGCCGGCAACACTCGCCGTGCATGTACTGAAGCCACAGAAAGCACCATTGCGCCAAGGTCTCGCAAGCGATCCCGTGTACTCAATGATGAGAGCTTCTTGTGGCCCTACATCAGAAACAAGACACGCATCACTTCTGGCTGAAACGACAGATGCAATGCCTCTTGGTGGATGTCAATCGCATTCGCAATCTTGCCACCAAGAACGCCTTTGTCACTCATGAAACATGTCGGAGGACTTGGAAGGGTTTGACACTACACAGTGTTGAAGCTGATCTTCAAGACGATGGCTTCACTGAAAGATTCAAGTTTGATTCCACGCCTCCAAGGAATGTTGTTTTACGTCGAACCCCTTCTCTTGAAGATTCAGAGTACTCTTCGTCCGCAGCCGCAGTACATGCCAGAGTTATTGATGAAGCCGATGATGCTACTTCACCACTGCCGACATCAGCGCGTATCAACACTGCACCGAGTTCTTCTGCACCACCAAATCTACACGTCGACCCTGCTGCTTCACCTACTCTTCAAGGGAACGAGTAGAGCTTATGTCTTCAAACCTTTTTGGTCCTTACTGACAAAAGGAGGAGAAGCATGGGTTGATAGTCTTCAAGCGGGTCTTGATGGGTGGTTGATATACTTTTTTCCTAGTGCTTACAACTCTCGATTTGCTACATTTGGTTCCTTGAGTTGTAACACTTAAACTTGATGGTCGTCTGCTATTTTTTCTGCTATTCCATGTGATGCGATGATAAATTCCGCATATACTATGATAAATCCCGCATGAACACATTCTGCAGACGTCCATTTGTCATTATGCATATCATTATTCCTGTATATCTGTTTATGCATGATGTATTGTCTTCATACGGTGAAGAGGATCTCCACAAATACAACTTGCCATGTGCATTTGCATTCCAACGCAAAACATATATATGCACATCTTCAGGGGGAGCCTTTTTGCCATCTATGAAGACGATATCTTAATCCTTATAATTTCACATACTTTTATCCCCGTTGAAAACTTCAACTGCTAGTTTGTCATCAATCACCAAAAAGGGGGAGATTTTAAGTGCATCTAGTGCCACCCCTAGTTGGTTTTGGAGTATTGACGACAAACCTGGTTGAGGGACTAATGTGTTTGTGAGAATTGCAGGATAACACAGGTAGTAGTCCCTCATTGATTCGGTTTACCTACCCGAGATGACCCCTAAAACTACATGAAGACATTGAAGACAATGGTGGTCTGTGAAGATATTCACATTGAAGACTATGACATGAGAAGACATTGAGTGAAGACTATGGAGCACGAAGACTTAGTTGTTTCGTTGTTTCTTTTTCTTCTTTGTTGAGTCACAGGAACCACCGCACTGTTAAGTGGGGTCCAAATGAACAAAGTCAGAGTGACTGAAGTGATGCTCAACCAAATCCTATGTCTTCGAGCGAAGACAATAAGAGAAAATCTTATCCAGAGTCGGATAAGTCAGCTTTACTTGTAGCCCAAGTCAAGCTGCCATGTGTGTTTGAAATCTGACCGTTGTGACACGTGTCAATTCCTTAGTGACCCAGGGTCATTTCAGACAAATCATGTCAGGTTGCCCAGTGGCTATAAATAGCCCACCCCCTACACCATAAATTGGTGGCTGCTCAGAGTTAGATATGACTTTTGTCATTTGAGAGCAACCCACCTCCGAAGCCTTTGAGAGAGAGAATCCTTGTGAGGACAAAGCCCAAACCACCCAGAGCCCAGAGAGTGTTTTGCATCACTGAAGTCTTTCTGTCCGCGTGATCTGAAGACTTGTTACACTTGAGGACTGTGAATCCTCCAGCCGGTTAGGTGTCACGTTCTAAGCATCCAAGAGTCACTGTGGATTGCCGGTGAACGAAGTCTGTGAAGGTTTGGGAGTCTACCTTGAAGACTTACCAGAGTGATTGGGCGGGGACTAGGTGTCCTTAGCTCAAGGGTAATAAGGTGAAGACGCGGTCTTCTGAGTTAAATCTCTTCCTCCCTAACCATACGTACATTTGTCACAGCAATTGGAATTGGTCGAACAAACCACTGTCTTCCTGAAGCTACTGGTTCTATCTCTCACTTCTCTTTACTTATAGTTTGTCTTCGTGAAGTCATTGCCTGCTTGCATAATCTGTTTGACTTCACTGTTTGACTACTTGTCCTGATTGGCTTCATACTATCTTCTACCCTGATCCTTACTACCTAGCTGCTAATAATCTTCGTGCTTTCACTTCATTGAATACTTGACTATGGCTTGTCTAGTGTAGTCTACCTTCCGCTGCATACGAATAGTGCTGTTTCTCTTGTTTGTCTTCGAAACTCCCATGTTTTGAAGACTTTCATAAAAATCGCCTATTCACCCCCCTCTAGTCGATAACTAGCACTTTCAATTGGTATCAGAGCAAGGTACTCCCTTGTTCTGTGTGATTCGGTTTAACCACCTGGCGTTTTAGCTATGTCAACTGCAGGGATAATCAAGGTCTCCGCTGCATGTCCCATCTTTGATGGCACTGAATATCCCTACTAGAAGAATAGGATGCGCATGCATCTTGAAGCCAAGACTAGTGAAGGTGTCACCCCCGCTGATGTAAAGAAGTTCAGTCAACTGGACTCTACCGCCAAGAACATCATCTGTGGTCATCTGACCAAAGGGCAGTATGGCCGTGTGAGCGCTCTGAAACGTCGAAGCTAGTCTGGGACTGGCTCTCCAAGGTCAATGAAGGCGTCTCAACACAGCGTGATCAACGAATCAGTACTCTTCACAACCTCTTCAACCGCTTCAAAAGACACGACAACGAGAACGTCCAGCTCACGTTTGATCGCATCACTGATATCACCTATGAGCTCCGTGCACTCGGTGCAACTGACATCACGAAGCATGAAATTGTGAAGACACTGCTGAGATCTCTTGACAGCTCATTTGACACCTTAGCCCTGATGATACAAGAACGCCCTGATTTCAAGACACTCGATCCGTCTGACATACTCGAGAGACTCAACACACAAGAGTACCAGCTATCTGAGAAACGAGATATCTATGGCCCCAACTACGGCCGAACTTGTGCCTTGAAGGCAAAGGCTGCGGCTTCCTCATCTGGAGAAGAATCTGACTGCAATTCTGATGATCCTGAAGACATTGGAAAGGAGCTTGCTATGCTTGTGAAGAAGTTCTAGAGATTCACTAGGAAGAAAAACTTCAGAAAGTCTTCACGATCCAGCTCAATGGACGATGAAGCTTCCACCTATGACAACAAGAAAAGAACCTGTCACATGTGCAAGAAACCTGGCCACTACATCTCTGAATGTCCACAGTGGGACAATGAGAAGAAGAAAAAGAAGAGCAAAGAATATGATTCTAATGACAACAACAAGAAGAAAACCTCAAGGTCTTCTTCCAAATCTTCCTCTAAGTCTTCATCACACAAGAAGAGCTCATTAGGCAAGGCACGTGCTTTTGTTGGCAAGGAAATGGATTCAGAGGAGGAGTCTGCTTCTGAGGAGGAAGTGGTGGAGTCTGAGGAGGAGTCTGACTCTGGTATCGCAAGTTTGGCTCTAGCTACAGCCTACATCGCCAAGTCCATCATCAACATTGAAGACAATGACTCCGTCACCAACACTAATGACGAGAACGACTCGGCTCCCACCTACTGCTTCATGGCACGTGGTGCCAAGGTAATCTCTCGTGATGCTTACTTTCAAACATCAAGTGAAGATGACTCTGATGGTGAATCCAAACCCAGCTACAAAAAACTTGCTAAAATTGCAACTAAACAACAGAATGCCATGGAACATATTCAAAAACTGTTAGACAAAAGTGATGACCTGTTGGACGCGGAAATGACTAAGACTCAGTCCTTAATTGAAGACATAAAAAATCTTCATGTTAAGTACCAAGAACTTGAAGGTCATCATGAAACGCTCTCAACATCTCATGAAAAGCTCTCCTATGTTTATCTTCAAAGGAAGCGGGAACTTGATAAATTGAGATCGAATCATGAAGATCTTCAAAAAGAGAACGAGTCACTTCGCACTCAACAGATCAGCCCCACTCAGGAAGGATTTGAACCACCATGTATAAAATGCATTGAGCGTGATAACGTTGCCTCTGTTGCTGAACGTTCTACTGCTACTCCTGTTGCAATATCTTCAACTGCTGATGTGGTAACTAAACCCTCTGTTGAGGATACCACTACTATTGCTGATGAGAATGCCAGGTTGAAGACACTGCTTGAGACAGGGATGTACAAAAGCCTTAAAGGGCATCAGACATTATGTGATGTCCTCAAAAAGCAGATTCTGAACCAAAACCCTAGAAAAGCGGGTGTAGGGTTCAAGAGAAAAATGAATGTTGATGGGTCATTTTGGAAACCTGAGCAGTACCCCCAAACCACCTGGGTTGCTTCAAAGGAACGTCCAGAAGATCCATCCACCTTATCTGGCTTCACTTGTGCTAGCCCAATTGTCATTGATGAATCCTTTGATGCAAACTATAAATTGTTTAAGAATCAGAATGGCGAAGTGTTTGCCAGGTATATTGGTACTAACTGCAGGAATAGGTCACCTATGAAGAAGATATGGGTACCCAAGAGTTTCCTTGAGAATCTTCCTGTGAATGTCATCATGACACCACCTGTGAAGAAGATAAACCCCCTACCAAAGGTGTCATACGTTCCAAAAGCTTCATACAGACCAAGGACTCATCTGAGTCACCCTAACGTCAATGTTTTGCAGGAAAATCATACTCAGACCCATGAATATGAGCGTGTTTCATTAAACCGCTATGTTCATAGAACCAAGAACTTTTCTATTTATTCACCTGAGTATTATTCACCCCCTACAAGGCTATTTACTAGGGCTCAGAAGCCAAAATTCCCAGATGCTGCACTTAGACTCATTGCTTCTAAGCCACCCCTGAAGATGTGGGTGGTTAAGAAAACTTAACTCTCTTTTGCAGGGAAAGGTCTCCAGCCGGAAATCAAAAGCATTCGAAGCTAATGCTGGAGACCTTAAAAATCTTGTTGGGCGCAAGATAAAATGCCCAAATGGTCTTACTATGTATTCCACTCCAGATTTCTTGATACTCATCCTATCTATCCTAACCAAGACCTGAATTTCCATGTTCCACTTGTTCGTCAAATGCTTCTGCTTCACAACTCGCTTGGTGAAGCCTATCCCCCAAACTGCACTGTAGGCTATGACACCTCGTGTTTCAGAATGGATTATGGACAGTGGATGCACATTTGCTGATGGATTCATTGACTGGCGATCGAAGTCTTCTGATGGATTCAATGCTGCGTCCATCAGACAAGAGCCACATCACATTTGCTGACACTGGTAAAAGCAAGGTATTGGGTCTAGGTAGAGTTGCAATATCAAGGGATCGGCACATGGATAAAGTGATGCTTGTTGAATCCCTTGGTTTCAACTTAATGTCTGTCTCAATGCTTTGTGACTTAAACATGATTGTGCTATTTGGAAAATATCGCTGCCTTGTACTGATGGAATCTAACAAGTCTCTAGTCTTTGAAGGATATCAAAAAGCTGATCTGTATATGGTAGATTTCTCAGCAGGTCCACAGATGGCCGTATGTCTTCTAGCAAAAGCTTCAGAATGCTGGCTTTGGCATCGAAGGCTAGGGCATGCTGGCATGAGGAACTTGCACACTCTCGCAAAGAAGAAGCATGTTGTGGGCATCGAAGGCGTCAAGTTAAAGAAGGATCATTTGTATGGCGCCAGCGAAGCCGGAAAGATGACAAGAGCCAAGCATCCCTCCAAGACAATCGTGACCACGTCTCAACCCTTCAAACTGCTGCACGTGGACTTATTTGGCCCTACTCACTATTCCACTCTCAATGCTACTACTTGCCTCTATGGCTTCGTCATTGTTGATGATTACTCTCGATACACTTGGGTGGATACAATCGTCTACAAGACTAAAGTGCAGGATGTCTTCAGACGCTTTACCAACCGTGCCATGACGAACTACGGTGTCAAGATCAAGCACATCAGAAGCGACAACGGCACCGAGTTCAAGAACATCGGCCTCGACCTCTACCTGGATACCATGGGTATCACTCATGAGTTCTCTGCTCCTTACACACCTCAGTAGAATGGCATCGCCGAGCGCAAGAATAGAACTCTTATTGAGATGGCCCGAATTATGCTTGATGAGTACAAGATTCCACGGAAATTCTGGCCTGAAGCCATTGATACTGCTTGCCACATCATCAACCACGTTTATCTTCACAAGCTTCCGAAGAAAACATCCTATGAGCTCCAAACTGGTAAGAAACCCAATGTAAGCTACTTCAGAGTATTTGGTGCTAGGTGCTGCATAAAGGATCCTCATCACACTTCAATATTTGCACCAAAAGCAGATGAAGGTTTTATGCTTGGTTACGGAAAGGATTCGCACTCCTACAGAGTCTTCAACCTCTTTCACTATAAAGTGGTTGAAACTGTGGATGTGCGGTTCGATGAGACTAACGACTCGCAAAGAGAGCACCTGCCAAATGTGCTAGATGAGTTATCCCCTAGCGAGTCAATCAAGCAAATGGGAACTGGCGAAATCATACCCTCTGAGAATCAGGCTAAAGAAGAACTAATCATTTCTGCACCTGATTAACCTGAAGACAATGCTCAAGATGTGAATGAGTTGCAATATCATAGATTTAGATTCATCCAAGTTTCTACACGGGTTAGATAACATGCAAGGTGCAAATATATCCAAGACATAAGATTATCATCATAAGAGAAATATCAAGGATTAGTCATAGACTCATGTCTTGCATGTATTGAATGGAGTTCCTACTCCAAGTTTGAAGCATCAATGATGTTCAATTCACCTCTTAACCTGCAAAACACTTTCTCATCAAGTGGTTTAGTGAAAATATCCGCCAATTGCTTATCGGTGCGAACATGCTTAAGATTAATGTCCCCTTTGGCAACATGATCTCGAATGAAATGATGACGAACTTCAATATGCTTAGTTCGAGAATGTTGCACGGGATTGTGAGCAATCTTGATAGCACTTTCATTGTCACAAAGTAATGGAACATGTTTCACATATATCCCATAATCTTTAAGAGTTTGGGTCATCCAGAGTAATTGAGCACAACATGAACCAGCGGCAATGTATTCCGCTTCGGCGGTGGATAGGGATACTGAGTTTTGTTCCTTGGAAGACCAAGACACAAGAGATCTACCAAGAAATTGACAAGTACCTGAAGTGGACTTTCTATCAACCTTGTCACTGGCATAGTCCGAGTCGGAGTAGCCAACAAGATTAAAAGAGGCCCTCTTTGGATACCAAATGCCAAAAATTGGTGTATGGATTAAGTATCTCATTATCCTTTTCACGGCCTTAAGATGACATTCTTTAGGAGCGGCTTGATATCGTGCACACATGCACACACTTAGCATAATATCAGGACATGAAGCACATAGATATAACAATGAACCTATCATAGAGCAGTAAACCTTTTGATCAACTAGTTCACCATCTTTGGTCAAATCAAGATGTCCACTAGTAGGCATGGGTGTAGTCATACCTTTGCATTCTTGCATATTGAACTTCTTGAATAAGTCCTTGGTGTACTTTGTTTGAGAGACAAAGGTACCTTCCTTAGTTTGCTTGATTTGCAACCCAAGAAAGAATTTGAGTTCACTCATCATCGACATCTCAAACTTCTCCGACATTAGCTTTCCAAACTTTTCACTAAAGTGAGGATTAGTTGAACCAAATATAATATCATCAACATAGATTTGGCACACAAATAGTTCCCATTAACCCTTTTAGTAAAAAGAGTAGAATCAAATTTTCCAATTTCAAAGCCTTTTTCAATAAGGAACTTAGTCAAGCATTTATACCATGCTCTAGGATCTTGTTTAAGACCATAAAGAGCTTTGTGAAGTTTGTAAACATGATTAGGTTTCTTAGGATTAACAAAGCCGGAAGGTTGCTTAACATAAACTTCCTCCTCTATTTCACCATTTAGAAAAGCACTTTCAATGTCCATTTGGTACAAGGTGATATCATGGTGATTAGCATAGGCAAGTAAGATGCGAATGGACTCAAGTCTAGCAACGGGAGCATAAGTCTCACCATAGTCCATACCTTCGACTTGAGCGTAGCCTTGGGCGACGAGACGTGCTTTGTTGCGAACTACTTATCCATCTTCATCTTGCTTGTTGCGAAACACCCATTTGGTACCGATGATATTGTGGTTGTTGTCGGGCTTCTCAACCAATGTCCAAACTTGATTTCTCTCAAAGTTGTGTAGCTCTTCGTGCATAGCATTTATCCAATCCGGATCTTCCAATGATGCTTCAACCTTCGTAGGTTCAATGCTAGAGATGAATGAATAGTGTTCACAAAAGTTAGCTAAATGAGTTTTAGAGCGAGTGATTCTCCCAGTTTGGATATCATTGTAGATTTGCTCGATGGGATGGTCTTTAGCAATTCTTGCTCGAACTCGTGAAAGCTTTTGCTTGGATCTTGGTTGAACATCTTCTTCATCTTGTTCTTCTTCTTGGCCTTCTTCATTGTTGACGTTGTCGTTCTCTTGTCGTGGTGGAGAAGGAGGTTGCTGACGTTCATCTTGGTGTACTTCCTCGTTTTCTTCATCTTGGTGTGTCCCACTTGTGGATGCTTCCGTATCAACTCTTGGTTCACCTTGTCGTGAGGTGGAAGCTTCCAATTGGACGGACGAGGTACTCTCCTTCACCTCCGTTGGACGAATCTTGCCAATAGAGAAGTGTTGGATTGTGTTCGAGGGGTATCTGTCTCCTACATCAATTGGCAATTTGCTCTACTTGCGAGCCGTTAGATTCATCAAACTTCACATCTACCGTCTCTTCAACCTTTCGGGTGAAATTGTTGTAGACACGGTAAGTATGAGAGTTTGAGCCGTAACCAAGTAGGAAACCTTCATGAGACTTAGGAGCAAATTTAGAACGATGATGCTTATCAAGAATGTAGCACTTTGAGCTGAATACTCGAAAGTATCCAACTTGGGGTTTGTTACCAGTGAGGAGCTCGTACGCCGTCCTTGCCGAGTAGCTTGTGAAGATACAAGTGATTTGTTGCGTGACAAGTTGTCTCAACCGCTTCTGCCCAAAAGGGCTTTGGCGTCTTGTACTCATCAAGCATCATTCTCGCCATTTTGATGAGTGTCCGGTTCTTCCTCTCAACAACTCCATTTTGTTGAGGTGTGTACGTAGCCGAGAACTCATGTGAAATCCCTTCTTCGTCAAGAAAGGTGTCCACATTTGCGTTCTTGAACTCCGTTCCGTTGTCGCTGAGAACCTTCTTGATCTTCACTTCAAATTGATTTTGGGCCTTCCTAGCGAAGTTTTTGAAGATCTTTTGGACCCGCGATTTATCATCGAGAAAGAACACCCATGTAAATCTTGAAAAATCATCAACTATAACTAGACCAAAGGAATTTCCACCGAGACTTTTGTAAGCGTTGGGACCAAAAAGATCCATGTGAAGTAGCTCGAGTGGCCTCCTTGTGGTCATGATGTTCTTCATGGGATGCCTTCCTCCAACCTGTTTACCTGCCTGACAAGCACTACAAAGTCTATCCTTATCAAATATAACATCGTTAACGCCAAGGATATGGTTTCCTTTAATAAGCTTGTCAAGGTTTCGCATACCAACATGACCTAATCGTCTATGCCATAACCAACCTTTAGAGGATTTAGCGATGAAGCAAGTTCTAGGTTGAGCCTTTTTAGTGAAATCAACAATGTATAGATCACCTCTACCTATACCGATAAAGACCATTTTATGATTATCTATACGAAACACTTAGCAATCTACTTTAGTAAATAGGACATTGAAACCGAAATCAGCAAGTCTAGATACTGAAAGTAAATTGTAGCCAAGAGATTCAACGAGCATGACATTTTGTATGGAGCTATCATGTGATATGACCACCTTATCGAGGACAACCACCTTACCCTTTGAGTTGTCACCGAAAGTGACATACTTTCGAGGGCCGTCATTTTCGTCAAGCTCACGAAACATATCTTTATCTCCGGTCATGTGATCGGTACATCCACTATCAAGAACCCATTCCTTTCCTCCTGCCATATATCCCCGAAGATTTTCCATAAGACCAAAGTGTCTCATTACATCATCAAGATCAAAGTCACTATCATCATCCTCATCATAGTATCCATGTTTAACATCTTCATGTGGTGGATCAAATCCTAGAGAGGGTGATTCATTAGAGTGAGTTTGACAGTGATCTTCTTTATGGATTTTAATAGCTTCAGAAATAATATCACTAATAATTCCAACATCTCCTTTGGCACGCATAAGGTTTGTATGCTCAAATAGACAATTACCAAACATAGGATCATTGGAGTTCATCTTACTCAAGGCAATAAACTTATGGAGAATTTCATCTAGATTTTTCAAGGAATAATTTGGAAAACGTTCCTCAAGAAATTTCCATATGGTGTAGGCACACTTAAGAATAGGCAAACATCCAATCAAGTTTCTAGGAAAGCCTCTAGTGATAAGATTAACAGTTCTAAGATTGCGAATCATGTCAATTGACTCATCAAGGGTAGGATGCATAGGATCAACATGAGGTGCACAAGGGCTAGTAATGTACTTGTTCAAATGATATTCATTGAAAATCACAAGCATCTCATTTTTCCACTCATGAAAATACTCTCCATCAAGTATAGACACTCTATGTCTAAGACTCCCCAAAGTAGACTCATCCATCTTCCTCCAATGGTGTTTAGACCAAAGCAATGGAGACCAAAGCTCTAATACCAATTGAAAGGATCGAGAAGAGGTGTCTAGAGGGGGGTGATTAGATACTAAGTGAGAAAAGGTGCAGCTTTTAATTTCTTTAAGTTGAAGTGGAGTTTTGGCACACGTTTAACAATCACAATATATATCAAGCAAGCATGCAAAGAGTATATGAGCAGTGGAAAGTAAAGCATGCAACTTGCAAGAATGTAAATGGATGGGATTGGAGTGTGTAAACGCAATTTGGAGACACGGAGATTTTTGAGACGTGGTTCCGATAGGTGGTGCTATAGTACATCCACGTTGATGGAGACTTCAACCCATGAAGGGTAACGGCTGCGCAAGTCCACGGAGGGCTCCACCGACGAAGGGTCCACGAAGAAGCAATCTTGTCTATCCCACCATGGCCGTTGCCCACGAAGGACTTGCCTCACTAGGGTAGATCTTCACGAAGTAGGCGATCAACTTGCCCTTACAAACTCCTTGGTTAAACTCCACAATCTTGTCGGAGGCTCCCAAGTGACACCTAGCCAATCTAGGAGACACCACTCTCCAAGAAGTAACAAATGGTGTGTTGATAATGAACTCCTTGCTCTTGTGCTTCAAATGATAGTCTCCCCAACACTCAACTCTCTCTCACAGGATTTGGATTTGGTGGAAAGAAGATTTCAGTGGAAAGCAACTTGGGGAAGGCTAGAGATCAAGATTCATATGGTAGGAATGGAATATCTTGGCCTCAACACAAGTGTAGGTGGTTCTCTCTCAGAAAATGTATGTTGGAAGTGTAGGCATGTTTTGATGGCTCTCTCCACAAATGAAGAGTGGGTGGAGGGGTATATATAGCCTCCACACAAAATCTAGTGGTTACACACAACTTACCAATCTCGGTGGGACCGAATTGAGAAACTTGGTCGGACCGATTCAGCAAATAATGTGACCGTTAGGATTTTCGGTGGGACCGACATGCAACTCGGTAGGACCAATTTGGTTAGGGTTAGGGCATAACGTAATCTCGTTGAGACCAATTACACAAACTCGATGGAACCGATTTTGGTGATCAGCTAACCAGAGAGTTGGTCAGGCAAATTCGGTGGGACTGGTTCGCTCATCTCGGTTGGACCAAAATGTTACGAAGAGGAACAGAGAGTTTGCATTGTAATCTTGGTAGGACCGATTACACAAACTCGGTAGGACCGATTTTGGTAATGGACATACACAAAGAGATTACAATCCCATCTCGGTGACACCGAGATCCCTATCGGTGAGACCGATTTTGCCTAGGGTTTGTGGCAGTGGCTATGACATCTGAACTCGGTGGCGCCGGATAGAAAGAATCGGTAGAGCCGAGTTGGACTTTTAGTTGGGGTCATATGTGTATGTGAGAAGGTAGTTGAAGGCTTTGGAGCATATCACTAAGCACTTTGAGAAAGCAAGTCATTAAGCAACACCTCATCCCTTCTTGATAGTATTGGCTTTTCCTATAGACTCAATGTGATATTGGATCACTAAAATAGAAAATGTAGAATCTTGTTCTTGGAGCTTGAGCCAATCCTTTGTCCTTAGCATCTTGAAGGGGTTCCACATCCTCTAGTCCATGCCACTTCATTGTTGAACTTATCTGAAACATGCTAGGTAAAAGTGTTAGTCCAACAAGAGATATGTTGACATTAATTACCAAAATCACCCAGGGAGCACTTGTGCTTTCAGTTTGCCTGCGCGCGCGGCTTGGGCCGGAGGTACACCCTCTACTTCAAGTTTGATGGCGACGCGACCCTCTACGTGAGGGTGTTCGGGGAAGATGGTCGTTGTGCTGGGTGCTGCCCCGAAGACGACGATGGCGACGAGGTGCTTGGCCTTGGCGATGGCCGTGACGAGGGCGAAGGCAAACCCGCTCCTGGCGGCATCCGCAGCTCACCGAGCTTCAGCGGCTCCTCCTTCGGTGACAGCTCCTCCAACGGTGGCCGCGATCAGCCACCACGTCGCCGCGCCCGCTTTGAGCGTGGTAGCGGGTCGTCTCGCCGCCGCTCCCCGGTGAAGCGCAAGGCGGAGTCTGATGGAGCTCGGGGGGCGGTGCGGATACCTCCTCGCGAGCCGTCACGGGGAGCGCATCATTTTTATTTTGTTTTTCTCGTTTTCCTGCATTGAGAGAGAGAAGTACAGTGCCCCATGGGGGCGTGCAAGACTTATCCCTAATTATCATGCTATTTCTATCGTTCCCGTGATGTGTTATGGTGTTGTGGATATGTGCTTGCGCGTAGGAACAACTTAGCTCGGGATGTTCGCTGCGGTTTTCGCCTCGCGAGGTACTTGCCTGAGGCCTCGCCTGGTGTCTTGAGGTCTGCAAAGATCAGTCTGGAGAATAGTTTTTGAACCTTTGTCGTGACGGTGACCAACTTAGGTCCGGTGCTTTGCATCGCGATGCCCGTGGGGCATGGCCCGGGAGGGGTGCTCCCGCTGTGAACTTGAGTGAGGGAGCCTCACGAAATCAGGAGAGAAAAGGCTCACGAGGGCGCCCGCGTAGCCCCCTCGTGAGGCTTGCGAGAAAGAGAACGAGCCAAGCAAAAGCCAGAGATAGACAACAGGAGCAGGGGACGGCAGACAACACTAGAAGCAACTCCAATAAAAGTTCAAACAAGGGAGAACAAGCCAACTGCGGAAAGCAAATGAAAAGCCGCGTCCGGCACCTAGTCTTGTCTTCGATGTCGTCTCACCAGCGCGGAGCTAAGTGCTGCCACTGGGCGTGGGCGGGAGCCCCCGAGGCCCAAGGGCGGCACTCTGGAGACTTCGGAGCGTGTACAACCCCAACTCATTATTATGTGAGAGTGTCACGGGCGGCAAGCTTCACAGGCGTTGGGCCTTCTTCACAGGCACCGGGCCTTTCTTGGGGCGGAGAGCTTCACACGCACCGGGCCTTCTTTATAGGCACTGGGCCCTTCTTCATAGGCACCGGGCCTTCTTTATAGGCACTGGGCCCTTCTTCACAAGCACCGGGCCTTCTTTACAGGCACTGGGCCTTCTTTACTGGCACTGGGCCTTACTTCAAGGGTAGAACTTCCGGAGCTGATGAATGTTCCACGCGTTCGGAATGGGCACCCCTTCCTAGGTCTCCAAGCGCGCGGCGCCAGGTCTGGAAACATGAACAACCTTGAACGGCCCTCCCACATGGGCGAGAGCTTGTGCAGCCCTTCCCTGGAGAGCACCCGCCTGAGCACGAGGTTGCCTACCTCAAGAGTCTTGGGGCGGATGTTGCAACAGTGGTACCGCCGCAGCGCATGCTGGTATCTTGTTCCTCATAGCGTGGCCTCCCTACGGTGCTCCTCCCCCAGTGTTAACCCATAAGTGTAGGGGATCGCAACAGCTTTCGAGGGTAGAGTATTCAACCCAAATTTATTGATTCGACACAAGGGGAGCCAAAGAATATTCTTAAGTATTAGCAGTTGAGTTGTCAATTCAACCACAACTGGATAACTTAGTATCTGCAGCAAAGTATTTAGTAGCAAAGTAGTATGATAGTAATGGTAACAGTGGCAAAAGTAAAGATAGCAGTTTTGTATTAGTTGTAACAGTAGTAACGGAAAAGTAAATAAGTGAAACACAATATGTGAAAAGCTCGTAGGCATTGGATCAATGATGGATAATTATGTCAGATGCGATTCCTCATGTAATAGCTATAACATAGGGTGACACAGAACTAGCTCCAATTCATCAATATATTGTAGGCATGTATTCCGAATATAGTCATACGTGCTTATGGAAAAGAACTTGCATGACATCTTTTGTCCTACCCTCCCGTGGCAGCGGGGTCCTAGTGGAAACTAAGGGATATTAAGGCCTCCTTTTAATAGAGAACCGGAACAAAGCATTAGCACATAGTGAATACATGAACTCCTCAAACTATGCTCATCACCGAGAGGTATCCCGATTATTGTCACTTTGGGGTTGTCGGATCATAACACATAATAGGTGACTATAGACTTGCAAGATAGGATCAAGAACTCACATATATTCATGAAAACATAATAGGTTCAGATCTGAAGTCATGGCACTCGGGCCCTAGTGACAAGCATTAAGCATAGCAAAGTCATAACAACATCAATCTCAGAACATAGTGGATACTAGGGATCAAACCCTAACAAAACTAACTTGATTACATGGTAAATCTCATCCAACCCATCACCGTCCAGCAAGCCTACGATGGAATTACTCACGCACGGTGGTGAGCATCATGAAATTGGTGATGGAGGATGGTTGCTGATGACGACGGTGATGAATCCCCCTCTCCGGAGCCCCAAACGGACTACAAATCAGCCCTTCCAAGAGAGATTAGGGCTTGGCGGCGGCTCCGTATCGTAAAACGTGATGAAACTTTCTCTCTGATTTTTTTCTCACCAAAACGGAATATATGGAGTTGGAGTTGAGGTCGGTGGAGCATCCGGGGGCCCACGAGACAGGGGGGCGCGCCCCCCACTCTCGTGGACAGGGTGTGATCCCCCTGGCCTTGATTCTTTCGCCAATATTTTTTATATTTTCCAAAAGTTATCTCCATGGATTTTTAGGTCATTCCGAGAACTTTTGTTTTCTGCACAATAAACAACACTATGGCAGTTCTGCTAAAAACAGCGTCAGTCCGGGTTAGTTTCATTCAAATCATGCAAATTAGAGTCCAAAACAAGGGCAAAAGTGTTTGGAGAAGTAGATATGTTGGAGACGTATCAACTCCCCCAAGCTTAAACCTTTGCTTGTCCTCAAGCAATTCAGTTGATAAATTGAAAGTGATAAAGAAAAACTTTTACAAACTCTATTTGCTCTTGTTGTTGTAAATATGTAAAGCCAGTGTTCAAGTTTTCAGCAAAGATTATGAACTAACCATACTCACAATAACACTTAGGTCTCATATTTACTCATATCAATGGCATAATCAGCTAGCGAGCAATAATAATAAAACTCGGATGACAACACTTTCTCAAAACAATCATAATATGATATAACAAGATGGTATCTCGCTAGCCCTTTTTGAGACCGCAAAACATAAATGTAGAGCGCCTTTAAAGATCAAGGACTGACTAAACATTGTAATTCATGGTAAAAGAGATCCAGTCAAGTCATACCCAATATAAACCAATGGGAATTAATGCAAATGACAGTGTGCTCTCCAGCGGGTGATTTTTAATAAGAAGGTGACGACTCAACATAAAAGTAAATAGATAGGCCCTTCGCAGAGGCAAGCAGGGATTTGTAGAGCTGCCAGAGCTCGATTTGAAAATAGAGATGAATAACATTTTGAGCGGTATACTTTCACTGTCAATGCAACAACTATGAGATGGCGATATCTTCCATACTACATGCATTATAGGCGGTTCCCAAACAGAATGATAAAAGTTTATACTCCCCCACCACCAAGAAGCATCAATCCATGGCTTACTCGAAACAACGAGTGCCTCCAACTAACAACAGCCCTGGGGGAGTTTTGTTTAATTATATTGATTTGCTTTGATCTTTTTGGATCATGGGACTGGGCATCCCGGTTACCGCCATTTTCTCATGAATGAGGAGTGGAGTCCACTCCTCTTGAGAATAACCCACCTAGCATGGAAGATACAGACATCCCTTGTTGAAACATGAGCTGCTCGAGCATACAAAACAGAATTTCATTTGAAGGTTTGGAGTTTGGCACATACAAATTTACTTGGAACGGTAGGTAGATAACGCATATAGGAAGGTATGGTGGACTCATATTGAACAACTTTGGGGTTTATGGAGTTTGGATGCACAAGCAGTATTCCCGCTTAGTACAGGTGAAGGCTAGCAAAAGACTGGGAAGCGACCAACTGAGAGAGCGACAACAGTCATGAACATGCATTAAAATTAACTAGCAAAAGAGCCTGTGCGTTGCAACGGGACAGAAAAAATACACGCTCTTAACCCAGTGACCACGACTCGAGACCCTGATAGGTAGACGTTCTTTATTTAAAATGGCATCACATTTGTGTTCCCGACGGTGGTCTCATTGCTCACACAACGAAAATGCATTTGAATGCGGTCAGTCCTAAGGCGTCTCTCTCTCACACGCACACACACGTGCGCTGGCACACACACAATCGCTCAGAATAAGATGAGAAAAGTGTTGTTTTTTTCCCGCGAGGTTTTTCAGAGTTGTGTATGCGTGGTTATCAATGTTTTTTCCCACTCAATCTGGTTTTAATGTGTGTTTATTTGCAATTTGGATCGCCGCCGGTGCGAAAGAAAAACGGACCGTGCACTATAGATTAAGTTTGCACCCAAATTAATAGTTTAGAAATATTTAACAGCTAAAAGTAACAGCATATTTAGATTCTACACGTTTTTCTAATCAAATTTCATATATAATATGTTAAAATCGGAGTTACGGTTTAAAAGATATGGACAATTTTATTTTAGATAAACTACGGATTGATTAACCGAAAGGTTAGGGGGTTTTCTGTTAAAATAAAAAAACGATTCGTATGACTTAAATATGGACGCGGGTTGATTACCTGAAATCTCAGGGGGTTTTCTAAAAAAGAAAAAAAACGGTTCGTTGTGACTTATAGATGGACTGCGGGTTGATTTCAACAAACTATAGGGACTTTTTTGCAAATAGGGGTGACGGACGACGGAAACCCACCGCGCTTTATTATTAGGTAGAGATTTACACCAAGTACAAGCATGAGTAGGATAGAATCCACCATGAACATAAATATCGTGAAGGCTATGTTGATTTGTTTCAACTACATGCGTGAACATGTGCCAAGTCGAGTCACTTAATTCATTCAAAGGAGGATACCATCCCATCATACCACATCACAATCATTTTAATGGCATGTTGGCACACAAGGTAAACCATTATAACTCATAGCTAATTAAGCATGGCACAAGAAACTATAATCTCTAAATGTCATTGCAAATATGTTTACTTCATAATAAGATGAATCAGGAACGATGAACTCATCATATTTACAAAAACAAAAGAGGTCGAGTTCATACTAGCTTTTCTCATCTCAACCAGTTCATCATATATCATCATTATTGCCTTTCACTTGCACGACCGAACGATGTGTATAATAATAATAGTGCACATGCATCGGACTAAGCTGGAATCTGCAAGCATTCAACTCAAGAGAGAAGACAAAGTAATATGGGCTCTAAGTTAAATCAACAATCATGCATATGAGAGCCACTAAGAATTTCCAATATGGTCTTCTCCCTCTCGACCCCCAAAGGAAGGAAAATAAAATAAAACTATTTACACGGGAAAGCTCCCAACAAGTAAAAGAAGAACGAGAAATCTTTTTGGGTTTTCATTTTAATTTCTACTACAAGCATGGAAATTAAACTAACTAATTGTTTTTGGTTTTTCTTAAGGTTTAGCAAACACACAAGAAGAAAGCTAGAAAAAGAAAATTAAACTAGCATGGATAATACAATGAAAGAGTATGAGCACCGACAACTAGAATAGTGTGTGAACATGAATGTAAAGTCGGTGAGAAATACTTACTCCCCCAAGCTTAGGCTTTTGGCCTAAGTTGGTCTATTCCCAAGGACCACGGCTACTCTCCCCTGTGTACTGAGGGGTGTAATCAGGATACCACTGGCTGGCCATCTCCTCCGGATCCCACTGGTAAGATGATGAACGATAAGGGTCCAATGGAGGTTCCGACTCAGGCTCTGGAGCGGATGCTTGGCCTCGATGAGCGTACACCGCTTCCGGCATGACGAGGTAATTAACTGCAGTTAAATCAAACAACAAAGGCGCGGGCAGGATAATAGTCTCATTATGTTTCTTATTAACTCTCAAGTTATACAGGAGCATCTTATCATCATTGTGAACAATAAACTCATGCGCTACCATGCTCCTGTAATCTAAAAGGTAAGGAGGCAATATTGTCTCCTCTTTCTCATGGTGCCTAATAGGTATCTCAAAATGTTTAGCAAGACGTGCAACATAGATACCTCCAAAAATGGGGCCTTTTGTACGGTTTAGGCTTAGCCACTTAGCAATAACGGCACCCATACTAAAACTATTATCACCAAACAAGGCATGGAATAGAATAATAATATCAAGAACACTGAAGTTTCCACTATTTCCACGACCGATTAAGCATCGACGAGCAAATAAGGCAAAGTAGCGTAAAACAGGAAAGTGTATGCTAGAGATTATCGCATCGAAACCCTTCTTTGGATCCCCTACAGTAATGGTGTTAACAAAGCCATCCACATATTTATGATGTGGTTCATCTAATTTACCCTCAAAGGGTATTCTACATACCGCGCAAAAACTACGTAAAGACGTTTCCTTGAATTCATCATATAAATGAAATGATACTGAAGGAGGTGATTTCCTAGGATAGCAATAAAAGTTTTGCATGAAAGTATTGGTGAGTAAGAGATACTGATCGATCCAGTCGTGGAGGAAGTCGGTGAGGCCTGCATTTTCAATCAAAGAATAAAAGTCTTCATAAATCCCGGCTTCTCTCAAGAAATTATCACAGGGCCATTCACACGGCCGTACTTCTGCTACGCGAGGGAGATTATACTTGGCCTTTTCCTTCTCTTAAGCTTGTTTATCCTGGGAGCCTTGGCTAGAAGAGCCCCTCAAAAATCTCCTTATCATTTTCTAAAAATTTCTGAAATTTTAGTTACTTCAAAATAAAAGTGAATAAAATCAAACAAGATTGGTAGCAACTACTCCTACAAGTGCCTAGAGCCTATATCATGCATTAGAATTACTTGGGACCTCATAAATTTGACATGCAAGCTCAAGAATAGGGTCACCTATGTAGCAAAAATTTGCAATGAATAAAGCACTAGAACAAAAACTAATTGGATCAATGGAGGAGTCACATACCAAGCAACAATCTCCCAAAGCAGTTTTGTGAATGGAGCTTTGAGCAAGGAGATCGAAAATCGCAGCAAAATGAGCTAAACTAATGCTTGAGATTGATGGGGATTATTTTGGGAAGAAGATGGAGTGTGTGGGTGCAGGAATAAGTGGAGGGGGGCCACTGTGGGCCCACGAGACAGGGGGGCGCGCCCAGGGGGTGTGTGCGCGCCCTCCACCCTCGTGGCCAGGTACTTGCCCCTCCTAAAGTGTTTTCAGTGCCTAAAATCCTCAAATATTCCATAAAAAATCATACTAAATTTGCATGGCATTTGGAGCACTTTTATTTCCGGGATATTTTTTTATTGCACGAATAATTCAGAAAACAGACAGATAATACTATTTTTGCTTTATTTATTCTAAATAACAGAAAGTAAAAAGTGGGTACAAAAGGTTGTGCATTCTAGTTTCATCCATCTCATGATCATCAAAATGAATCCACTAACAAGGTTGATCAAGTCTTGTTAACAAACTCATTCCGAATAACACGGAACCGGAGAAATTTCGAATAAAACTAGGTTACCTCAGCGGGTATATGAACATCACCAACAATAAGAATATCATACTTTTTCTTGACAGTAGGAAGAGGAAATTCAAAACCTCCAATAATGATAGTTGGAACTTTTCCAATAGAATTGATGCTATGAACTTGAGATTGTTTCCTCAGAAAGTGTATCGTATGCTCATTACCATTAACATGAAAAGTGACATTGCCTTTGTTGCAATCAATAACAGCCCCTTCAGTATTCAAAAAGGGTCTACCAAGGATAATCGACATACTATCGTCCTCGGGAATATCAAGAATAACAAAGTCCGTTAAGATAGTGACATTTGCAACCATAACAGGCACATCCTCATAAATACCGACATGTATAGTAGTTGATTTATCAGCCATTTGCAAAGATGTTTCAGTGGGTGTCAACTTATTCAATTCAAGTCTACGATATAAAGAGAGATGCATCACACTAACACTGGCTCCAACATCACATAAAGCAGTTTTAACATAGTTTCTTTTAATGGAGCATGGTATGGTTGGTACCCCTGGATCTCCAAGTTTCTTTGGTATTCCACCCTTAAAAGTGTAATTAGCAAGCATGGTGGAAATTTTAGCTTTCGGTATCTTTCTTTTATTTGTAATGATATCCTTCATATATTTAGCATAAGGGTTTAATTTAAGCATATCAGTTAAGCGCATACGTAAGAAGATAGGCCTAATCATTTTAGCAAAGCGCTCAAAATCCTCATCATTCTTTGTCTTGGATGGTTTAGGAGGAAAGGGCATGGGTTTCTGCACCCATGGTTCTCTTTCTTTACCGTGCTTCCTAGCAACAAAGTCTCTCTTATCATAACGTTGATTCTTTGATTGTGGGTTATCAAGATCAACAACAGGTTCAATTTCTACTTCGTTATTATTGCTAGGTTGAGCATCAACATGAACATTATCATTAACCTTATCACTAGGTTCATGTTCATCACCTGATTTTGTTTCAGCATTAGAGATAGAAATATCATTGGGATTCTCAGGTGTGTTTACAACAGGTTCACTAGAAGCATGCAAAGTCCTATCATTCTTCTTTTTCTTCTTTTTAGAAGAACTAGGTGCCTCTAAATTATTTCTCTGAGAATCTTGCTCAATTCTCTTAGGGTGGCCTTCAGGATACAAAGGTTCCCGAGTCATTCTACCAGTTCTAGAGGCCACTCTAACAGCAAAATCATGTTTATTATTTAATTCATCGAGCAAACCACTTTGAGCTTTAAGTACTTGCTCAGCTTGAGTGGTAACCATAGAAGCATATTTGCTAATGATTTTAAGTTCACCTTTAACTCTAGCCATATAATCGCTCAAGCGTCCTATTTCGAAAGCATTATTCTTTAATTCTCTACCAACATAAGCATTAAAACTTTCTTGTCTAGCCATAAAGTCATCAAATTCATCTAAGCATGGGCTATGAAATTTAGTAGAGGGAATTTCAACTTTATCATATCTATAGAGAGAATTTACCTTTACTACCTGTGTCGAGTTATCAAGACAATGTGTTTCTTCGACAGGCGGTCTATTAAGACCATGTATTTCTTCAATAGGAGGTAAATTCTTAACATCTTCAGCTTTAATACCTTCTTCTTTCATTGATTTCTTTGCCTCTTGCATATCTTCAGGACTGAGAAATAGAACACCCCTCTTCTTCGGAGTTGGTTTAGGAATAGGCTCAGGAGTTGGCTCAATTGGCTCAAGGATAGCCTCAGGAATTGGCTCATGAAGAGTCGAATTATTTTCATTAGTCAACATATTATTCAATAGTACTTCAGCTTGGTCGACTGTTCTTTCCCTGAAAACACAACCAACACAACTATCCAAGTAGTCCTTGGAAGCATCAGTTAGTCCATTATAAAAGATATCAAGTATTTCATTTTCCTTAAGAGGATGATCAGGCAAAGCATTAAGTAATCGGAGAAGCCTCACCCAAGCTTGTGGGAGACTCTCTTCTTTGATTTGCACAAAATTATATATTTCCCGCAAGGCAGCTTGTTTCTTATGAGCAGGGAAATATTTTGCAGAGAAGTAATAAATCATATCCTGGAGACTATGCACACAACCAGGATCAAGAGAACTAAACCAAGTCTTAGCATCACCCTTTAATGAGAACGGAAATATCTTACGGATATAATAATAGCGAGACTTCTCGTCATTAGTAAACAGGGTGGCTATATCATTTAACTTGGTAAGATGTGCCACAACAGTTTCAGATTCATAGCCATAAAAAGGATTAGATTCAACCAAAGTAATTATTTCAGGATCAACAGAGAATTCAAAATCCTTATCAGTAACATAGATAGGTGAAGTAGCAAAAGCAGGGTCAGGTTTCATTCTAGCATTAAGAGATTGCTGCTTCCATTTAGCTAATAACTTCTTAAGATCATATCTATCTTTGCAAGCAAAGATAGCTCTAGCAGCTTCCTCATCCATAACATAACCCTTAGGAACAATGGGAAATTCATAATTAGGGGGAGAACTTTCATCATCACTATCATCAATAATAGCATCTTCAATAATTTCATTCTCTCTAACCCTAGCAAGTTGTTCATCAAGAAATTCACCTAATGGCAAAGTAGTATCACGCACAGAAGTAGTTTCATCATAAGTATCATGCATACCAGAAGTGGCATCATCAATAACATGCGACATATCAGAATTCAAAGCAGTAGCAGGTTTAGGTGTCGCAAGCTTACTCAAAACATAAGGAGAATCTAATGCAAAGATAGATGGCAGTTCCTTACCTCCCCTCGTAGTTGAGGGAAAAATCTTTGTTCTTTCGTCTTTCAAGTTCCTCATAGTGATCAACATATCCCAAGTGACTCAAAGAATAGAGCCATGCTCCCCGGCAAGGGCGCCAGAAATTAGTCTTGATAACCCACAAGTGTAGGGGATCGCAACAGCTTTCGAGGGTAGAGTATTCAACCCAAATTTATTGATTCGGCACAAGGGGAGCCAAAGAATATTCTTAAGTATTAGCAGTTGAGTTGTCAATTCAACCACACCTGGATAACTTAGTATCTGCAGCAATGTATTTAGTAGCAAAGTAGTATGATAGTAATGGTAACAGTGGAAAAAGTAAAGATAACAGTTTTGTAGTAGTTGTAACAGTAGTAATGGCAAAGTAAATAAGCAAAACATAATATGTCAAAAGCTCATAGGCATTGGATCAGTGATGGATAATTATGTCGGATGCGATTCCTCATGTAATAGCTATAAAATAGGGTGACACAGAACTAGCTCCAATTCATCAATCTAATGTAGGCATGTATTCTGAATATAGTCATACTTGCTTATGGAAAAGAACTTGCATGACATCTTTTGTCCTGCCCTCCCGTGGTAGCGGGGTCCTAGTGGAAACTAAGGGATATTAAGGCCTCCTTTTAATAGAGAACCGGAACAAAGCATTAGCACATAGTGAATACATGAACTCCTGAAACTATGGTCATCACCGAGGAGTATCCCGATTATTGTCACTTCGGGGTTGTCGGATCATAACACATAATAGGTGACTATAGACTTGCAAGATAGGATCAAGAACTCACATATATTCATGAAAACATAATAGGTTCAGATCGGAAATCATGGCACTCGGGCCCTAGTGACAAGCATTAAGCATAGCAAAGTCATAGCAACATCAATCTCAGAACATAGTGGATACTAGGCATCAAACCCTAACAAAACTAACTTGATTACATGGTAAATCTTATCCAACCCATCACCGTCCAGTAAGCCTACGATGGAATTACTCACGCACGATGGTGAGCATCATGAAATTGGTGATGGAGGATGGTTGATGATGACGACGATGATGAATCCCCCTCTTCGGAGCCCCGAACGGACTCCAGATCAGCCCTCCTGAGAGAGATTAGGGCTTGGCGGCGGCTCCGTATCGTAAAACGCGATGAAACTTTCTCTCTGATTTTTTTCTCCGTGAAACGGAATATATGGAGTTGGAGTTGAGGTCGGTGGAGCATCAGGGGGCCCACGAGACAGGGGGGCGCGCCCAGGGGGAGGGCACGCCACCCACCCTCGTGGACAGGGTATGGGCCCCCTGGCCTTGATTCTTTTGCTAGTATTTTTTATATTTTCCAAAAGTTATCTCCGTGGATTTTCAGGTCATTCCAAGAACTTCTGTTTTCTGCACAATAAACAACACGATGGCATTTTTGCTGAAAATAGCGTCAGTCCGGGTTAGTTTCATTCAAATCATACAAATCAGAGTCAAAAACAAGGGAAAAAGTGTTTGGAAAAGTAGATACATTGGAGACGTATCACCCAACACGAGGTCCATCCCCCGCATGGCGTCCTGTTGCGCTTCATCAAACGCTAGGACCCACACGGAGCGACACCTGACCTCGTGAGGGAGGACCGCCTCTTCTCCATAGTTGAGGAAGAACGGGGTCTCGCCAGTCGACTTGGTGGCGGTAGTGCGGATGGACCACAACACGGACTGGAGCTCATCGTACCAGCCCCTGCCGCAGGCCTCCAGCTTCTTCTTGAAGGTCCTGGTTTTGAGGCCTTTCAGGACCTCTACGTTGGCGCGTTCAGCCTGGCCGTTACTCTAGGGATGTGCCACCGAAGCGTAGCATATCTGCGTTCCAAGGTTAGCATAATATGTTATGAAGAGATTACTGGTGAACTGCGAACCGTTGTCGGTGATGATGCGATTAGGGACCCCGAATCGGCTCATGAGGCCCTCGATGGATTTGACTGCAGAACCAGCCGAGATGGTGCGGACGGCTTCCAGCTCCGCCCATTTGGTGAACTTGTTGATGGCGACGTAGAGGTAGCGGTAGCCCCCAGGCTCCCGAGGGAACGGGCCCAAGATATCCAGCCCCCAGACCGCAAATGGCCACGAGAGTGGGATGGTCTGCAGGCCAAGAGCTGGCTGATGGATCTGCTTGGCGTGGAATTGACAGGCTTCACAAGCCTTCACCAGCTCGATTGCGTCATGTGCTATAGGCCAGTAAAACCCGCTACGGAACGCCTTGCCAACGAGGGTTTGTGATGACAAGTGGTGCCCACAATCTCCACCGTGAATGTCTGCCAGCAACTCCTTCCCTTGTTCCCTGGAGATGCAACGGAGGGAAACATTGTTTGGCTGCTTCCGGTAGAGCTCTCCGTTTTGGATGCAGTAGGCTGTGGCCTGCTGGGCCACGCATTCCGCGTCCTCTTCTTTCTCTAGTAAAGTCCCTTGCATCAGGTAATCCTTGAACTCCGCAGTCCAGCATCCCTCCTGAGGCTCCAGCGCTAGGAGCAAGCATGCTCCTGAGGTTGGGCCACAGGCCGGGGCTCCTGAGGCAGGTGGTTGAGGGAGTTCTTCCCGAGGTTGCGCTGTGCTTGATAGTGACGGTGCTGCTGAGGGCTTGAAGAGTCGTTCCTCGAAAACGCAAGGCTCCTGAGGTAGCCTCCTGGATGCCCTCCTGGCGATGTCATCAGCCTCTTGGTTGGTGCCGCGGCGCACATGCAGCAACTCCAGCCCCCAAAACTGCTTTTCCATCCTGCGTACCTCTACAAGATACGCCTCCATGTGCTCATCCTTTGGCTCGTACACTTTGTTGGAGAAGTTGACGAGGAACTGTGAGTCACCCTTGATGACGAGGCGCTTCACCCCTAGTGCTGATGCAGCCTTTAAGCCTGCTATGAGGCCTTCATATTCTGCTATGTTGTTGGAGACCTTCTCTCTGTGTTGGAAACAGAGTTGTACAGCGTAATAGAGCTTGTCCTGAGTGGGGTATATAAGCACCGTGCCGGCCCCCGCACCATGTCGTGAGAATGCCCATCGAAGTACATGACCAAGCCGTCCAGTGCCTCGCTTCCTGGGGAGAGTGACCGGTCTTCACCTGCTTCAAGCCCTGGCGCTTCCGTCCATTCTGCCAAAAAATCTGCGAGTGCGGCCCCCTTGACAACTCTGGTCATGCTGAATTCCGACTGAAATGCTTGCAGCTCAATGTTCCATTCGGCGACCCTTCCAGCGGAATTGGGGCTCCGGAGCACCCTTTCCAATGGGTAGGCTGAGACAACCTTGATGGGGTGACCTTGAAAGTAATGTCGCAACTTACGCGAGGCCACCAATAGTGCGAGCAAGAGCTTCTAAGGCATGGGGTATCGTGCCCTTGCATCCCGCAACACCGTGCTGACGAAATACACCGGATGCTCAACGAGGGTGGGTATGCCGACGAAGCCCGTGCCCTCCGGAGAGTTGAGTGCCTCCTGAGACACCGAAGCCCCCAGCTCCTAGCTGCTTGGTGAGTCCCCTTCAGCCCCGGGGGTGTGTTCCTGTTGAGACGGGTCCCTATCGACCGAGTCTGTGGTCTTCGCAAGGCTTTCTTGGTCTGGCGCTGCTGCGGTTGGGGCCACGTTTGGCCGCGATGCGGCCTTGGCCTGGCGCTCTTCCCGAACCGCCACCAGAGCTGCGCTGGCGGAGTAGGGCGTGGCGGCAAGGTAGAGCCCCAGGGGCTCCTGAGGGCGTGGCGCCACCATCACCGGAGGGCTGGTCAGGTACTTCTTGAGATCTTGAAATGCTTCACCGGCCTCTTGTGTCCATTCGAACGGGCCCTTCTTCTTCATCAGCTTGAAGAAGGGCAGGGCGCGTTCCCCAAGCTTGGAGATGAAGCGCCCTAATGCAGTTACGTGTCCGGCGAGCTTCTGCATTTCCCTGAGGGTTTGCGGCGGAATCATGTCTTCGATTGCCTTGACCTTCTTTGGGTTGGCCTCGATCCCCCTGTGTGACACGAGGAAGCCCAAAAGCTTTCCAGAGGGAACACCAAACACACACTTCTCCAGGTTGAGCCGCATGTCCACTTCACGTAGGCTGGCGAAGTTCTCTTCCAGGTCCTGTATCAAGGTCTTCGCCTCTCGAGACTTCACCACAATGTCGTCGACGTAGGCCTCGGCGTTTCTCCTGAGCTTCAGGCCCAGGGCGATGTGCATCACTCGCTGGAAAGTTGCGCCCGCGTTGCGCAACCCGAACGGCATGCAGGTGTAGTATCATCAAATCAAGAACGGCCACCTGGCAGATGGTGGGCGTGCAAAGCATTGGGAGCGCACCCGAGCAGACAGTGTTGACGGGGTGATCGTCGGAGCTGAAGGTCAGGTCGGCCTCAGGTGCCGCCCGGGCCGGAGGAGCTCCGTGCCACGTGAGGGCGGCGCCTGCGAGCCGCCCAGGAGAGCTGCGACGAGTGGGGGCGCCGGCGCGGCGTAATGGGCGAGGAAGAGGTCGCGCAGCTCCTCCCAGGAGGCCATAGAAGCCGTTGGCTGGTGGAGCAGCCACATGCGCGGGACGCTGGTGAGGGCCATGGGAAGCCAGTCGGCCATGACCTTGTCGTCATCCCCGGCCTTGAGGACGGCCTCCTCACACGCCAGCAACAAAACTAGCGGGTCCGTCGCGCCATTGTAGAGCGACGACATATCTGGCTTGAACTTGTGCGGCCACTACACCTGTCGCAAGGCGGGGGCCAAGGCTCGAAGCCCCCTAGCCCCAGCTCTGGTGTCGGCCGCCGGAGCGGGTGGCGCGTTGTCCGCCATGAGGGCGAAGTGCGGTGCTGATGGAGAGCAGATCGATGGAAGGGAGAGCTCCGGTGCACCCCTACCTGGCGCGCCAAATGTTGGATATCGGGTTCCGGCAAAACCCTTAAGGTTCGAACTCTAGGGTGCGCACAAAGATCTTCTCCCTACCAATCCACGCCCCAAAACCTCACCGCGAATCTAAGCTACATGATGAACAACACAAGGGACACAAGGTTTATACTAGTTCGGGCCACCGTTGTGGTGTAATACCCTACTCTAGTGTGTGGTGGTGGATTGCCTCTGGGTCTGATGAAGAACAATACAGAGGAAGAACAACCTCGCGAGGGGTGTTCTTGAGCTGGTGCGGTGTTCTACTTGGGAAGGATTCGATCAGCTCTGGATTAGGTCCCCTCTCTACGGTGGTGGCTATCTCTATTTATAGGGGGCCTGGTCCTCTTCCCAAATATTGAGCGGGAAGGGAGCCAACAACGGCCATTTTGAAGGGGGGCATCTAGTACAAGTTATCCTGACTAAAGTTGGTCTTCGACTGCCAAAGGCATTGGCGATGACGCCGTCTTGGGCTCCACGGTAACCTCCGTCCTGCCGTCCTGCTGGTCTTGTTCTCGTTGCACTGATATGGTAACCTTTGCTTGATGCCTCGGTACTCCGCACCTGCGCTTGCTCCCTTTGCACCAAAGAGGGAACGAGGACACTGCACCGGCTGGCGCCCGCCTAGTCTCGATCGTCATGGCTTGCATCACGAGCACCTCGCAAGGTACTCCTTGCCTTGATCTCTCCGCCTCCTCGCGAGCCTGGCTGGTGAGGCCGCCCCTAAGGAAGCCTTGCATCGTCCGCCCCGTGAGGCTTGGCCCCTTGTGAGGGTCTTGAGCTTGGGTTGATGAAGACGGGCCGTACTGGGCCACTACGTGAGCCACGCCGCAGGCCGCAGGCAGGCAAGTCTGGGGACCCCCGTTCCCAGAACGCCGGCACGTGCTAACAAGGCGCATGAGCGCGGCCGCAATCTGCGACCGGGCATCCAGGGCAGCCCAAACGGCCGAGGTTGCTTCTTAGGTGGTGGCAACAACATCTGCCTCGGGATAGCAACTGGCAAGAGCGGCACAACAGTTGTCCGTTCTGCAGCAGCGGCCTTAGCCCTGATGGAGGCCGCCCATGACTATGTCGAGTCCGCTCACGCCCAGCTCGTGGCGGTCAATACACAAATCAAACGAAGCTTCTCCGACAACAGTCGGCAACCCACGGCCGAATAGTTGGCAATCGCCGAGAGCGTTCGAGCAACCGTCTGTTCCTCCGCCGCATACCTTGCCACGACGGAGCCCGTCCAAGCCAAGGTGCCGGCTGCCCACGCCCAGCTCGTGGCGGCCTTTTTCAAAGAGATGGCGGATGCGGATGGCGATATGCTTGCCGAGTATGGTGCGATGGATGCCATGGAGCCCCTTCCACAGCAGACCGTTGGGCACGAGCTGGACATGGAGGCAGCGGTGGAGATCGATTAGCACCAGCCATAGTAGTACTCTTTGTTTTGTTTAATTAAGAGTGCCGACCTTTAATTTGTTAGAGTAATGTTTAGGTCAGCTAGCTCTTTTTAATTGTTGAACTTGTTCGATTAAGAAGTGTGGGTGTGTTGTAGTGTCCTTTGTGTACCCAAATTATGCAATGATGTGGATGACCACTGTAACCAGGGAAATTCGAACCAAAATTTTTGACGTTCATGCTCATCACACACGGGTTAAGCTATCTGAGTCGTTTGTGATGTTCACATATCGTACACAGTTCTAAATAAGGAACCGTGTGTGATGACACTTTGTGCACCAGTTTTTTCGCTGAACCAATTCAAAATTTTCGGCTTCCACGGAAATATCTACCTCCCCGCCCCCTCCCCGTTACCAAAAGCCACATTTCCCCTGTTTCCGCCTTCCTTTGCAAGTTGAAACCTTCACTCCATACTTGCAGTGTCGCCTCCTCGCCGGCGGCCCTCCTTCACGCTGCTCGGCCTCGTCTATCCTGGCAGGTAATCCACACCCAACCCCCATCCTCCTCCTCCTTCCACATCCCACATGCCCCGACCGCCGGCGTGACTGTCAGTGTCGAAAGCGGCAGATCTCGGGCAGGGGGGCCAAGTTGTGAGTCTAGGATCAATGGTAACAAGGGACAATGGGGACACAATGTTTACCCAAGTTCGGGCCCTCTTAAAGGAGGTAAAACCCTACGTCCTACTTGATTGTATTCGATGAGTAAAGGGGTTACAAGAGTTGATATACCTCGAGATTGTAATGGCTAAACCCTAGATGTCTAACCTATGATTGTTCTGATGACCTCCACGAACTAGACCCTCCGGTTTATATATACACCTGAGGGACCTAGGGTTGTACAGAGTCGGTTTACAAGGGAAGGAAATTGTACGTACGGACACTAAAACTTGCCGTCCACGCATATAGGAGTCCTACCAGGACACGGGGGATAGTCTTCTGCTTTATCTTCACAGCCCATCAGTCCGGCCCATATCGAATAAGCCGGACACCTGAGGACCCCCGAATCTAGGACTCCCTCAGTAGCCCCCGAACTTGCCTTCAATGACAATGCAGTATCCAGCTTATGTCTTCAACCTTGCAAGGCGGGTCTTCCTTACACTCCGGATTAACGACAGTCCGATTTCAACCTCCATGTTATGCCTTTACGATTCCTTCATGTCGCCTTGATTTCCACATGCTGGGGAATGCGAACGGTCCATAATTTTCTTTTGCAAATAAACCCCTCACCACGCACGGGTGGCATATATATATATAAGGACATTAGATCCCCAAGTACCATCCCACAACACACAAGGAGCATCAGAGCAAACTACGAAAAACTCCCAAACATGGCAAGCACTCCTGGCTCCTCCTCGCGCCCTCATGGCCCTCAAGAGGGTGATTGGCGAAGCTGCTCAGTATCCCGCCTCCAGCAGAATCAACTTCAGACACAGGGATATCTCCCTCCAGCAGATCTAATCTCCATGCGGGTGGGATTAGCCTCTATTGGCAATGACGTGCTAGCGGAAAATTTCCCCAACCCCAACAAGGAGGAGACGGTGTGCTTTGTCTTGTTTCTTATGAGGGGCTTAGGATTCCCGATCGACCCCTTCCTCAGGGGTCTACTAGAGTTCTACAGGATCCAGCTGCACAACCTCACCCTAGGTTCTATCTTGCACATCTCAGGCTTTGTCGCTCTCTGTGAACGATTTTTAGGCTGCAAAGCTCATTTTGAGCTAGGGAGAAAGTTCATTTGCCTCATCCCCCGTCATCGAGGGGGTTCCATATTTGAAGTGGGCAGCGCCAAAGTATGTCGCATAGCCAGATCAGGCTATCTCATCGAAACTCCCAAAAAGGGGTCCGAAGAATGGACTTCAGAATGGTTTTATATTGAGGATGTTCCCCTTCCAAACCAAGTTTGACGTGGACTTCCCGAATTCTCCGGTGCTCCTTTTAAGAAACGCCTCAACTGGAGCCTCCGGAGCTCCAAGCAAGAAGACAGTGCGGAAGTAATGAGGTTGGTCAACAAAGTCAGGTTACTAGCCCATTCCGAACTCTCGATAGTTGAAGTCATGGCCATTGGGATAAAGCGATGCATCCGGCCCCTTCAGTCTAGAGTAGCCCCTTTATGGTGCTACAACGGAGAGGACGACACATCTCGTTATAAGCGCGAAGGCTTGGACACCCTAGCCGCTCTGGCTGCCATTCTGGCAGATCCTTATAAAGGGGAGGAAGAAGAATTTGCTCGTTTAAATTGTCGGGAGTTTCTCCATGTATAATCCCATTGAATGGGTAAGTTTTTCGATTATCAGCATTGTACTACTTCGTCATCGAGATATGCTAACTGCATTGCTCTGGTTGTCTTAAAATAGACTTGGAGGAAGGTGGTTGAAAACATTCATTGCCCCTCCCCACCGCCAGAGGACTATGGTCGCAACAAGGACCCCAGCTCCCACGAGGATCCAGATATATTTATAAAGTTTGATGATGGAGTATTTTATCAAGCGAGCCTTGATGGCTCAGAAGTAGCTATTACGGCCAACTACCCCAACCTCCTTTCTTTCTCCAATGTAAGTATTCGGAGATCATCCTCAAAAAGGAACCCCCTACTTGTGCCACACCCATCACACTGAATCATGCTTCATAGGATCGGTGCTTAGAGAACCGCACCCCGAGGGCAGCCCCCAGGAAGGTTGCATCTATGCAGGGTGATCCTTCAAAATGGAAGGAAACGAGGAGTGTCGTCGATCCCCCTCCTTCATCAAAGAGGTATATCCTTTAATACGTCCCTAGGCATAAGACCAGATTGTCATATATCTCCTCCCGTCTTTTTCTAGGAGGAGTACACGACGAACCGTGTCCAAAGTCCCAGTTAGCCGATTATCAACTAATCCGACGCCGAACTCATCAACCAGGACAAGAGCCAATACGGATGAGGCGCCAGCTCATCCACCTCATGACGATTTAGATAAAGTATCCGTCACAAATTCCGAAGTGGAGAGCTTGATGAATCATCAACGACTGAAAGAGATTATGCGGACTCTAGTATTTACTAAGCAGGAATTTGCTTCCCTCAACACCATGGATGCATATATCCGAGCCGCCCGGGACGGACTTGCTGGAGTTGCTCACACGTTTGCAAAAAATATGCAGGTAATGGTTTGTGTAAATTTAAGAGATATATGCCAGTAGCCCCCGAGACTTGAAGCGGTTTATGCCAATCGATTTAAGGATCGCTATCACCGCAGGTTCTCAAAGAGAAGAATAATGTGTTGTCCCAGGAGCTTGAAACAAGCCGGACAAAGCTACATGATGCCACCTCGGAGCTAGAGGAAATGAAGAAAATCACGATGACCAGTGACTAAAAGAGCAAACTGGAGGAGGAAAAGGATAAGCAAGCCGAAGAGATAAAGAACTTAAAGGCTCAGTTATCGGCCGCACAAAAAGAGTATAAAAAGGTGCAAGGTGGCTTATTGGGTATGACTTTTGAACCTATCTGAGGGACTCACATTATCCCGTAATTCAGAGTGTCATAATGTTTGTTCTTGCAGGTCAATTAACCAGCATCCTGAAGAGGGGGTATCCGAATTCCAAGGCGACGTGCTAAAAGAGTTGTCCGTAGTGCATGAGCAACCCTGGAAAACCATGAAGAGTATGGTCAAAGCCTTAAGGCCATCCGATGCCCCTCCAGAAAGTATGGAGGGGTTGGCGAACCTGTTCAAAGGTGCCCGGCGCCATTTTGAGCTATGGAAGGCCTCAGCATGCCGAGAAGGTGCACGGGAGGCATGGGTGATGGTGAAAACTCGCTACATCAGGCTTGATCCAAATCATATGGCCCAGCTTGGACCTCAGGGACCGTAAAGAAAAGAGATTCCCGTGAACTTGGTGTATGACCAAGTGATGATAGCTGCAAAATATTCACAAGAAGAGTATAGTTTAGATAGCCTTATAGATGACATAAACAAAGTGTAGTTGTTTGATTTGATGTATCAATATACTTTATCATTGAACTTATCTCCAACCGAACTTGGTGAATTTTGTCATCGCAGGCCTTTGGCTTCAACCTCCGAACCAAGAAGTTGGAGTGTTTCTGGATACCATGTTAGAAGAAACATGCATTATGTCCGGAAACCAGGCAATCCGGTCATAGTGCTCAAACAAAAAAAAATTGTTCGGGGAGTTATGTTATATTACTTTTTAACGTAAGAAACATCTTCCAAGGAGAATAGTTCCGTTAAGGATTCCTTTCCTTGGGTTGGCATGCTTAATTATGCATACCTCGGCTTTGATCCAAAAGATAGAATTACAGGTAGCCTATCCCTTATTTGTTACAAGAATTACGTAAACATAAATAATCTGGCGGTGCTTGCCGACCAATTATTTCCTTAAGAACGCTAGCTTTCGTCTTCACCCGTCTAAGGTACAGATCCGGATTACCCGGTTGTAACAATCGCAGAGGTACTCCCTTTACACCCTAGCCGAACAATCAGGAACGTAGGGTATAAACACAGGAGCAAGGCAACCCAGCTTGGCAAAAACTTAAGTCATAGAGGTGCATATAATGGCAAAAGATGTATAGAACAAAAGACGGAAAATAATAGAAGCAATAATCCTTAGGCTTTGTCAAAGAAGCCCCTAGTTATAGTGGGGGGAATACATTTGAAGATGTGTACCTGATACATCTCCAACGTATCTACTTTTACAAACACTTTTCCCCTTGTTTTCGACTCTAACTTGCATGATTTGAATGGAACTAACCCGGACTGACGATGTTTTCAGCAAAATTGCCATGGTGTTATTTTTGTGCAGAAATAAAAGTTCTCGGAATGACCTGAAACTCCATGGAGTCACGTTTTGGAATTAATAAAAATATTGGCAAAAGAATCAACGTAAGGGGGCCCACACCCTGTCCACGAGGGTGCAGGGCGCGCCTACCCCCTGGGGCGCACCCCCTGCCTCGTGGGACCCCTAGACCTCTACCGACCTCAACTCCAACACCATATATTCATGTTTGGGGAGAAAAACATCAGAGAGAAGGATTCATCGTTTTTTACGATATGGAGCCGCCGCCAAGCCATATCTGGAGTTCGTTCGGGGCTTCGGAGAGGGGAATCCGTTGCCATCATCATCATCAACTATCCTCCATCACCAATTTCATGATGCCAAACACCGTGCGTGAGTAATCCCATCGTAGGCTTGCTGGACGGTGATGGGTTGGTTGAGATTTACCATGTAATCGAGTTAGTTTTGTTAGGGTTTGATCCCTAGTATCCATTATGTTCTAAGATTGATGTTGCTATGACTTTGCCATGCTTAATGCTTGTCACTAGGGCCCAAGTGCCATGGTTTCAGATCTGAACCTATTATATCTTCATGAATATATGTGAGTTCTTGATCCTATCTTGCAAGTTAATAGTCACCTACTACGTGTTATGATCCGGCAAACCCCAGAGTGACAATAGTCGGGACACTTCCCGTTGATGACCCTAGGTTGAGGAGTTCATGTATTCACTAAGTGTTAATGCTTTGGTCCGGTACTCTATTAAAAGGAGGCCTTAATATCCCTTAGTTTCCAATAGGACCCCGCTGCCATGGGAGGGTAGGACAAAAAGCATGTATGACTATATTCGGAATACATGCCTACATTACATTGATGAACTGGAGCTAGTTCTGTGTCACCCTATGTTATAACTGTTGCATGATGAATTGCATCTAACATAATTATCCATCATTGATCCATTGCCTACGATCTTTTCCCAGATTGTTCTTTGCTTAGTTATTTCTCTGTTGCCACTGTTACGATTGCTACAAAATTGCTACTGTTACTTTTGCCACCGTTACCGTTACCTCCATACTACTTTTCTACTAAATACTTTACTGCAGATATTAAGTCTTTCAGGTGTGGTTGAATTGACAACTCAGCTACTAATACTTGAGAATATTCTTTGGCTCCCCTTGTGTCGGATCAATAAATTTGGGTTGAATACTCTACCCTCAAAAACTGTTGCGACCCCCTATACTGGTGGGTTATCAAGACCTTTTTCTGGCACCGTTGTCGGGGAGCATAGATCTATTCTTTGAGTCACTTGGGATTTATATCTTTTGATCACTATGAGGAACGTGAAAGATGAAAGAACCAAGATTTTCCCCTCAACTACGAGGGGAGGTAAGGAACTGCCATCTAGCTCTGCACTTGATTCACCTTCTTTTATGAGTAAACTTGCGACACCTGCACCTGCTATTTATTCTGATATGTCGCATGTTATTGATGATGCCACTTCTACTATGCATGATGCTTAAGATGATACTACTTCTCAGCTTGATAATAATGTGCCATTAGGTGAATTTCTTGATGAACAACTTGCTAGGGTTAGAAAGAATGAAATTATTGAAACTGATGATATTAATGAAAGTGATGATGAAGATTATCCCCCTAGATATGAATTGCCTGTTGTGCCTGAGGGTTATGTTATGGATGAAGAAACTGCTAGAGACCTTTTTTCTTGCAATGATAGCTATGATCTTAAGAAACTGTTAGCTAAGCTGAAAGAAAAGTCTTTGAATGCTAGAATGAAATATGACCCTACTTTTGCTACTTCACCTATCTGTGTTATTGATAAGGACTATGAATTCTCTGTCGATCCTGAGTTAATTACTTTGGTTGAATCTGATGCTTTTTATGGCTATGAATCTGAAAGTGTTGTGGCACACCTTACTAAATTGAATGATATAGCCACCCTATTTACTCATGAGGAAAAAATCGCTATTACTATATCCTTAAATTGTTTCCTTTCTCATTAAAGGGTGATTCTAAAATATGGTTTAATTCTCTTGCTCCTAGTTGTGTGTGTACTCCCCAGGATATGATTTATTACTTCTCTGCAAAATATTTCCCCACTCATAAGAAATAAGCTACCTTAAGGGAAATATTTAATTTTGCTCAAATTGAAGAAGAGAGTCTCCCACAAGCTTGGGGAGGCTTCTCCAATTACTTAATGCTTTTCCTGATCATCCTCTCAAGAAAAATGGAATACTTGATATCTTTTATAATAGACTAACCGATGCTTCCAGAGACCACGTGGATAGTTGTACTGATTGTGTTTTCAAGGAAAGAACAGTTGAGCAAGCTGAATTTCTATTGAATAATATATTGAGTAATGATAATGATTGGAAACTTCTTGAACCAACTCCTAAGCCAACTCTGAAGAAAAGGGGTATTCTATTTCTCAGTCCTGAAGATATGCAAGAGGCAAAGAAATCTATGAAAGAAAAAGGTATTAAAGCTGGAGATGTTAAGGATTTACCACCTATTAAAGAAATACATGGTTTTGATAACCCGACACAGGTAGTAAAGTAAATTCTCTCTATAGATTTGATAAGTGTGAAATCCCATCTACTAAGTTGCTAGTCAATGCTTGGATGAGTTTGATAATTTTTATGGTTAAACAAGAAGACTTCAATGATTATCTTGGTAGACAATTGAAACGTAATGCTTATATGGTTGAACACTTGAGTGACTATATGTCTAGAATTAAAGGTGACCTTATGCTTATTAGTAAACATGTATCCATGGTTACCACTCAAGTAGAACAAGTACTTAAGGCACAAGATGATTTGCTCAATGAATTAAATAAAAATAATGATAATGTTGTCAGAGTCATGACTAGAGGTGGTAGAATGACCCAGGAACCTTTGTATCCCGAGGGGCATCCTAAGAGAGTTGAGCAAGATTCTCAGAGAACTAATGTTGACACACCTGAGAATCCCAATGATATTTCTATTTCTAATGTTGAAACACAATCTGGTAATGAACATGAACCTAGTGATAATGTTAATGATGATGTTCGTGTTGATGCTCAACCTAGTAATAATAATGATGTAGAGGTTGAACCTGTTGTTGATCTTGATAACCCACAATTAAACAATCAACGTTACAATAATAGAAACTTCATTGCTAGGAAACACGGTAAGGAAAGAGAACCATGGGTTCAAAAACCCATGCCTTTTCCTCCCAAGCCATCCAAGAAAAAGGATGATGAGGATTTTGAGCGCTTCGCTGAAATGATTAGACCTACCTTTTTGCATATGCATTTGACTGATATGCTTAAAATGAATCCTTATGCTAAGTATATGAAAGATATTATCACAAATAAAAGAAAGATATCGGAAGCGGAAATTTTCACCATGCTTGCTAATTACACTTTTAAGGGTGGAATACCAAAGAAACTAGGAGACCCAGGAGTACCAACTATACCATGCTCCATTAAAAGAAACTATGTTAAAACTGCTGATCTTGGAGCCCGTGTTAGTGTTATGCCTCTCTCTTTATATCATAGACTGGATTTGAATAAGTTGACACCTACTGAAATCTCTTTGCAAATGGCCGATAAATCAACTACTATACTCGTCGGTGTTTGTGAGGATGTGCCTGTTGTGGTTGCAAATGTTACTATTTTAATGGACTTTGTTACTTTGATATCCCTGAGGACGACAGTATGTCGATCATCCTTGGTAGACCCTTTTTGAATACTACAGGGGCTGTTATTGATTGCAACAAAGGCAATTTCACTTTTCATGTTAATGGTAATGAGCATACGGTACACTTTCTGAAGAAACAACCTCATGTTCATAGTATAAATTCTATTGGAAAAATTTCAATGATTACTATTGGAGGTTTTGAATTCCCTCTTCCTACTGTCAAAAAGAAATATGATATTATTATTGTTGGGGACATGCATATCCCCATTGAGGTAACCTAGTGTATTCGAAAATTCTCCGATTTCATGTTATTCGGAATTAGTTTGTTAACAAGACTTGATCAACCTTGTTAGTGGATTCCTTTTGATGAGCATGAGATGGATGAAGTTAGAAAGCACAACTCTCTGTACCCTCCTTTTACTTTCTGTTATTTAGATTAAATAAAGCAAAAAATACTATTTTCTGTTTGTTTTCTGAATTATCCGTGCAATAAAAAAATACCTCGAAAATAAAAGTTCTCCAATGCCGTGAAAATGGAGTATGATTTTTTGTAGAATATTTAAGAATTTCTAGAACTTAGAACACACCAGGGGGACCCACCATTTGGCCACGAGAGCATAGGGCGCGGCCACCCCCCTGGGCGCGCCCCTTGCCTCGTGGGCCCCATGTGGAGCCCCTCCACTTATTCCGGCACCCACACACTTCGTCTTCCTCCAGAAAAAATCATCCCATAGCTCAAACTCGTGTTCTAGCAGCCATTTTCGATCTCCTTGCTCAAAGCTCCATTCACAAAACTGTTGGGGGATTGTTCTTCGGTATGTGACTCCTCCAATGGTCCAATTAGTTTTTGTTCTAGTGCTTTATTTATTGTAAATTTTTGCTGCTGAGGTGACCCTGTTCTTGAGCTTGCATGTCAAATTTATATGGTCCAAAGTAGTTTTAATGCATGATTTAGCCTCTAGGCACTTGTGGGAGTAGTTGCTATCAATCTTGTTGAGTTTGGTTCACTTTTATTTTGAGTAACTAAAAATTTCAGAAATTTTTCAAAGGAAGAAAAATGTTTAGGAAAATGTACCAAGGTGGTTCTTCAAGGAAGCAAAAACCAAGGCTCGCGATACGTGAGCCGGACCTTGAACCACCAAGTGAAGCTCAAGTGCGGCCTTGTGAATGGCCGTGAGAAGAGTTTATGGTCCAAGCAAGCTTCAAGGATGAATTTGATGCCTATGTACGTAATGCTGATCTTGAGGACTTCGTATCAGATAAGTGCCGAGAATATTATTGCCTCACTGATTCCTTTGTGAGGAGGTTTAAATTTTCATCCACGCGCAACACTCACACTGTTTTATTTGACCTTTATGATAAATCATATACCATGGACCTTGAAGATTTTAACACTGCTTGTAAAATCCCATAGTGGGGCAAGTTTAGTGAACCTCGCAAATCTGAATATAAAGATTTTCTTGCTAGTATCACTGTGGGAGAAACTAGAGAAATCGCACAAGCTACCATAGGGAGCATTCATTTACCTTCCATACATTACTTTGTTCTCTTTATAGGTAGATGCATTAACGGTAAATATGAGTTTTGTCACATGTGCGTCCCACATCTTAGTGTCCTCAAGAGTGCGGTATTAGGTGATAAACAATATAACTTGGGGGCCATTGTTGCATGGAGGTTACATCATAATGGTAAAAGTGGAGATTTGTTTGGTGGAATTTATGCAACTCGTTTAGCTAATTATCTTGCTGTACCCATAAATGGAAATGATATTGAGTTGCCACCTGCTTATCTAGATTATAATGCTATGGTTCGCCATCAGTTTCTTGAGAGGAACAAACAGTTCCTCCAGTACCGACTAATCTTTGACAGACGGCGTACTATCCATATTACTCTCCCTGCTGCAACTTTCTTTAACTTTCAGGCAAACAGGAGATGTTTTATAACCAGGGAGGAGGCAAATGAATATGAGAGGAGGACGAAGGCAGATCGCCTCCAGGATGCAGCTCTCCAGGCAGTAGCTGCCGCATCTCAGTGCAACCCCGGCTACGACTTTTGATATACGCCAGGCCAGCCATGGCCATAGACCAACTTAGGCCAAAAGCCTAAGCTTGGGGGAGTACGTATTTCTCACAGACATTACACTCATGTTCACACACGCATTCTAGTTGTCGGTGTTCATACTTTTTGATTGTACTATCCATGCTAGTTTATTTATTTTCTTGCTTTCTTCTTGTGTGTTTCAAAAACTTAGAGAAAAAACCAAAAAAAATTAGTTGTAGCTTTTAGCTAGTTTACTTTCCATGCTTGTAGTGGTAGTAATTAAAACAAATAACCCAAAAAGATTTCTTTTCTTCTTTTGTTTGTTGGGAGCTTTCCCGTGTAAATAGTTTTAGTTTTCTTTGATTTTCTTTTCTCTCCTTTGGGGGTCGAGAGGAGAAGACCACAATGAAAATGTTGAGTGGCTCTCATATGCATTATTGTTGATCTAACCAAGAGCCCATATTACCTTGTATTGTCCTTTGTATTAAATGCTTGCAGATTCCAGCTTAGTCCAATGCATGTGCGCTATTATTATTATCCACACCGGTCGGTCGTGCAACTGAAAGGCAATAATGACGATATATGATGAAATGATTGAGATGAGAGAAGCTGGTATGAACTCGACCTATCTTGTTTTTGTAAATATGATTAGTTCATCGTTCCTGATTCACCCTATTATGAATGAAACATGCTTGCAATGACAATTAGAGATTATAGTTGCTCATGCCATGCTTAATTAGCTAGGAGTTTATAATGGTTTACCTTGCGTGCCAACATGCCATTAAAATGGTTGTGATGTGGTATGATAGGGTGGTATCGTCCTTTGAGTGATTCGAGTGGCTTGACTTGGCACATATTCACGCATGTAGTTGAAACCAAATCAACATAGCCTCCACGATATTTATGTTCATGGTGATTTATATCCTACTCATGCTTGCACTCATTGTTGGTTAATCTTAATGCATGTTCATGACTATTGTCGCTCTCTAGTTGGTCGCTTCCTAGTCTCTTTCTAGCCTTCACTTGTACTAAGCGGGAATACTGCTTGTGCATCCACTTCCATAAACCCCAAAGTTATTCCATATGAGTCCACCATACCTACCTATATGCGGTACTTACCTGCCATTCCAAGTAATTTGTATGTGCCAAACTCTAAACCTTCAAATGAAATTCTGTTTTGTATGCTCGAATAGCTCATGTATCAACTAGGGTTGTCTATGTCTTCCATGCTAGGTGGTTTATTCTAATGATGAGTGGACTCCACTCATCATTCACGGGAAAATGGCCGGTAACCGGGATGCCCAGTCCCATGCTCAAATCAAATCAAAATAATTGCAAACAAAACTCCCCAGGATTGTTGTTAGTTGGACGGTACCCATTGTTACGGGCCAGCCACGGAATGTGCTTGTTGGTGGTGGGGGAGTATAAACTTTACCATTCTATTTGGGAACTGCCTATAATGTATGTAGCATGGAAGATATCGAGATCTCTTGGTTATTATGTTGACAATGGAAGTATGCCACTCAAAATATTATTTATCTATGTTTCAAAGCTAGAGCTCTGGCACCTCTACAAATCCCTGCTTCCCTCTGCAAAGGCCCTATCTATTTACTTTTATGTTGAGTCATCATCCTCTTATTAAAAAGCACGAGTTGGAGAGGACCGCTGTCATTTGCATGCATTGCTATTAATTTACATTGAGTATGACTGTGACTGGATCTCTTTTGCCATGACTTACAATGTCTAGTCAGCCCTTGATCTTCAAGGGAGCTCTGCATTTATGTTTTGCAGTCTAGAAAGGGCTAGCGAGATACCATCTTGTTATATCATATTACGATTGTTTTGAGAAAGTGTTGTCATCCGAGAATTATTATTATTGCTTGCTAGTTGATTATGCCATTGATATGAGTAAATGTGAGACCTGAGTGTTATCGTTAATATGGTTAGTTCATAATCTTTGCTGAAAACTTGAATGCTGGTTTTACATATTTGCAACAACAAGATCAAATAGAGTTTGTTAAAGTTTTTCTTTATCACTTTCAGTTTGTCAACTGAATTTCTTGAGGACAAGCAAAGGTTTAAGCTTGGGGGAGTTGATACGTCTCCAACGTATCTACTTTTCCAAACACTTTTGCCCTTGTTTTGGACTCTAACTTGCATGATTTGAATGGAACTAACTCGGACTGACGCTATTTTCAACAGAATTGCCATGGTGTTATTCTTGTGCAGAAATAAAATTCTCGGAATGACCTGAAACTCCACGGAGTCACGTTTTGGAATTAATAAAAAATATTTGCAAAAGAATCAATGTAAGGGGGCCCACACCCTATCCACGAGGGTGCAGGGCATGCCCCCTGCCTCGTGGGCCCCCTGGACCTCCACCGACCTCAACTCCAACTCCATATATTCATGTTCGGGGAGAAAAAAATCAGAGAGAAGGATTCATCGCTTTTTACGATACAGAGCCACAGCCAAGCCATAATCTTCCTCCGGAGGGCTAATCTGGAGTCCATTCGGGGCTTCGGGGAGGGGAATCCGTCGCCATCATCTTCATCAACCATCCTCCATCACCAATTTCATGATGCTCACCACCGTGCATGAGTAATCCCATCATAGGCTTGCTGGACGGTGATGGGTCGGATGAGATTTAACATGTAATTGAGTTAGTTTTGTTATGGTTTGATCCCTAGTATCCATTATCTTCTAAGATTGATGTTGCTATGACTTTGCCATGCTTAATGCTTGTCACTACGGCCCGAGTGCCATGATTTCAGATCTGAACCTATTATGTTTTCATGAATATATGTGAGTTCTTGATCCTATCTTGCAAGTCAATAGTCATCTACTATGTGTTATGATCCGGCAAAACTCGGAGTGCCAATAGTCGGGAGACTTCCCGATGATGACCGTTGTTTGAGGAGTTCATGTATTCACTAAGTGCTAATGCTTTGGTACGATACTCTATTAAAAGGAGGCCTTAATATCCCTTAGTTTCCAATAGGACCCCACTGCCACGGGAGGGTTGGACAAAAGATGTCATGCAAATTCTTTTCCATAAGCATGTGTGATTATATTCGGAATACATGCCTACATTACATTGATGAACTGGAGCTAGTTCTGTGTCACCCTATGTTATAACTGTTGCATGATGAATTGCATCCAACATAATTATCCATCATTGATCCATTTCCTACGAGTTTTTCACATATTGTTCCTTGCTTAGTTACTTCTCTGCTGCCACTGTTACGATTGCTACAAAATTGCTACTATTACTTTTGCCACCGTTACCGTTACCTCCATACTACTTTGCTACTAAATTCTTTACTGCAGATATTAAGCCTTTCAGGTGTGGTTGAATTGAAAACTCAGCTGCTAATACTTGAGAATATTCTTTGGCTCCCGTTGTGTCGAATCAATAAATTTGGGTTGAATACTCTACCCTCGAAAACTGTTGTGATCCCCTATACTTGTAGGTTATCAGTACCCCTAACAGTTCGGTAGATCCGAACATACCCTGGGATATATAAAAAGGAAAAATTAAGATGGAGAGGACAAAGAGGAAGCTAGTCCAAGTAAAAAATAAAAAGAGTGCGACCGAACTATCTATAGAATCGTCGGAGCCGAGCGGCGTTCCATGGATTCGGCTCAAGGCGATTATCCAATGCATTACGAGGGCGATAGGCTCCTCATGTGAGAAATTCGTCTATGATGAAGGGGCCCTCCCATTTTGGTTTGAGCTTATACTTCTTATTCTCCAGGAGATGCAAGACAAGGTCGCCGACAATACATGTCTTGGCCCGCACTTCTCTGCTTTGGTATCGCCTGACCTGTTGTTGATAAAATGCGGAACGGGCTCATGCAACATCACGCTCCTCTTCAGGGCCGTCTAGGTCATCCTGCCGATCAAGCTCGGCTTCTCACTCTTCGTACATGCGCACTCGAGGTGAGTCATGAATAATGTCACATGGCAGGACAGCTTCTGCGTCGTACACCATGAAGAAAGGTGTGTATCCGGTCATTCGATTAGGCGTAGTCTGCAGCCCCCAGAGCACGGAGTCGAGTTCCTCGACCCAATGCTTATCTGACTCCCGTAGGGAGCGCACCAGTTTGGGTTTAATGCCGCTCATTATCAGGCCATTGGCCCATTCAACCTGACCATTTGTTTGAGGGTGGTAGACAGATGCATAGCCGAGTTTAATGCCCAAGTTAGCACACCAGTTTTTCACCTCATATGCTGTAAAATTAGAGACATTATTAGTGATGATGCTATGCAGGACATTGTAACGGTGTACCACGCCGGATATAAAGTCGATCACTGGCCCTGCTTCAGTCGTCTTTACTGGTTTGGCCTCTACCCACTTAGTGAACTTATCCACCATAACCAGTAAATATTTCTTTTTGTGGCTTTCCCCTTTAAGGGGTCCGACCATATCGAGCCCCCAGACCGCAAAGGGCCAAGTGATGGGGATTGTTCTGAAGGCAGTGGGAGGCATATGACTTTGGTTGGCGAAAAGCTGACAGCCTACACAACGTTGGACAAGGGCTTGTGCGTCTGCTCGGGCCGTTGGCCAGAAGAAACCTGACCAGAAGGCTTTGATTATGAGGGCCCGAGCTGCGACGTGATGGCCGCCTGGGCCAGCATGTATTTCCGCCAAGAGCTGTCGCCCCTCCTCTTCAGAGATGCACCTTTGGAGAACTCTAGTAGTGTTTTTCTTGTATAGTTCACCTTCGTGAACTTTGTAGGCTTTAGAACTCCGAACAATACGACGGGCCTCATTTTGATCATTAGGAAGCTCCTGCCTATTAAGGTAGGTCAGGAAGGGTTCGGTCCATGGAGCAATAATGGCCATGATCTCATGAGTAGAGGGTGTTATTTAGGGATCCGAACCCCCAATGATATATGTATTATGTTCGGCTACAGGGGACGTGATCAGATCTGTACTGGTGTCTCCGCTCTCGTCCTGCCACACTACGGATGGCTTGAAGGGCCTTTCCACAAAGGTATTAGGCGAGACGGGGTCGCGTGTGGCACCCATGCGAGCGAGTATATCCACTGCCTGGTTACTGTCTTGAGCGACATGGTGAAATTCAAGCCCCTCGATCCGAGTCGATATTCTTAATACGACGTTTCGATATGCCGCCATTTTTGGATCTTTTGCATCAAAATCTCCATTTGCCTGAGATATGGCGATGTTTGAGTCGCCACGCACCATGAGGTGTTGTATGCCCATGGAGACAGCCATGCGGAGGCCATGTATAAGTGCCTCGTATTGGGCTGCATTATTGGAGTCTGTATACATGATTTGCAACACATAGAGGACTGTGTCCCCCATAGGGGATGTCAAGATGAAGCCATCTCCCAGCCCTGCTAGCATGTTAGAGCCATCGAAGTGACCTGGTTAGAGTATGAACTGTACTCCTTAGGGAGCTCGGCTTCCATCCACTCGGCATGAAGTCGGCAACACCTGAAACTTAATAGCGCAGCGTGGCTTGTATATTATTTCAAATGGTAAGAGCTCAATGGCCCATTTAGCTATGAGGCCGGTGGCATCCTTGTTGTTTTTGATGTTGTTAAGTGGTACTTCGGATGCCACCATGATCGAACACTCTTGAAAATAGTGTTGGAGTTTTCGGGATGCCATGAAGACCACGTAAGCTATCTTTTGGTAATGAGGGTATCGGGATTTGCATGGTGTAAGGACCTCCGATACGCAATACATTGGATTTTGGATAGGGAATTTATGTCCCTCTTCCCCTCGCTCGATGACGAGTACGACGCTCACTACCTGGTGAGTTGCGGAGATATAAAGCAGCATAGGCTCACCAACACTTGGGGCGGCTAGGATTGGATTTCCTGCTAATAAGGTTTTTATTTTTTTTTCAATCTGGCTGTGGCCGCTTCCGTCCATTCAAATTTGTCAGTGCGTTGAAGCAGTCTATAGAGTGGTAAGGCTTTCTCTCCTAGTCTGGAGATAAAGCGGCTCAAAACCGCTATGCCCCCTACTAGCTTTTGGATCTGTTTTAGGTCTGTTGGCATAGCTAGTTGTGACAAGTCTTGAATTTTAGCTGGGTTTGCTTCAATTCCTCTATGGGAGACAATGAACCCTAGTAGCTTTCCAGCTGGAACACCGAAAACACATTTTTCGGATTGAGCCGTATGTCGTATGTTCGAAGATTGTCGAATATGAGGTGGAGATTGTCCACCAATGATTCAACGTGTTTAGTCTTTATGACCACGTTGTCCACATATGCTTCCATTGTCTTGCCGATTTGTTTTTCTAAACATGTTTGAATCATGTGTTGGTAAGTGGCACTAGCGTTTTTAAGCCAAAAGGGCATAACATTGAAATAGAAAGGCACGTACGGGGTAATGCACTACAAAAAAATACACTTCCGTGGAGATACGTGTTTTTCACAGTAGGTCACGTTTTTTTTCATGCATGTACATCCATGACGATTTTATGACAGAATCAAGATAGTCATACATGTGTTGTCGTAGAAGTGTTCCATGACATTACCAAAATTATCATCATGGAAGTGTCCACTTCCATGACGATAAATCGTGCGTCATAGAACTGATTTCGTCAAGGGTGACTGACACGTGGCATCCATCGTAACGGGTCGCTGTTAAGGTATCGGGTCCGGTTTTTGATCCGATAACCCATTAACAGCCCGGACCAATGGTGATTTTCCACGTGTAAAATTCTCATTGGCCAAAGAAAACACGTGTCAGCTCGTCATGGGTCAGGTAGGCGCCTATGATATGTCGACACGTGCAAAGGCCCAACACCGGCTCATTTATCTTACAAAAGCCGTCCCGTTTGACTTGGGCAAAAGTTAGCGGGTCGGCCCATGAAAAGCGTGTTAACGGTCTGTTCGCATATAGCCCGTTTTATGGCCCAGTAACTCATCGCCCGTTAGGGCCTTCCCGAAATTGGCCCAACAGCGTCATGTGGGCCGTTGAATATAACACCAGCCTGTTTCACTTTCGGCCGATGTATGGCCCACGACGTCTTTCAGCCCATATGAAGCATTATGTATCATTAGGCCCTTCAGTGTCCCACGATGACTCTGGCCCATAATGAATAGTAAATTTCTTTGTACCCATTAACGGTCAATGATTTCCATGGGCCGTTTCTAGCCCGTGTTAGCTTTTGGCCTATTGAGGGCCCATACGTTCTTGGGCTCCTTTCCGTCCCTTGATTACTTCCGGCCTGTTAGTGGCTTGTTCCCCTAATGGGCCAAATTCGGCCCGTGGTTAGAATCGGCCCGTTTGTGACCTGTTTACCCGTTGTGTCGTTTCCATCCCGTCCTATATTCTGGCCCATTAACGACCCGTTATGCTTGTGGCGGAATTAAGCCTTTGTTGTCTTCCGGCCTGTTAAAGTCCCGTTATCATGCTGGCCCGATACCAATTACGCCCGTTTACAGCCCATGTGGACCCATTTATCCGATGGCCCAAGGCCCACCGATTCTATGGCCCGTTGGAAGCCCATTTATCCAATGGCCCATTGGAGGCCCATGGATCCTACGGCCTGTAGTAGGCTCAAGGTTACCACGGTCCGTATATGGCCCATGGTTGTTGCGGCCACTATCAAACCAGGGGAAAAGAAGACTAGGAAATAAATAAGCCCGAAACTAACGCTGGGCTATTAAGGTGATTGCACAGATTACATCCACTGGGCATCAAAGTTCGCCACCAGTGCAAATATAGGGAACACCATACACTATACAAAAATGGCTTGCGGTTTTCTTTGGCTGGTGGCTGCATGTTAAGAACAAATTTTGTATCGCAACAAAACAAATTACAACCATAAAACAGAAGGAAGGTTGCCATGAAAGTTAACAGTCTAGCAGATAAATGCACCATCAAAAGTTCAGAAGCTCAGTTCATTTGACCTGACTGATATGTTTTCATGATGTACTGTCCGATGGAGCACCATAACCTCCGCCTTCATTTCTCCTAGGCTACTAAACAACATAGGAAATGTCTGATAGTCTGGTTTCAAAACCATGCTTATCTTGACGACATCGAACAATGGTTGTCCTTGTTTCACAAAGGGTCTCTGTTAGGGAATGGACTTGTGTCTGGAGCGCAGATATAACATTGTTTTGAGCTTGCATATCTTGATCATGAGGCAGTTTGGACGAGGTTGTTGTTGGAATTTTGCTAGTAGGCCTTTGGCCCAAAGACAATTGCCTTAACAACCAACCCGGTATTATGAAGGAACGTGCTTTTGGCACTATTAGTGGACAGGTACTGACCCACTGCAGCAATAGGTGAGATTGTGGTTATAGTTTCCTTGTCACCTTTAGAAGGTGGTGGTTCAACCATTTTTTCCATAGCTTGCTGAAAAGTTGAGTTTTTTACATTAGTACTACCAGAACAGAAGATATTAAGGAGGCAGCAAAACCGAACAAAATAGCTTTGGTCTATATACAAAACTTATTTTGGTGAACACGTGTAAAATATTAGTTGTATTTTACTGCAAAGTACATAATAAAACCAGGTTCCAAACATATGACTATGTACCATGGCTAATGTATTGTGTATTTCTTCACATTGGATCGACAACTAAGGATAAAGAGATAAAGTTTATAATATGGTAAGCATAGTACAACATCATTCATATCACAAAACAACTGAGAATAGACAAACAGACAATTCTAACGTTGTGTGGGCAAGTCCATCACGGAACTAGATTACAGATCAAGATCAAAGGAACATCACTCCTATCTTTTAAACCTTGTAAGGTGCAATGATACGCTAAGACAATTTGTGTATCAAATTAAAAAGAGTAATAGACATTGGCTGCAAACCTGGCAGTTCAATGCACGAGTCAGAGTAAGTAGTAGTTAAAAGGCATGAGGATTAAGGACTTACAAGAGTGGCTTTGACTGGTGTAGTCATGCCCTTCGTCTTGCTGGTTTGACAGTCCTTGAAGATACCCATAGCATTTGGTTCAGGTACTTTTTGGTCCTTGCGGGCTTTCCTCTGCATTTGGAACAAGTAAATATAGATCTGATAATATGGCATAGCGAAAAGAGTGAAACAGCAGGTAATTACAAGAGCCTCGCATTGTGTAGCTATGAGATCCTGTCGTTTGTTGGGATTTCACTTTCGCACGATTGGCCTTGTTCTTTGAACAGTTCACCTACAAGAAGATAGATTTGCGAGGCACATGCGTAAATAGGAGTTCAACATGTGATCCGATCACATACGTATAACGTACTTGTTACTTTGGATCAGACCAGTGTTTAACGAGGCCTCTCCAGTCTTCATCCAATATATTTTCCACTACAGATTTTTGGGAAAGTTCACTATTAGCCTTGCCTTCAAAGTGAGTTTTCCTCAAGTTATATCGATACTGTCATGGAGCAGACTTGAAAACATGGGTGCAAGCTTGTATGGTTGCATCATCTTGGTTATCCAACTTGAACCTCATCTGTTGAAAATTATGCGAGTCTCATTATCAGCAACCTAGAAAGTATGGGACAGAGCAAGACGATATTACTAGTTTCCATACATAACCATACTTACAGATAAATGGTAGAGGAAGGTGATGAACTGGGTTTCGTCTTTGTCATTCATGTACTGAATCCATGTTGGGAGGATACGTGCATGACACCTAACAGCAACCGCTGCCTCTGATACTAACTTGGCTGGCTCTGTAGCATCATGTGGCCTTTCTAAACCTGCCTCAAAACGGATCTCCATTCTTCCCCCTCTAGATTTAGTTAACATATCGAGCATTATCCCTGATGTTTGTTTCCTATTGCGCCTAGGTGCTAGTACAACAACGAACATAGGAAGTGTTAGTGTACATCAAACTGTGAGACTACATATAAAGAAGCATGCAACTCTAACTTGACTCCATCAACTACCTTCTAGCTATTGAAGCTCACAAGGTTCATCTGATCTTGCCAACTCATCTTGTGTCAAGAGTGCTTGGGAAGTAGTGTCAGGTGGCATGGGAGCTTGGGAACATGCTGCTAGCTCAGTTGACGCACGAGTAACTCATGCAGCTGGTGGTACTATGGAAGGTGTTGCAACAACTAGGGTTGTCTATGGTTATTTGGTGGCAGCTATTTGTTTCTGTTTGGCTTTTGCAGCTAGTGTAGCATGGGATACCGCATTTGTACAAGTTTCCACCAGATTTTGACCTTCTATTGAACCATCAGTACCAGCAGAATCTGCATTTTACAGTCGCTTTTGTTTCCATGCATCCTTAGTACTAACACCATCCCCTATCATTCCGTCTTCCTTCCTATTTCTCTGTGCCATGTTAAGTCAAGCCAACAAGAAAAAGGAATAAAATTTTAGTTCTTCAAAACAAATTGATGCATGATAAAAACGAACTGAACTTTGATGTTAGACAACCACATGATAGGAGGATGTAATATGTACGAAAAACAGGACATCATGAGATAATCAGAATTATGATGAGTAAACTAAGCAGAAGGCATTTCAATAAATTAGAAGCAATGCAACGGGAGGTAGACACCATATGAAAGAATTTACAAATATCGCTCTGCCAAGTTAACAGTGTCTCGTCATAACTGGCGTTTATACAAATGTGCAGCAGTACAAGAAATAAATCATATACAAGATGCAAACAACATCACACTACCAACTTAAAGGTTTCTCGTCATTAGTGCCATTGCGTATTCACAGCATTGCATATTCATAGCTTATGATGTGTAAACTAAGCAGAAGACATTTCAACAAATTAGAAGCAGTGAAAGCTATACACCATATGTAAGACGCAACGAATATCACTCTACCAAGTTAAGACTGTCTCGTCATTAGTGCCATTTCAGCAAATTAGTAGTACAAGCTAGAAATGATGCGAGATGTAAACTATATCAGACTCCTAAGTTAAACGTGTGTTACATCCCAAATTTCCAATTTGGAATGTTATACATAGGTCATTATATGCATATCATATTTTATTGCATTTTGGTTGATCTTAGAAACTCTAAGCAACTCAAGGACCCACGGAGAGAGTTGGGGGTTTCAATTGTTTTCATATTTGAATTTTCTCAAATATTGAAAAGAGGATCATTTTGGTTTTAATTATTTTTCCTCTCTAAAAAAATATTTCCAATATTAAAATAAAAGAGAGGAGATAAAATGACTTCTCCAAAATAAAAGAAATATTGGAGGAAAATTTTAAAATCAAATAAGTATTTTATTTGGACTTTTATCGCTATTTTATTTGAATTAGAAAAAAATATGCATGTTTTCAAAATTGCATTTTTAGGCCAGAAAAATGTTCTCCTTGTTCTACATATTTTATTTAGACGGCGAAAATTGTTTTTTGCATTTTTAGATTTTTTTATATTTTATTAGGATTTTTCTGTTTCAGCGGAATTAAAAAAAAGTTCCCACGGAGCGCACTGGGCCGAAGGCCCAGCCGGACCACCAGCGAAGCCGCCTCGCCCGAGCGTGCCCGACTCAGACTCGTCGGAGTCCTGCACCGCCACGCTGCTCGGGGTTGCCCCCTTCCCAAGTCGAACACCCCCCGACCCCCTTATAAGTACCCGACCGCGGCCGCCCCTCCCCGCCCCGCCACCGCATCCCGCCGCCGCCGATGCCGCCAAGCGCCGCCGTCGCCCCTCGCTGCCCCACCGCCGAGCCGCGCCACCCGCCGGAGTCGCCGTCGACGCCTCCTGCCCCACCGGACCCCGCCGGAGGTAGCCGCCACCGCCTTTCGTCATTTTTTCGGTTAATCGTTCCGGCTTTTTTACTTAAACCCTAGATCTGTTTTTTAGAATAGATCGGTTCAGTTTTTTTGGTTTAGTTATTTAGAGGACGTTCGTCCGTTCGATCGTTTTAACGAACGCTGTCACCGTTTAGGTTCTGTTAACGAACATTCGTTCGTTAGCCTGTTCATCTCATTTTATTTTCCAGGGTTTATCCGCGATTATTTTCGATCACGATTTGTGCCCTGACCTTCGATCTAGTATAACTTTTCGCTCATTTATCCAAATTAGATGAAACAAGCTCCTACATCTTCGTCTCGAAGCCCTCTTTCTGTTTAACAAACTTCAACATGATTTTGGTACTGTAAAATTTGACTTTAGTCCAGATTAGTAAACAAATCTTGTTTCGTTTGTAGTTTGAGTTTCGTTGCTCCGTTTGATTTGATTCTTTTTGCAAACCGGAGTTCTTCAGTTGAACTTTCTAGTTAGATCTTCTTAGTTGATTTTTACCCGTGCTTATTGTTTGAGTGCTTATGTATGTTATTGTTTGCTTGTGATGGAATTTCCGGAGTGCGAAGCGTGCTACTATGAGTCTCTAGGTTTTGCGGATCATCAGCAAGGCAAGTAACACTTTGATCATATCCCTTTATTACCCAGTTTTTATGCATTAGTTCAATCGTCAAACATTGCATGGTTAGGATCTGAATAACATGTGGGTTTGGGAAGTAGATGATGAGGTAGAACCTATTGCCCTTTTATTATCAAACCTTTGGGAGTTACTTCTATGTTATGCTCAGGATTGCTATGCTATGCTCGTAGACGTGTATTGGGTGAGTGTATCGATGACAGATGTGAGTATTGTTAATTAATGGTTAACATAAGGTGGCTACTTAAATACACATCTGGGTGGATTGGTTGAGGCACCCTGGAGCACCCAGTGGTATTTAGGACACCTAGAGAATCCAGTGTTGTCCTAGGATATCCCGGAGTACTCGTGTGATCATCCTACGGTTCGCCACCTAGGCTCAAAGGGATCAAAATATTATTCATGCTAGAAACTTCCGTGTGCAGCCACAAGCTATTATGGGCTCTAGCATAGTTGAGTAGGTTGCATGACCTCTTTCAGTGGTGGGCTAGCAGATGTAGGGGAAAGTAGGTGTAACTGTCCACCCAGAGTAAAGAGTTAATGTTTCTGAAAGACTGTGTCTCGGTCATCCGTTTCTCAAACACCATGTAGTGCAAGAAATCCAACGGAGGAGATCGAGTCTTGTGGGGAAAAGTGTGCAAACCTCTGCAGAGTGTACAAACTAATCATGGTTAGCCGTGTCCCCGGTTATGGACATCTTGAGTATCTGGTTCTTGGATTATCATGTTGATCTCATCACTCTAAATTAATTTGTTGGGTTTAATGATATTGCTTAATTGGCATTGAGTTGGAGAAACTTTCTCAATGTTTAACAACCACCATGATAGTTAAATAAAATTTATTCCTTTGATGTAGGGAAAAATTGGCTTTATGCAAAACTTTAACCATAGAGTTTCCACCCGCCATATATGCATGTAGTGGTAGCATTTATTCTGTTCATTACTCTCTTGTGTTACATTGCCATCAGATTCCATCTGCTGACCCATTTCGGGCTACAACATATCATGTTGCAGACTTTTCAAACGACGAGTAAGGTGCCATAGGTCGTTGTCGTTCACTCAGCTATGCCGTTGGAGTTGATGGACTCACTTTATCTTCCAAGCCTTCCGATGTTATCTTATTTAGATGGACTTAAGCCATATTATTGTAATAAGTTCTCTTTTAAGACATTTGATGTAATAAGTGTGTGATTGGAACTCTGTTATAAATCCTCAAGTACTGTGTGTGTCAGCATTACCGATCCAAGGATGACACTAATGCACAGAGACTAGATTGTTTGAGGTCTGGTCGCTACAAGATGGTATCAGAGCACACGCTAACTGTAGGACATGACCACTTAGCTAAAAACATAGGTCACTCTTCTCTACTCATTTCTGACTCCTCTCCCTTTTCCACTCTATAGGATGGCGGACTCAAGGAACAAGTTTACACAACCGAATGAAGACAGTCCTTTTGGACACCACTTGAAGGAAGTTACTAGGTATCTGAACATCAAAATACCAAGCTTCACCGGGACCTACATCTCCACTTTACCAGAAGAGGAGCGTTGGATGATTCGAGTTCAAGTTCCAGGAAGGACGTTCATGCTAGTCACTGAGCCCATAGAGTTTTCCTTTGATGCACCAACCTGGAGTCTAGGAAAGAGTATGGCAGTCCACATCGCCATGGGACGCAATGGAGAAGTTTATCACGAGGATCGTAAGGACACTATTTACCAGATATGTGGGCGCTGAGATGAGCAATGGGAGATGATCAGCCCCAGGAGGGATAGATCCATTGCAGCTTTCATCCAGGAGTTAAACCAGCACATTCGTCGCTAGGAGAACCAGATGTGTGCAAGCATGATAGATCTGAAGAAGGCAATGGCCAGGATCATGGAGCTAGAGGAGGAACTCAAGTCTACACACGACAGATATGAGGAGGAAATGATGATACAAGTGGAGAAGAATGATGACCTGACAAGGAAGCTAGGAGTATTCATGGGAGACTCCGCGCTAGGAGGAGATGATGACCATTCCATGGACATTCGTTCATAGGACTACATCATAATCGAGGACACCATTTCCGACCTCGACGATAGCGATGATGACTATGTTGATGAAGCTGGAGCGGATATCATGGAGTCTTCCACTGGTCAAAACTTCTAGTCGACCACCATATTAGTAGTAGTATTCCCCCATGTATATAGAATAGTCCGAGCAGTTTTGTAACGATAGTTAGACCGATTGTATGCCCTTGTTTGAATTGATCGAAGTGATATGATTGTGTTTGTCTCATGAGCATATGGGTAGTGTTTTCCCTTTATACCTCATTCAATTCTGTTTTCTCACCTTCTCTAAACCCATCAGATGCCTCTGAGACGTGACAATGGATTTGCTTTCCCACTGGAGCTCACCCAGTTGATTTAGCAGCAGAATACCTTGATGCAACTACTAGTTCAGAATCAGAACCAAGGCAATAACAACAACAACAACAACAACAACAACAACAACCCACCACCACCACCACCTGTTGATCACTTAGCCCGTTTTCTAAGGCTGAATCAGCTAGTGTTCTCTAGTAGCACCGAGCCGATTGTTGTAGATGATTGGCTCCGCAAGATTGGAAGGGAGCTAACCACTTCAGGATGCATAGATGCGAAGAGAGTGTGTTTTGCCGCACATCAGCTTGATGGACCCGCAACATCATGGTGGGAGAATTTCACAGACACCTACCCCATTAACATTGTTACATGGGATCAGTTTCAGCAGGCTTTCCACAATGCCCATGTTTTAGCAGGAACTATGAACATGAAGAAGTGCGAGTTTTGCAACTTGCGCCAAGGAGTACGCACAGTGGGCCAGTATGTGGATGAGTTTAGTAAGTTAGCAAGTAATGCCCCTGATGACATAGCTACAGATGCTGCTAAGCAGGAGAAGTTTCTAGAAGGACTAAATGATGAGCTGAGCATGCAGCTGATGGTGGCAACATTCAACAACTACTAGGAGTTGGTAGATAGAGCTCTTATGATTGAAGTAAAGCAACAGCAAATAGAGAGCCGCAAGAGGAAGTATGGACAAGGGAAGTACAATTCAGGAGCTCGGCAGAGACCCTGTTTTACCCCGAACTCGAGAGGACACATTCACCATAACCATGGAGGCCATAATTCCAATGGAGGAAGTTCGCATAACCATAGTGGCCCCAAGAATGGGAACGGGAATGGGAATGGAGGAAGCAACGGCCAGAACCATTACAACCTAGCAACGCCCGCTAAGAAGTATCTAAGTCACATTACTTGTTTCAAGTGCGGGAAGAATGGACATTATGGCACCGAGTGTTCTGAAGAAAAGAATGGAAATGGCAATGGAAGCTCTGGGAAGAAGCCCAACCCTTTCAACAGGGGACAAGTGAGCCACGTTAGCGTGGAGGAGGTTGAAGAGCAGCCAGATGCAGTTATAGGTAGGTTTTTGGTTAAGTCGTTTACTGCAATCGTTCTTTTTGATACTGGTGCATTGCATTCATACATATCACGGGGATTTGTGGATAAGTATAAGTTGCCCACCAAAGTTCTTAGGACACCCATGTTAGTAAGCTCGCTAGGAGCGGAGCATATGGCAAGCCAAGGATGTTTCCAGATGCCATTGACCATAGGAAGGCATGTTTTCCCCTCGGATCTGATAATTCTGGAGTCGCAAGGATTGGATGTGATTTTGGGTATGGATTGGCTATCGATGTATGGAGGAAACATCAATTGCGCTAGTAAGTCGATTATTCTCACCACCCCAGAAGGAAGAAGGATCAAGTATGTATTCCGGCATGTGTCGAAGAGGACTCAAGTGAATTCCTTATCAGGAGTTGTACAGGAGGAAGTACCAGTGGTGAAGGATTACCCCAACGTATTTCCAGAGGAGTTGCTAGGCATGCCACCGGATAGAGACATTGAGTTTTTGATTGAGCTTTTGCCAGGCACCGGGCCAATATCAATGAGACCGTATCGGATGCCCACAAAGGATTTGGAGGAAATTAAGAATCAAATTAAGGAGTTACTGGAAAAAGGTTATATTCGACCAAGTTCGTCACCTTGGGGAGCCCCAGTACTTCTAGTGGAGAATAAGGACAGATCATTAAGGATGGTTGTTGATTAGCGTGCGTTGAATGAAGCGACGATCAAGAATAAGTACCCACTGCCGATGATCAATGATTTGTTTGACCAGTTGCAAGGAGCTAAAGTATTTTCCAAGATCGATCTGCGATCAGGATACCATTAGCTAAAGATTCGAGAGCATGATATACCTAAAACAGCTTTTACCACAAGGTACGGGCTATATGAGTATACCGTTATGTCATTTGGTCTAACTAACGCGCCTGCCTATTTCATGAACATGATGAACAAGGTGTTTATAGAGTTTTTGGATAAGTTCGTTGTAGTGTTCATTGATGATATATTGGTCTACTCGAAGAATGAAGAGGAGCATAAGGAGCATTTGCGTTTGGTTCTCGAGAAGCTCATGGAACATCAGTTATATGCCAAGTTCAGCAAGTGTGAGTTTTGGTTGAAGGAAGTTGGATTCCTCAGACATGTTATATCCGGAGAAGGAATAGCAGTAGACCCCACCAAGTTTGTTTCTGTGACTAAATGAGTGGCACCCACATCAGTTGGAGAGATCAGGAGTTTTCTCGGACTCGCAGGATATTACCGGAGGTTCATTGAGAATTTCTCCAGGATTGCAAAGCCCATGTCGGAGTTGTTGAAGAAGGACACCAAGTTCAAATGGACCGAGGAGTGTGAAGCCAGTTTTTAGGAGTTGAAGAAACATTTGGTTACAGCCCTAGTGCTCATTCTTCCAGATCAATGAAAGGATTATTGTAGTGACCAAACCTCAAACAGTCCGATCTCTGTGCATCAGTGTCATCCCTGGATCAGTAATGCTGACACACACAGTACTTGAAGGATTTATAACAGAGTGGCAATCACACACTTATTACATCGAATGTCTCAAAAGAGAGCTTAATACAATAAATATGACTTAAGGCCATCTAATAACGAAAACAGCGGAAGGCTTGGAAGATAAGTGAGTCCATCAACTCCAACGGCATCACTGAGTATAGGACCACGATCCTAAGGCATCTTACTCGTCGTTTGAAAAGTCTACAACATGAACGTTGTAGCCCGAAAACGGGTCAGCACATGGAATATGCTGGCAAGGTAACACATAGAGAGTAATGAAATGACATGGCTATACTACATGCGTAATATGGCTGGTGGAAAGCTCTATGGTTACAGTTTTGCATAAAGCCAATTTTTCCCTACTACAAAGGAATAAATTTTATTTAAATATCATTGTAGTTGTTAAACATTGAGAATGGTTGACAGCATTCTCAATCCCAGTTAAGTATCATCATTAAAAACCCAACATCATTAATTAAAGTAACATGATGAGACTCACGTGATAATCCAAGTACTAGATACTCAAAACGTCCATAACCGGGGACACGACTAATCATGTTTAGTTTGTACACTCTGCAGAGGTTGCTCACTTTTCCCCACAAGACTTGATCTCCTCCGTTTGTTTTCTCGCACTACATGGTGTTTGAGAAACGGATGACCGAGACATAGTCTTTCAGAAGTGCTAGCACCTTACGATTGGGTAGACCGTACCACCTACATACCCTACATCTGCTAGTCTACCACTGTAAGAGTTTGCACGACTTAATCAACTATGCTAGAGCCCATAATAGCATGTGGCTGCACACGAAAGTTTCTAGCATGAACAATCTTATGATCCCTTTGAGCCTGGGTGGCGGTCCAAAAACAAACAGGCAATCCTGGAATACCCAAGTGCCTCAATCCACCCAGATGTGTATTAAAGTTGCCACCTTAAATAAACCATTAATTAACAATCTCACATCTGTCATGGATATTCACTCACCCAATCCACGTCTACTAGCATAGCATAGCATAATAAGCAAACGTAAAGGTAACTCCCAAGGCTTTGATAATAAATAGGACATAGGTACTACCTCTTCTACTTCCCAAAACCCACATATTAATTAGATCCTAATCATGCAATTGTTTGAGGATTGATCTAATGCAATAAAACTGGGTAGTAAAGAGGTATAATCAAAGTGTTATTTACCTTGCTGATGATCCGAGAAACCTAGGGATTCGAAGTAGCAAGCGGCGCAATCCGGGTACTCTATCGCAAACAAGCAAGCAAACAAGCATACAATAAGTACTCATATAATGCACAGGTAAAACTCAAATAAGATATCTAACCAGAAAGTTCAACTTAAGAACTCCGGTTGGCAAAAAAATTCAAATCGAACGAAGCAACGAAGATCAAACTGCAAAAGAAATAAGCTTCGTTTACTAATCTGGACCTAAGTCAAATTTTACACAATCAAAAATTTGTTTGACTGGATTAAACGGAAAGAGGGTTTCGAGACAAAACTCTAGGCGCTTGAATCGCCTGATTCCGATAAACAAGTGAAGAGAAAAACAAAAAAGAAAATCGGATCAGAAATCACGATCAGAATAATCGCGGAAAAATCCGATAATAGAAAAACTGACAAACAGATTAACGAACGGACGTTCGTTATCTAAAACTAAACGGCGAAGAATGTTCGTTAAACAAACGAACGGGCGAACGCTCGCTAAATAAATAAACCCTGCAAAAATAAAAACCGATCTAAAAAAACGAAACTAGGGTCTTCTTAAAAAACCGAAGTGGTTTTTCTTAAAAAAACTGGTCGGCGGCGGCGGCTCGGGCAGTACCTCCGGCGAGGTTTTCCGGCGGGGTGGCGTGGGGCGGGGGGGCTCGGGCTGCAGGGTGGGCGGCTCCGCGGCGTCGGCACAAGGCGGCGGCGGCTGCGGCTTGCGGCGACGGGGCTGGCGGCGGTGGCTGCGGTGGCTTGGGGCTCCCAAGGGGGCCCCGGGCTAGGTATTTAAAGGGGGGTGCGGCGGCTTGGGGGAGGGGGCAAGGCGGCGCGGGGACAGAGTCCCGGTCGGACTCGGCGACGGCGGCGGCGGTCGCGGTCTCCTAGAGGGAGACGGCGACGCGGGGAGGCGGGCCGGCTCGGCTAGGCTTCGGCCCAGTCGGCACGCGCAAGTTTTTTTTTTAAACAATTTTGCCGACAGAAAATAAATTCTAGAAAAACAACTAAAAATCTAAAAATACCAAAATAAATATTCATCGTCTAAATAAAATATTTCGAACAAGATGAACATTTTCTTGGCCCTAAAATGCAGTTTTTAAAAACGTGCAATCTTTCCTAATTTCAAATAAAATAGCAAAAACTCCAAAATAAAGCTTATTTGATTTTTTTATTAAATCCTCAATATTTCTTTATTTTGGGAAAGTCATTTTATTCCCTCTCTCATATTTTTATAATAGAAATAGTTGAAGATAAAATAAATAAAATCAAATGATCTTATTTTCAAAATTTGAGAAAACTCAAATATGAAAATAACAAAATCCCCAACTCTCTCCGAGGGCCTTGAGTTGCTTAGAATTTCTAGGATCGAACCAAAATCCAATAAAATATGAGATGCAATGATGATCTATGTATAACATTCCAAATTGAAAATTTGGGATGTTACAATTATCAAGTGTATTGTGATGCTTCAGGTCGAGGACTTGGAGTAGTGCTTATGCAGGAGGGAAGAGTTGTTTCATATGTCTCATGATAGCTTAAACTTCATGAGTTGAATTATGCTACACATGACTTGGAGTTAGCAGACGTAGTGCATGTGTTGAAGACATGGAGACATTTTCTCATCGGAAACCATTGTGAGGTATACATAGATCACAAGAGTTTCAAATATATCTTCACGCGGAAGGAGTTGAATCTCAGGCAAAGGAGATGGTTGGAGCTCATTAAGGATTATGATATGAAGTTGCATTATCATCCAGGAAAGGCTAATGTAGTAGCCGATGCGTTGAGTCGTAAGATTTATGTTAATACGCTCATGACCAGAGAATTACCCAAGGAGTTAGCAGAGGATCTTCGCGAGCTATGTTTGGAAATAGTTTCGAGAGGTTACGTAGAAGCCTTGGAAATTCATTCCACTTTGATGGATAAGATTAGAGAAGCCCAAAAGACTGACAAGGAGATTGCCGAGATAAAGGAAAGGATGAGAAAAGGAAAGGCTAAAGGATTTCGTGAGGATGAGCACGATACTTTATGGTTTGAGGATCGCATATATGTGCCTAATGACCCCGAGATCGGGAAGTTGATTCTGCAGGAGGCCCATGATTCGCCGCATTCGATTCACCCAGGAAACACTAAGATGTATCTGGATTTGAAGGAAAGTTTCTGGTGGACCGGAATGAAGAAGGATATTGCCGAGTATGTAGCAGTATATGATGTATGTCATGGAGTCAAAGCAGAGCATCAGAAGCCAGCAGGATTGCTACAGACATTGCCGATACCTGAATGGAAGTGGGACAAGCTTGGCATGGACTTTATCACGGGATTTCCCAGGACTCGTTTAGGCTATGACTCGATTTGGGTTGTAGTCGATCGATTGACGAAAGTAGCTCATTTCATCCTAGTGAAGACCACTTATACAAGTGCGAAGTTGGCAAAGATATACATGACCAGGATCGTATGTCTGCATGGAGTTCTGAGGACCATTGTATCAGATAGAGGAACCCAGTTTACCTCAAAGTTCTGGAATCAGTTGCATGAGACTTTGGGTACTAGGTTAGAGTTCAGTATAACCTTTCATCCACAGACAGATGGATAGACCGAGAGAGTCAATCAGATTCTGGAGGACATGTTAAGAGCTTGTGCGCTAGATTATGGATCTAGTTGGGACGACAACTTGCCGTATGCGGAGTTCTCTTATAAAAAACTTATCAAGCCAGTTTGAAGATGGCCCCTTTCGAAGCATTGTACAGAAGGAGGTGCAGGACACCGTTATTGTGGGATGAAGTTGGTGACCGTCAGTTGTTTGGACCAGATTTGATTAAGGAGTCTGAAGAGAAGGTTAAGTTTATTCAGGATAGACTCAAGGTAGCCCAGTCCAGGCAGAAGAGTTACGTGGATTCTAAACGCAAGGAGACAGTTTACGAAGTCGGAAATAGAGTATATCTTCGTGTGTCCCCACTTCGTGGAGTTAAGCGTTTTGAGTCAAGGGAAAGTTAGCACCATGTTTTGTGGGACCATACAAAGTTTTGGAACGTATGGGAGAAGTTGCTTACAAGCTGGAATTGCAAGAAGGATTATCAGGAGTTCACGATGTGTTTCACATTTCCCAGTTGAAGAAGTGCCACACAGAGATGGCCGATATTCCCTCGAGAGATACAGTGCCACTGGAAGCGATTCGGCTGGATAGTGATTTGACCTATGAGAAGAAACCAGTGAAGATTCTCGAGTTTGCCAGCCGAGTCATTCGCAGTAAAGTTATCAAGTTTTGCAAAGTTCAGTGGAGCCACCATACCGAGGATGAAGCCACCTGGGAACGAGAGGAAGACCTATGGAAGGACCACCCACACCTATTTTCTAGCCAACCCGAATCTCGAGGGCGAGATTCATCTTAAGGGGGGTAGGTTTGTAACATCCCAAATTTCCAATTTGGAATGTTATACATAGGTCATCATATGCATATCATATTTTATTGCATTTTGGTTGATCCTAGAAACTCTAAGCAACTCAAAGACCCACGAAGAGAGTTGGGGGTTTCATTTGTTTTCATATTTGAATTTTCTCAAATATTGAAAAGAGGATCATTTTGGTTTTAGTTATTTTTCCTCTCTAAAAAAATATTTCCAATATTAAAATAAAAGAGAGGGGATAAATGACTTCTCCAAAATAAAAGAATATTGCAGGAAAAATGTTAAAATCAAATAAGTATTTTATTTGGACTTTTATCGCTATTTTATTTGAATTAGAAAAAAATATGCATGTTTTCATAATTGCATTTTTAGGCCAGAAAAATGTTCACCTTGTTCTCAATATTTTATTTAGACGGTGAAAATTGTTTTTGGCTTTTCTAGAATTTTTTTTATATTTTATTATGATTTTTCTGTTTTAGTGGAATTAAAAAAAGTTCCCACGGACCGCACTGGGCCGAAGGCCTAGCCGGCCCACTAGCACCGCCACCTCGCCTGAGCGTGCCCGACTCGGACTCGCCGGAGTCCCGCGCCGCCATGCCACTCGGGGTTGCCCCCTCCCCAAGTCGGAAACCCCCCGCCCCCTATAAGTTTCCCGCCGCAGCCGCCACTCCCCGCCCCACCACCGCATCCCGCTGCCGCCGCCGCCAAGCATCGCCGTCACCCCTCACTGCCCCGTCGCTGAGCCGTGCCACCCGCCGGAGCTTCCGCCGACGCCGCCTGCCCCGCTGGACCCCGCCAGAGGTAGCCGCCGCTGCCTTTCGTCATTTTTTCGGTTAACCGTTCGTTTTTTTATTTAAACCCTAGATCTGTTTTTTAGTATAGATCGGTTTGGTTTTTTCGGTTTAGTTATTTAGAGGACATTTGTCCCTTCGTTCATTTTAACAAATGTTGTCACCGTTTAGGTTCTGTTAACGAACGTTCGTTCATTAGCCTGTTCGTCTCATTTTATTTTCCAGGCTTTATCCACAATTATTTTTGATTGCGATTCTGCCCTGATCTTCGATCTAGTATAACTTTTCGCTCGTTTATCCAAATTAGATGAAATAAGCGCCTAAATCTTCGTCTCGAAGCCCTCTTTCTATTTAACCAACTTGAGCATGATTTTGGTACTGTCGTGGAATTAACACGTCAGATGTCCTAGCGAGAGGACTTAGTCGTGGAGCCATCGCAACCAGATTAGCTTAAAGGGGTTAACCCGGACAAAGGACACGGGTAGTTTATACTGGTTCGGCCCCTTGCGGTGAAGGTAAAAGCCTACGATCTAGTTGTGGTGGAATTGATGGGGTCTCGATGAGCAGGGAGCGAATCCACTTTACCTATCTCTCGAGTTGTTGTTTCTTGTCCCTGAACTGCCGTCAGGTCATCCCTTTATATACACAGGTTGACGCCCGGCAGTTTGCAGAATACCGAGGCCGGCTCATACACGTGTCTGGCTCGGTTTCTACCTTTCCCTAACTTACAACACAAGTTACATATCTCATGGCGGTTTATGTCTATGGGCCCTAATCCGCCCTTAGGCTCTGGGCCTCTAAGCTTCAATAGTAAAGCGCCATATTCCTTGTCTTCATGGGCTTCAATACGGATGAGCATAACTCGGCCCCCCCTGGGAGGTTTATACTCAATAGTTATATCCCCAACATTAGGCCCCAGATTGATTTGAACCTGTTCATGTTAATCTTCAACACTTAGGAAAAACTCCTTCTTAAACATCCTTATATGCTTCTTGTAAACCGCCATGACGTCTCCTCCATATGAACTTGATAAACCCGTGACGTCATCTGCCAAGATTGTGATAAATCGCCATGACATCATCCGCTTCTTAAAACCTGTAAATGCTTTCTTTTATTAATAACCCTCCGAAAACCGAGGCGATAGCTGTGCCACATATCCATTTTTTGGCTTCCTCGATTCCTGCGCCTGTCACTTATCCCTTCACCTTATAAATAGGACCAAGGGTCATTCTTTTCTTTCCCCTTCATACCCCTTCGCCTCATCGTCTTCCTCGCGTCGTCTCTGAGCTCGAGCGCAGCCGCCGCCGTCAACCTTCGCCTCTGCACCGACAGTGGCCGCTGCATCAACCTGACCTTGACCAGAGAAACGCGGTGCCTCTCCGCTGCTCCTTTAGCCTATGTAAGTTTTACTTTCATCCACCTCAGATCTGTCACTAGGGTTTCAGTGTTCTTCGATGTTCTTTGGCGTTCTTCACTTTGAACTTTGCTGCACCTTGTGGCCACATAAGAACTTGATAAATCTTGATATTCCTCCTATGCAACCATAGCTAGAACTCGTTTTTCTTCATCATAGCATTTCTTTTATCAGTAAATAGATCCCATCTAGTCCTTTAGCTGTTCTGCTGACACCGCTTAGGGCTTCTGAATTTTTCTCCTTATTAAGACTGTGGTAGATCCAAAATTATAACACCAACTTATAAAACCTGTTTGTGCAATACTTAGGAAGTTTTTCAGATCTGCAACTTCCGCACCATTGTAGGCGGTTTAACTTTTTAGAAAATAATAACCCACCAGGTACCATTAGCCCTCACTTTAAACCGCCAACTCAACGTCAATGTAAAACTCCGGTTTATCATGTGCATATGCTTCAATTTGTTCTCCCTCTGTCTTTAAACCGGATTATATGCGTCAGTCAAAAACCATAAAACGGCTTTGATCCTATTTTCCAGCTTTCCGTTGAAATGGCCAAACAAGTTTATGAGTGCAACTGGGTTCCTTCCCGGGTTACCGAAACACAGCTAGCGAGATGCGTCGCCACTGGCGCTTTAGCGAAAAAAGAAACAATTCAGTGGAGGGTTCCTGGTCCGGAAAATCCTCCTGAACCTAAGGATGGAGAAGTAGTCGTGTTTGCTGACCATCTGGGCCGAGGCTTTAGCCCTCCCGGTTCAAAAATTTTCCACGATGTGCTTGCCAGCTTCCAACTCCACCCTCAAGATATTGGACCAAACTCTGTGTCCAATATTTGCAATTTCCAAGTATTTTGTGAGGCCTATCTTTAGGAAGAGCCCACAGTTGAACTGTTCAGGGATTTCTTTTATTTGAACCGCCGCATAGAGTTCACAGACGGACCCAATACTGAGCTTGGTGGGATGGCGATTCAAAAGAGGAAACATGTCAGTTTCCCTCACAGCAAACTTCATAGTCACCCCAAGGACTGGAATCAGACTTGGTTTTATTGCAAAGATACATCCCCGACTAATGAAAATCCTCTGCCGGGTTACCGCCGTCACCGGCTTAGCAACACTCATCCGTTTGCTCAGAGGCTGACTGCCAAGGTACGGTCCAAGTATGCACCACAACTGTCAAAACTCAAAGCCTTTATGGCAAACAGTTTAACAGGTGTTGACTTTGTCCGCTGCTGGATATCTTGGAGCGTTCTGCCTTTAAGCCGGCGCCCCGGTTTAATGTGTGAGTACATGGGGGACTTAAAAGATCCTCAACGACACATTGATATTCAGCTGACAGAGGATGAAGTTACCGAATCTGTCAAGAAAATACTGAATGAACCGGAAGCTGTCTGCAGCCAAGTAGGGCTTAGTCCCTTCTGTACTTCCAATAAACCGCCAGCTGTAAGAATTACCTCATTTTTGTCTTAATCCGTCCTTTCTTAAATATTCCTTTATAACTTGTTATTCATCTATGCAGGGTGATGATCCGTTCTGGAAGAAGAAAGCACAAGATAAACCGACGAAGCCACTAGATAAGCCGGTGAGAGCACCCCACATCAAGACTAAGGTGACAAAGAAGCCAACGAAGAAGAAAACCATCGAGGCCTCTGACCTGCCCAATCATGAAGAGCTTGATGACCCGGACTCAGAGGTAGAACTAGATTCTCTTGGTTCTTTTTTCATACACCTCATTGACAATGATTATTATCAGGATGATGCGGAGGCTAGCCACGCTGGCAAAGCAGAGGTAATTGTTCTATCTTCCGACTCAAATCATGTGCCAGTACCAAAACTCCGTCGAGCAGTCCGGAAAGTAAAATATTCACATCCTCTTGCTCATTTGGATCCGCACTTTTCTTTGAAGACACAGCAGCAAGAAGCTCGCCGCACAACCCGGCACAGTGGTCAAGTGGTTACCTCTTCCGGTTTACCATATTCCCCGGTTCGCAAGCGTCGTCAAGAGGTCTCTTGTACTTCTAATACACTTTATCCCAAGGCAGGTTACTTCTGATATCCTCTTAATCCGTCTTATTTGAATTATCAGGGAACTTCCCATTCATCCTCTGGCCATTCATCAACCACACAGATGCCTCCACTCAAGATCGTCCCGGGGTAAGCATACTATGCTTAATTATTTATGCCTTGCACTGATTTGTTGTCCTAACCTCTGTGTTGATTCTTTTTAGTGCCAAAGCCAGACTTAGCAAGAAAGCCAAGCTGACTACGTCAGCGGATGATAATCCGGCCACTGAATCGGAGAGGTCCTCAGAAACTTTTGACCAGAATGATGATATTACTCTGGATGATCCGGTACCTCAGGGTCAAGATACTATTGTTGAACCACCAAAGATAAATCCAACGAGCCAATTTGTTGATCCGCCAAGCCCAGCTACCGATCCACCAATCCCAACAAGAACATCTTCTAAACCGCCAAGCCCAGACAAGACTGTTGATGGCGCGACAGATGATGTTGTGATTACCGGCTTTGGCCATACTGTTCCTGGCAATCCTGTCGCTTTATTGAAGCATAGTGCCAAAGAAGAATTTTCTGATGTGGATAAGGGAAAATGGAAGACCGATTTATTAGGCTATGCTCACCTCAATGCTCAAGACATCCACTCTGGATATCTAAACCGTCTTTATACAAGCCGCGACTATGAAGCCGGCTTGATAGGCCTGATGAAGGAGCGGTATGAGGTAAACATCCATTCCTTTGCACACGCTCTTTTTTCATAGAACCTGCTTCCATTATCAACTCCAATAGCCCCCAAGGGTCGGTTCATAATATGAATATGGACCGGGACTTGTAGTCGGATGGTATTGAATTTTACTTGCGTAGCCCCCAAGGGCCGGTTTATACCTTTATGATGAACCGACATCTTTCTTGTCATGTTGTATCCGGTTTATTGATAGTCACGCGATAACCTTGAATTGCTCTGGTATGCATTAGCCCCCAAGTGCCAAGGATATAACTTGTTATGTGCTTGGGACTTAACATATCAGCTAATAAAAAGCAATCCGCATTAGCCCCCAAGTGCCAAGTGTATAACTTGTTATGTGCTTGGGACTTCAAAGATGTATCATCAACTTACTAATTGTCTCTTGCAGGTTGAACTAACCAAAAAGGATTCTCAAATTGCCGACCTCCAAGAGAACATTTAGTCCCAGCAAGCCGAAACTTCCAAGGCCAAGGAAGAGCTGAAGGGCGCTTTAACAACGATGGAACAGTTGAAGGAGGGCTTCAAGGTCGAATGAGCAGATTGGGAGGCTGAAAAAGCGACTTTACTCAAGAGGGCGGAGGATGCCGAAGCAGCCCTTAAACCGGTGACTCAAGAACTGACCAGTTTAAAGAGGCAAATCAACGCTATGACCTCTGCTCTGTTTGGTAAGTATCTTTTTCATGATATGTACTTAACCATCCTTGAAATTGTCGGTTTAACAATAATATTGTAACCATTGCAGGTAACCGTGTTGCCCATCTCGGTTTAGATATGCGCAAAAAGCTGAAGGTTGCCTATACCTTGATAGAGCAGTTATATACCGGCACGCAACGGGCCATCTGCACAGCTTCGTACAATAAACCTCCCCCAACTTCAATCAAGGATACATTGGCAACGTTGTCTATGATGCCTTCCCAACTCGAGGAAGTAAAGAGATCAGCTGCAAGGGCTGGTGCTTTGTCCGCATTGACTCGGGCCAAGGCTTGGATAGCTGATCTTGATCCAGAGGATATTGGAAACGGCTATCCCAGCCAACAAGAAGATGGATCAGAATTTGACAATGACGCCCTCATGGCTTTGACAAAGGAAATGCGTCCACTTGCGAGTAAGTTGGCTGAGGAGACTGATTTGTCTTTCCACTGGTCGATTTATGATGCAGACAACATACAGATTGATGCATCGGTTTACAAAGCACAAAATCTTATCCTGCCAATCCGTAAGCATACTTATGCCCCTGATGTTGAACCGTCCGATCTTATCAGTGATGAAGCTGTCTTCGGAGCTTTACCTGGGATTAACTGGGCAACCATTGACTTCCAGCCACTGGGTGGGGAGGCGGAGGGTGAACCGGCGCAAGATGATCCATAACCTTCACATCAACCTAAGGAAGAATCATAATCCGGAAGTCGGTTTATCGTCTGCACACTATCATCCTTTGTAAAAAACAAGTATCCTTTTGGGTAGTGAAAAATGCCTTGTAATAGGCTAGCTTAAACAGTTGGTCTGCTATGCCATCATGCATAGCCACTTTGCATGATACTGTTAATCTTCCATGATATGCATTGTCTGCTTATGATCCTTAGCAATTTTGATGCAATCCTCTTTTTGCATAAACTTAAAGTTTCCCTGGCAGTTTACCGCCGGACGGGTTATGATACCCAATATAAAGCCTGGGTTTATAACCAAGGCTGTAAAAATAATGAAACATGAAATACATCATACCTGTGATATTGAATTACATCGTTGGTTTACCAACTTTTTGTAGTAAGGGTGATAACCCAAATCTTGAGTGTTGATAACCCCCACCATGATGTGATGGTTTAAAATAAGTCATGTCGGGTTATGATAAACACCGGATAATCATCCTGGCGACTTATAGTCAATGCTAGACCAGGTTAACAAACACCGGTTTATAATTGGTTGTATGCTAACAACTGATAGTTAAAAGCCATGCCGGGTTTAACAAACACCGGGTTATATTGATGACTTATAGTCAGGCCGGGTCAATAAACGCCGACTTACCTCAAAACCTTATCAAAAGAGAAAAACTTTGACAAATAAAAGAAAATGAAAAACTTGTAGTCGAGGCTTTTCAAGGGCTGCCAGGCCCAACTTCGAGGCTTTTCATGGGCTGCCAGGCCACTGAGTTAAACCATTTTACAAAGCCTTTTAAGATGGGCCTCACATTAACCAATCGTCGTTTTAACTTTGACAAGTTCAGGGTCTGTATAAGATTGACTTGTCAAACGTTTGGCGGGTCATACCAGGATTACCTGGATGGAGTGGCTTACTTGATGAAGGTAGGTTAACTCAGGGTTTTAGGTGAATACACCTGGCTTCCAAGCCTGGCTTGATAGCCTATTACAAGGGTCCTTTAAAACTCTTTGTTGTTGTGCACAAAGAGCCCCCAGGTAACATTGTGAGCTGTGCTCAGTGGGTACCTATGTTTGAGCCGTGCGTGGCAACAGACTCTCTTTGGTCCCTTGGGTGTGAAGCCCCCATGCTTTTTTATGGCTTTATAAGCCAGTTTAATGGGTAATTAGAACTCCACTTTATAAGCAGCAGCCCCTTGTAACCAAGAATACATATAAGACGAAACGGCAAAGGCCCCGCTTTAGTAAGGATGTCGGTTTATTTATTGATCATAATATGTACATTGTCAAAAATATATACATGATACGAGCCTATGCCTCAGGTATAGTAAGGCCAAGGATGAGCAATATTCCACGGCCGGCGAGTCTCCTCCTCCGACTTGTGTGAGTCTTTGTGCTCTCGAACATCGATGAGGTAGTATGACCCATTGTGCATATTCTTGCTGACCACAAAGGGCCCTTCCCAATGTGGGGATAACTTGTGCATATCCGTCTGATCCTGGATAAGCTGGAGCACTAAGTCGCCTTCCTGAAAAGCTCTGGTTTTAACCCGGCGGCTGTGATAACGCCGCAGGTCTTGCTGATAAATCATCGAACGAGCTGCCGCAATATCCCTTTTTCATCTAACAGGTCCAATGCATCTTGGCGTGCTCTTTCTTTGTCCGCTTCAACATAAGCTGCCACTCGGGGCGAGTCATGGCGAATATCACTTGGGAGAACTAATTCTGCTCCATAAACCATGAAGAAGGGTGTGTAACCCGTAGATCTATTGGGGGTGGTGTTAATGCTCCATAAAACGGAAGGCAACTCTTCCACCCAACAACCCAGCGTCCTCTGCAAAGGGACCATAAGCCGGGGCTTGATACCCTTCAGGATTTCTTGATTAGCTCTCTCCGCTTGACCATTAGACTGGAGGTGAGCCACTGACGACACATCAAGCCGGATGTGCTCACGTTGACAGAACTCTTTCATAGCACCCTTGGAGAGATTCGTGCCATTATCTGTTATAATGCTGTGTGGAAAACCAAAGCGGAAGATCACCTTTTTCATGAATTAAACCACCGTGGCAGCATCACACTTGCTCACTGGCTCTGCCTCTACCCACTTGGTGAATTTATCAACTACCACTAGAAGGTGGGTCTTCTTATCCTTGGACCTCTTAAAAGGCCCAACCATATCCAGCCCCCAAGTTGCAAACGGCCAGGTGATTGGAATCATCCTCAATTCCTGGGCCGAACATGAGCTCAGCGTAAAAACTTCTGACAGCCATCACACTTTCTGACAAGATTCTCTGCATCAGCATGAGCTATTAACCAGTAAAAACCGTGCCGGAAAGCCTTAGCCACCAAGGATTTTGAACCGGCATGATGACCACAATCTCCTTTGTGGATTTCACGCAAGATCTCATAGCCTTCTTCAGGAGAAACACAACACTGAAACGCCCCTAAAACACTGCAATGATGTAACTCGCCATTGAAAATAGTCATGGACTTGGACCGCCGGATTATCTGTCTGGACAGAACTTCGTCCTTCGGTAACTCGCCCCGGGTCATATATGCCAGGTACGGTAATGTCCAATCAGGGATAGCATGAAGAACCGCCACCAATTGAACCTCCGGGTCAGGAATAGCTAGAGCCTCCTCTGTTGGTATCTTGACCGACGGATTATGCAGAACGTCAAGAAAAACATTAGGCACCGGTTTACGCTGTGATCCGAGTCGGCTTAGAGCGTCTGTCGCTTCATTCTTGCGCCAATCAATGTGCTTGACCTGGTAACCCTTGAAGTGACCGGCAATGATATCCACCTCACGCTGATAAGCCGCCATAAGTGGATCCTTGGAGTCCCATGTACCAGACACTTGCTGAGCCATTAAATTGGAGTCGCCAAAGCAACGTACCCGGATTAAGTTCATCTCCTTAGCCATCCAAAGACCGTGGAGCAAGGCCTCATACTCAGCTGCATTGTAAGTACAGGGAAACATTAAGCGGAGAACATAACAAAATTTGTCACCTCAAGGGGAAGTAAGAACCACTCCAGCCCCCGAGCCCTCCAATTGTCTGGATCCATCGAAGTGAATAGTCCAGTATGTGTAATCCGGTTTATCCTCTGGTGCCTGCAACTCTGTCCAGTCGTTGATGAAATCCACAAGCACTTGGGACTTGATAGCAGTGCGAGGCATATATTTTAACCCATGAGGTGCAAGCTCAATAGCCCACTTAGCAACCCAGCCAGTCGCCTCCCTGTTCTGAATGATATCTCCGAATGGAGCGGAACTAACCACAGTAATGGGATGGCCCTGAAAGTATTGCTTAAGCTTCCGGCTCGCCATAAACACTCCATACACCAGCTTCTGCCAATGCGGATATCTCTGTTTGGACTCGATAAGTACCTCACTAATATAATAAACCGGCCGTTGAACCGGATACTCCTTACCAGCCTCTTTGCGCTCCAACACAATAGCCACGCCGACAGCCCGGGCGTTAGCAGCCACATATAACAGCAATGGTTCTTTAACAATGGGGGCAGCAAGAACAGGCGGTTCAGCTAACTGCTTCTTCAGATCCTCAAACGCCGCATTAGCAGCATCACTCCAGAAAAATTTGTGTGTCTTCTTCATCATCTGGTATAGAGGGATCGCCTTCTCCCCCAACCGGCTGAAAAAACGGCTTAGCGCTGCAATACGACCCGCCAGTCGGTGAACATCATTGATACACGCCGGTTTAGCCAGGGACGTAATAGCCTTGATCTTTTCCGGATTAGCTTCAATGCCCCTGTTAGACACCAAAAAACCCAGGAGCTCGCCTGCTGGTACACCAAAAATACACTCAGCCGGATTAAGCATCATCTTATAAACCCTCAGATTGTCAAAAGTTTCCTGCAAATCAGCTATTAGTGTTTCTGCTTTCCTGGACTTCACCACGATATCGTCCACATACATGAACATCAAGCCCAATCTGATTATGAAGGCAATTCTGCACACACCGATGATAAGTAGCATGGGCACTCTTGAGTCCAAAAGGCATAGATACATAGCAGAAGGCTCCAAAGGGAGTTATAAAAGCCGTCTTCTCTTGGTCCTTAACTACCATTTTGATCTGATGATAACCCGAATAAGCATCCAGAAAACTCAACCGCTCACAACCCGCTGTAGGATCAATGATCTGATCAATACGGGGAAGGGCAAAAGGATCAGCTGGACAAGCCTTGTTCAAATCTATGTAGTCCACACACATACGCCAAGTGCCATTCTTCCTGAGTACCAGCACCGGGTTAGCCAACCACTCAGGGTGAAAAAACTCCACAATAAACCCTGCTGCCAAGAGCTAGGCTACCTCCTCACCAATGGCCTTGCGTCTCTCTTCATTGAAGCGGCGAAGAAATTGCTTGACCGGTTTAAACTTGGGATCAATACTAAGAGTGTGCTCAGCGAGTTCCCTCGGTACACCTGGCATGTCAGAAGGTTTCCATGCAAAGATGTCCCGGTTCTCATGGATGAACTCGATGAGCGTGCTTTCCTATTTTGGATCCAAGTTAATGCTAATGCTAAACTGCTTGGATGAATCGCTAGGAACAAAGTCAACCAACTTAGTCTCATCAGCCGATTTAAACTTCAAGGCCGGATCATGCTCTGTAGTGGGTTTCTTCAAAGAAGTCCTGTCCGCCGGATCAACATTATATTTATAGAATTTTAACTCCTCTGTTGCACAAACCGACTCAACATAAGCCGCATCACCTTCCTCACATTCCAAAGCGACTTTTCGGCTTCCGTGTATTGTGATGGTCCCCTTATGAACCGTCATCTTGAGCTGCAGATAAACATAACACGGCCTTGCCATGAACTTAGCATAAGCCGGCCGTCCAAACAGGGCATGGTACGGACTCCTTATTTTCACCACCTCAAAAGGCAATGTTTCTGACCTTGAATCAAGATCATCTCCAAGAGCAACCTCCAGATCTATCTTACCGACCAGGTAGGCCAATTTACCAGGCACTACACCGTGAAAAACGATGTTCGGCGGTTTAATATTCTTATCTGTCAACCCCATATGCCAGAAGGTTTCATAATACAAAATGTTGATACTGCTCCCTCCATCCATGAGCACCTTGGTGAACTTATAACCTCCAACCTGCGGTGCCACCACCAACGCCAGATGACCCGGATTATCAACTCGGGGCAGATGATCTTCTCGACTCCACACAATAGGCTATTTAGACCAGCACAAATAATGGGGAACCACCGGTTTAACGGCATTCACTGCCCTTTTATGAAGCTTCTGATCGCGCTTGCACATGCTAGTAGTGAAGACATGATACTGTCCACTATTCAACTGCTTCGGGTGACTCTGATAACCCGATTGTTGATGTTGTTGATTCCCCTGCTGATTGTAACCACCTTCTTTGCCCTGATTGCCTTGATTGCCCTGTCCACCTTGATTACCTTGAAACCCTGAACTGGAGTTACCTCCACCATAAACCGGTCCGTGAAACCCGGGTCCTGAACCGCCAGACGGTCTGTGATCATATCGGAAGAGATCTGAGTTTTTGAACTCTCGCATAATAAAGCAATCCTTCAAGAGGTGCATAGCCGGCTTCTCCTGCGTCCCGTGCTTTGGGCGAGGCTGATTTAACAGGTGCTCTAGATTCATACCTGATCCTCCACTCCGCGGGGGCGGTTTACCCTTACGATGCTGGCCATTACCCTGTACATTGGTGTTAGCCACAAAATCGGAATTACTGTCCGCTTTACGCTTACCGCTATTCCCATGGCCCGCCTGGTTATGTTGATGTCATTTTGCACCGCTGTTCTTCTTTCCCTTCTACGGCTTCTCATCGTCAGACTCGGGATCCTTGGTACTATCAGAATCGGCATACTTAACCAAAGCTGCCATGAGTGTTCCCATGTCATTGCAGTGACGCTTGAGCCGTCCCAACTTCAACTTCAGCGGCTTAAACCGTCAATTGCCCTCTAATGTTATAATTGCCGAATTAGCATTGATGCGGTCCGATGAATGCAGAATTTCCGAAACCCAGCGCACCCAATGAGTTGTTGATTCGCCTTCTCCTTGGACACAAGCGGCCAGATCCACAATTGACATGGGTTGCTTGCACGTGTCCTTGAAGTTTGCTATAAACCGGGCCTTCAACTCGGCCCATGAACCGATGGAATTAACGGGCAGACTCTTTAACCAAGTGCGGGCCGTTCCATCCAACATCATGGTGAAGTACTTCGCACATGCAGCTTCATCCGCATCCAGCATCTCCATTGCCATCTCATAACTCTCAACTCATGACTCGGGGGGTAAATCGGTGGTGTAGTTAGGCACCTTACGCGGGCCCTTTAAATCCTTGGGTAACCGCACATTACGTAGAGCCGGGGTGAGACACAGCACCCCCCAAGAGATGAAAGCAAGTCCTCGTTCCACTGACGTTGTCGGTCGAACCGGAGTAGGCTGATGATTCGCGTACTGCACCGCTAACTGTGCCGCTAACTCTGCCTCCCGACGCGCTCTACCATTATCCACCACATCCTGAGCGTTCGCACCACCACGTGCCGGATTAGGCCCTCGAGGGGCGTCACGGTTCTGCACACTGCTTGACACAGCTAGTTCATCAATGTGCCTGTTGTAACTCTTGCTCGGGCGAGGGGTTGAATGGATTCTATCTCGGTTATATGAATAGGCCTGATGTTGTACCATGGCCGTTTGAAGGAGATCCCTGGCCCGCCGCGGCTAAACCGCCGCTGGAGACACGCCCTCCATTCGAATAGCTGCCAATCGGGATGCCACAGCAATCATACTATCCAAAGGGGTGGAGAAGTGACCTGGCGGGGTCGACATGTATTGCGGTGGGTTATCTGTTCGTCGAGGCCGGTCCGTCACCCGTGGCTGATCCGGTGTTCCTGTCTCAGGTGCTTCAGTCCAGTTTACTGCTGCCGGATTACTGGGTCCTGCTCCTGGCGTGTTGAAGAGATTCATTGCTTCATAAACCAGCGGCAGATGAGACCGGTACCTCCTCAACACATCGTTCGAAGCATTCTGATCCAGCATGAGCCGGTAATTCTCTGCCTGAATCCATTGTGACTGGGCATCTAAAGCGGCCCGCTCATCAGCCATCCTGGTTTTCTCAGCCGCCAAGTCCTCCTGGTCCTGAGTTATCTGATCCCGCAGCTTTGTGAACTCCGCATTATGCCGATCTTGAGTCTCCGGGGTAACTGTTGTGGTCAACAATGTCGTCTAGGCATCCAATAAACCAGACAGAACTTGAGCTGGCCGGCGCGCGGGGCCTCCTGCCCCGGCTGCCGATCCCGAAGTCATCGCTGCTGCAGTTGAAGATTGCAATGTGGGTTGTGTACTGGCCATGAAGATCGCAACCCGGTTTGGCGGTTCAAGGGGGTCCAGAATACTGTCGCCATCGAAACAGCCCCCGAACTGGCCATCTTGTAGCTGGTACAGTGACTCTGTGTCGCCGGTGGATGATTTGCCATCAGAGTAAACGACCGTCTCACCATCGGACACCGGTTCAGATTCCGCACCATGGATGAATCCCATGAATGCACGTTTCATGGCAGGCTGAACCCATGTAGGGCTTGCACACTGAGCCATCTCGACAAGGTCAGTGCAGATGTCCGGCTCAGGACCCGGTTCGCCGATCTTGCCGATGAAGACGTGAGTTCCTCCAAAGGGGACCCGGTACCCGTACTCGATTGAGCCGCCTCGGGGCCCCAGCCTGCATCGTCGATGTAGAGCTTGCCGCGATGACTCTTGGTCATCCGGCCAACGGCGTATCCCTTGAGTCCTTCAATGTTGCCCTTCAAGAACTCAAAACCATCGTATGATAGCCCCACGGTGGGCGCCAACTGTCGTGGAATTAACAAGTCAGATGTCCTAGCGAGAGGACTTAGTCATGGAGCCATCACAACGAGATTACCTTAAAGGGGTTAAACCGGACAAAGGACACACGGAGTTTATACTGGCTCGGCCCCTTGCAGTGAAGGTAAAAGCCTATGATCCAGTTGTGGTGGAATTGATGGGGTCTCGATGAACAGGGAGTGAACCCGCTTTACCTATCTCTCGAGTTGTTGTTTCTTGTCCCTGAACCGCCACCGGGTCGTCCCTTTATATACACAGGTTGACGCCCGGCGGTTTACAGAATACCGAGGCCACCTCATACACATATCCGGCTTGGTTTCTACCTTTCCCTAAGTTACAACACAAGTTACATATCTCATGGTGGTTTATGTCTATGGGCCCTAATCCGCCCTTGGGCTCTGGGCTTCTAAGCTTCAATAGTAAAGCGCCATATTCCTTGTCTTCATGGGCTTCAATACAGATGAGTGTAACCCGGCCACTCCTGGGCGGTTTATACTCAGTAGTTATATCCCCAACAGGTACTATAAAATTTGATGTCAGGACCCCGACTCGATGCCACATCGATCTAGCATGTAACACCTCATATCGCTTTGCGGCCTCACGCACGGTATCCCCACGGGTGTCGCCTTACCTTTGCCCGGGACCGTTTGCGCCTTTTGGCTCACGTATATGATAGTGTCGCTAGCATCCATATGATAAGGAGCCCGGGCTGACATGACTAGTCGTAAACCCAAAGTGGCACAGACTTACAGGGACAGGCATCCATGACCCAGCTTCGAACGTGTCGGTCATCAGCAAGTGGGTCTGGGCTGTAGCACTGGGCTAGCAGGACTCCGGTAAACCGGGCTGTAGCGGGCTAACAGGACTCCGGTACTCAAAGCGTGACATTTCCCCGAAGGGACAGACACAGGAACGAAGAAGGACACATGCCGGCCAGCCTAAGTGTTCCAGAGCAGTAGCAAGCTACCAGGGCTCAGTGGAAGCACTAGGAGACATTTCCCGGTAAGAGAGGCTACTAAGAATAAACAACTAGATAGCCAGATCCCACACATAGCAATACACATTACACGTACGCATAACATGCAAGTATGTGCTGTACAACATGGCATCACAGCATAACTCAACAACTTATATAGATAAAGGCTCCGAAGAGCCGCCATAGCAATTATTGCAAACAGGGGTCACAAGACCCGTCATACAGAGCATACAAGCAACAAGCGGAAGCATTACATGTCTGGGTACAGACATCTATAAATGAAAAAGGCTGAAGAGCCTGACTATCTACAACATCCGATCAAGATCGTAGCTGAGGTACTAGCTACTAGTCGAAGTCCACGAGAACACTAGTAAGACCGAAGTCTCCGCTGCAAAAACATAAATAAAGCAACATGAGTACAAAGGTACTCAGCAAGACTTACATCAGATCCTATCATACATGCACTTGTATCAAGAGGGTAACGTGGGGTTTAGTTGCAGCAAGCCAGCTTTGACTCTGTGGCTATCCTGTTCTACGACTACCAGAAACTCTGGAGGTGAAACAACGTACACGAGTCCACTAATCACCACACAATACACTACTATGGATTCATCCCCGTCTCCCTACGAGAAGGCCATCCATAGCACTCACACATGTCTTGAGCATTTTAGAGTATCCACTTCAAGTTGTCTATGTACCATGTAAGCATCCAAGAAGTCCATAACCGCGGACCCGGCTATTCGAATAGATCATGTTAACCCTGCAGGGGTGTACTTCTTCACACACGCTCTCGCCACTTACCGCCATGTACACGTCATGTATCTCGGCAACCTTCAAGCGGAAGCCTGGCGAGGGTGTCGGCCACGACCTGACTAACCACACAAGACTCTAGTCCAGGTTTATCGCCTATTCGGGTTCCATCCGCAAGGAGATCCGGCCGGGGTGTCGCTTACGGCCCCAAACGATGTGTACAGGGTTCCCGAGCCCACCAACCGGGTGCCACTCGGTACACCGGGCCACGTGTGCCTAGTCTGTCCCAAGCCCACCCTGCCGGGTGCCACTTGGTAGAAAAATAGCACTACCTACAAACACCAGAAACTAGTTGCGACTCCTGGACAGAGACCAAGTTGGTTAATAAGTCGAGAGGGGTCGAGTTACCGGAACCCAATGTGTGGTAGTATCGGGTCATTGGACAACATACACAGAACTCAGTGCTTAAGGACGGTTCCAGCGAGACAACCCACCATGTACTCCTACATGGCCTCTCACCGCTACCTTTACCAAATCGTGTTCACACACTTCACTCTCAGCATCAGAACATATCGTGACACTCCAATTCATTCCCAATGAACCAGACCTGACACACTCTAAGCAATAGCAGGCATAGCATGGTAGGAACACATCAGTGGCTTCAATCAACTCCTACACATGCTAGTGGGTTTCAACTATTTACTGTGGCAATGACAGGTCATGCAGAGGAATGGGTTCAACTACCGCAGCACAAAGTAGCAGATGAATCGTTGTTGTCCTAATGCAATAACTGAGAGCAGGAGCGAGAGAGTAGGGTTTTATCGAAATGAACAAGGGGGTTTGCTTGCCTGGTAAAAACAACAGAGGAGGCACTGCTTCACCGACAGGTACTCTGGAACGTCTCCGGAGCAGGACCTATCGAGAAGGAACAGTGCCGGCAATCAAAACACAATCATATGCAACAATATGATGCATGAACATGGCATGTAGATGTGATGCTGTTGAGCTAATGCAACTAGTGTTCAATTAGCTTAAAGTCCATTTGAACCAAAGGTTCAAATGCATTTCTAAATTAGGTCTCTTATATATGCCATAATGTGTTTTCCCATATTCAGCAGGTATAGGTTGGTTTGTCATGCATGAAACTAGTACAGATGGAAAGGTTGCATTTTTCTGATAATTTTTCATATATAAATTATTTAAATCTGAGCTACGGTTGAATTGATATGAATTTTTGAAGTTTAAATCAATTTCTGGATTTTCTGAATTATTTTAATTCCAGAAACTAAATAATTGCGTCAGCATGACGTCATCAATGCATCAGCGGTCAACGCGGCTGTCCAGGTCAAACCTGACGTGTGGGACCCACACGTCAGTGACAGGGGCTAACAGGGGTTATTTTATTTAATTAAGTGGTTAGGGGGGGGGTCGGGCCCACTGGTCAGCCTCAGGGGGGGGGGGGTTAGCGCGGTTGACCGGTCAATCCCGCCGGCGTTTAGCCGCCGGCGAGGCCCGAGACGGCGGAGGGGCTCGGGATCGCCGTTCCGGCGACCATTCGGGCGGCGGAGACCACGGGAGCGAAGCCCGCGCTCACGCGCATCCAGTGGAACACGCGGGAGGCTGCGGGGGCGGCGGAGCTCGCCGGAGCAGAGCTCAGGGCGGCGGCCGGAGTTCGGCTTTGAGCGGGAACGGGCTGCGGGGCATGGCAGGAGCTGCGGGCGGGGGCGTTGGACCTCTGGGAGGCTACTGAGCGCGGTGGCAGGTGCAGGCACAGGCTGCGGTGGCTCTGGCCACGACGGCGAGGGGCTGCGGCGGCGATGGCTTCGGCCATGGTGGGGATCGGGGCTACGGCGCGGAAACGAGGGGGAGAAGAGAGGGGAAACGGGAAGAAACTCACGGCGAGGTTGAAGCACAGCTCAGTGGGCCTGGGGACGACCTGGATGGCGCGAATCGGAGACGAGGTCGCCGGCGGCCGAAGGTTGAAGAAGAGCTCGAAGTCGACGCTGCAGGGCTTCCGGCGGGGCGTGGTTCGGTGAGGGGGTCGAGGACGACGTCGCGGAGCTCGTGGGCACAACCGAGGGGCGAGGGGTGGCTGTGGCCGTGGTGGTTCTCATCGGCGGCGGCGGTGATTCTCGGGTGAGAGAGAGAGAGAGAGCAGGGGGAGAGGAGGAGGGCGAGGAAGAGTGAGAGCGGTGCGGGCAGCTGCGTGGCAACGTCCGGGGCATCGAGGGCGAGAGAAGGAAGCAGGAGGTGGCTAGCAGGGGGGGAGGTGGCGCGCGCGCGTGCCGGCGAGCGTCGGGCACACGCCCGTCCTCCTGGCAGAGGAGGAAGGCGACAGAGGAGGGCCAGGTGGGCTGGGCCGGCCTGCTGCTGCTGGGCTGCGCAGGGGAGGGGAGGCCCAGGTAAGTCCTCCTTCCTTTTATTTCTGTTTTCTATTTTTTTTCTGACATTTGTTTGATTTAATAAATATATTAAATCATTTAATTTTATTATGCCAATTTTTGCAGGAGCTGGATGTATTATCCCAGAGCTCTTTTATGAATGGCATAATTTTTGGGCCATAATTCATATATATAGAAATATATTCCCAATGCAAATATTTATCGAATTAATCCAAATAGCCAAAATAAAATGTCCATGAACTCCTAAAAATATTGTTTTGATTTTTATCTCTGTCCAATATTTTTAGAGGGCATCATGAGCATTTTCTTGGACCCTTTTTGGAGAAATTTTTATTTGGGTCATTTTCAAAAATGATTCTGAGGGTTCCTCCAATCCTCATTTCAAATTTAAATGAAATTTAAATATGATGCTGTCAGGACCCCGACTCGATGTCACATCGATCTAGCCGGTAACACTTCATATCACTTTGCGGCCTCACGCACGGTATTCCCACGGGTGTCGCCTTACGTTTGCCCGGGACCGTTTGCGCCTTTTGGCTCACGTATATGATAGTGTCGCTAGCATCCATATGATAAAGAGCCCGGGCTGACATGACTAGTCGTAAACCCAAAGTGGCACAGACTTACAGGGACAGGCATCCATGACCCAGCTTCGAACGTGTCGGTCATCAGCAAGTGGGTCCGGGCTGTAGCACTGGGCTAGCAGGACTCCGGTAAACCGGGCTGTAGCGGGCTAACAGGACTCCGGTACTCAAAGCGTGACATTTCCCCGAAGGGACAGACACAGGAACGAAGAAGGACACATGCCGGCCAGCCTAAGTGTTCCAGAGCAGTAGCAAGCTACCATGGCTCAGCGGTAACACTAGGAGACATTTCCCGGTAAGAGAGGCTACTAAAGATAAACAACTAGATAGTCAGATCCCACACATACCAAGCATTTCAATCATACACACAATATGCTCGATATGTGCAAATACAACGAAGCATCACAACATGACTCTACGACACAAGTACTTTATTTAAGGCTCAGCGAGCCATACATAACATACACACAAAGGTACGGGTCTCACGACCCAACATACAAGTCATACAGTCATACAAGCCAACAGCGGAAGTAACTTGTCTGAGTACAGACAACTAGTAAAATAAAAGAGGCTTGGAAGCCTAACTATACTATGTGGTCCATCACAAGCTCAGGGTCACCACCTGGGTCTTTAGCCTACTCGTTGATGTCAACGTCTACATAGAACCCATCAGAAGGGGTTGCGGCGTCTTCTGTAAAAATGTAGATTATAGCAACATGAGTACAAAGGTACTCAGCAAGACTTACATCAGATCCTACATACATGCATAGTATCAAGAAGGGTCGGTGGAGCTATTGCAGCAAGCCAGCTTTGACTCTTGGCTAGACTATCCTACGATACTCCATTTGAAATAGTTTTGCGCACACGAGTCCACTATTCACCACTTCAATACACTACCGAGGATCCACCTCCGTCTTCCTACGGAAGAGCCATCCTCGGCACTCACACTTATCTTGAGGCTTTTAACAGTTTCCATTTACTTGTCTATGAACTGTATAGGCAACCAAGTAGTCCTTTACCGCGGACGCGGCTATTCGAATAGATCATGTTAACCCTGCAGGGGTGTACTCCTTCATACACGCTCTCACCACTTACCGTCGTCTACACGACATGTACTCGGCAACCTTCAAGCGGAAGCCCAACGTGGGTGTCGGCCACGACCTACCTAATCACCTAAGCTTCCAGTCCAGGTTTATCGCCTATTCAGGTTCCATCCGCAGGGAGTCCGGCCGAGGTTTCCCATACGGCCCCGAACGATGTGAACAGGGTTCCCGAGATACCTAACGGGTATTCGGTACACCGTGCCACGTACCTACCGCATCACAGCCCACCCCTACGGTCAGCGCTGTCCACGGCCTCCAGTAGGCTACAAACACCAGAAACTACTTGCAACTCCTGGACGGAGAACTAGGGTGAATAAGAAGTCGAGAGGGTCCATTGGTTTCGGGCCCAATGCATGGTAGTAGCTGATTCTTAAATCACACATACAGATCTCAGTGCTTAAGGTCGGCTTCAATGAAACAACCCACCATGTACTCCTACATGGCCTCTCATCGATACCTTTACCAAATCGTGTTCACCACACCACTCTCATTACCGACATAATCATTTCACTCTAGCCCATCACCCAGATGAACCAGACCTGACACGACTCTAAGCATAGCAGGCATAGCAAGGTAGGAACAACACATACATATGGCTCAATCAACTCCTACACATGCTAGTGGGTTTCATCTAGTTACTGTGGCAATGACAGGTCATGCAGAGGAAATGGGTTCAACTACCGTAGCACACAGCAGTTTGAATCGCGTTGTCTTAATGCAGTAAAAGAGAGCAGGAGCGAGAACATGGGATTGTATCGATATGATCAAATGGTTGGTTGCTTGCCTGATGGTTCGTTGCACGGATACTGTTCTTCGTTAGGGTAATCACGGTACTCCTCGGGAACAGATCCTGTCGCAAAGGATACCGATACACAACATTACCAAACAATATGCAACAATATGATGCATGCATGGAACATGGCAATATGAGTGTGTTGGGCTAATGCAACTAAAACCAGAAGTGTTTGAGCAAATTTGAATCAAAGATTCAAATTTCAAATTCAAATATGGCCTTTTAAAGTGCCTTTCCTTGTTCTGATTAAAACATCAATTTAACTTGTTTGGTCATGCATGAAAATAGTACAGATGGATAGATTGGATTTTTCTGATCATTTTTCATATATAATTTGTCCAATTTGGAGTTACAGAATAAAAGTTATGAATTTTTGAAGTTTAAATAATATTCTGAATTTCCTGATTTAATTTAAATCCAGAAATATCATTTACTGCGTCAGCCTGACATCACAGTGACATCAGCAGGTCAACAGAGCTGGCTCGGGTCAAACCTGACGTGTGGGGTCCACACGTCAGTGTCACAGGGGCTAATCCCGCGTTGACCCGGGGCTGGTTAGCTTTGACTAAGCCCTGGGGCCCACTTGTCAGCGTCAGTAGGTGGTGGATTAGTGGTTAATTAGCTGGGCCACGTCAGCTCGCCGGAGTTCTGGCCGGCGGCGACCAACAGTGCGGCGGCGATAGTGGTTTTGGTCGTTTCGGCCACCAAATGGACCGCGGCGACCACCGGAGTGAAGCTGAGGACGACCCGCGGCTCTTGGCGGAGTCAGTTGGGGTCGGGGTGGCCGGAGTTGACGGCGGTGAGCTCGGCTGCGGCCGCCGGGGTTCGGTCGTGCACGGGAGTGGTGCTGGAGCTCGAAGTCGAGCAAAGTGAGGCGCTAGGGATGCTCTACTGGGTTCTGTGAACGCGTTGGACTCGCCGGGGTGACCAAATGGTCACCGGAGCTGCGTCGACGGCGAGCTCGGCGACGGCGGAGGTTCGGCCGTGGTGGAGATGCAGCTACGGTGAGGGAACGAGGGGAAGAAGAGGGGGAAACGGTGGCGTAGCTCACCGCGGTTGCAGTGGGCGTCGAAGCGGGCTCGGGGACGCGCTGGAGACGGCGAATTCGTCGGCGACGGTGGTCGGAGCCCGAAGAGGGGAACGGCGACGTGGCGGCGATGCAGGGCTTCCGGGGACTCGTGGAGCGGTGGGGAGGAAGAGGGAGTTGTGGCGGAGCTTCTGAGCTACTCGGGGGAGCGAGGGGTGGCCGGAGGCAGTGGCTAAGGCGAACGGCGGCGACGGTGTGCTTCGGCCGAGAGCGAGAGAGAGCGAGGGAGAAACGGGGGAGAGTGAGAGGAGCAGGGGGAGAGGCGTGGCGTCGTCCAGGGCGTCGAGCGAGGAGGGGAGGGCAGGCAAGCAGGCGAGCAGGTGGCGTGGCGCGGTGGCCGTGCGCGCGCGCCGGCCACACTCCCCTCCCTCTGTCGGGACGAAGACGACAGAGGAGGGAGGTGGGCTGGGCCGGCTGCTGGCTGGGCCGGCCAGCTGGCTGGGCTGAACAGGGAGGAGCCCAGGTAAGCTTCTCCCTTTTAGTTTTTTTCTGTTTTCTGTTTATTTAATATAACTGCAACTTTGTTGAATTAAATAAAATACCTAGGCAACTCCAAAATTCACCAAACTACTCCTGGCTCATAGTTGGATTATTTCCAACATGAAACATTTTAGTTTGGAGATATTTGAGCATTTAATTATTTTATATTATTTTAAATGCCCAAATTCAAATAGTTATGATTTAACTCAAGAACCCTAGGATGGCCTAGAAAAGTGTGCACCATTTTTGGCAGAGGTTCTGAACCAAGGCAAAAATGATGGGCATTTTAGAAGGGCATTTCAGGTTCATTGAAAATTTATTTTAGTAAACCCTAGTTGGTTTCAGAGGGGACTGGGGGTTCTGTCATCCCCATTTCAAGTTTCTGATGAAAGAGTAAACATGATGCAACACTCTAATGCATGACTAGCTAGGGTGTGACAACTCACCCCCACTCAAAAGAATCTCGTCCCGAGATTTGGGTTCCTCCGAGAAGAAGGCGGGATATTCGAGTCGAAGACGATCCTCCCTTTCCCAAGTTGCTTCATCTTCAGAATGGTGCGACCATTGAACCTTGAGAAACTTGATATTATGACGTCGCGTGGTACGTTCGGTTTGATCGAGGATACGAATGGGGTACTCTCGATATGTAAGATTATCTTGGAGATCAAGCGTTTCGTGGTCCACTTCACGGATAGGATCCGAGAAGCAACGCCTGAGTTGAGAAACGTGGAAGACATCGTGAACTCTGGAGAGGTGCGGAGGTAGTTCCAATTGGTAGGCAACTTCTCCTCGTTTGGCAAGAATGCGAAAAGGTCCAATGTAACGAGGAGCCAATTTGCCTTTGATACCGAAACGATGGGTTCCCTTCAGAGGGGTGACCCGAAGATAAGCCTTCTCGTCAACCTCGAAAGTCATAGCCTTATGTTTTCGGTCGTATTGACTCTTTTGACGGGATTGGGCTGTTTTCAACTTTTCACGAACGATACGAACTTGTTCTTCTGCTTCCTGAATCATATCCGGGCCAAAGAATTGTCTTTCCCCGGTCTCTGACCAGTTAAGGGGTGTTCGACATCGTCGTCCATAGAGAACTTCAAAAGGGGCTTTACCCAAGCTAGATTGATAGCTGTTGTTGTAAGCGAATTCGGCAAATGGAAGGCACTTCTCCCAGTCCATTCCGAACGAGATAACAGAGGCTCGAAGCATGTCTTCTAGAATTTGATTGACGCGTTCCACTTGACCACTTGACTGAGGGTGGAAAGCGGTGCTAAAAGAAAGACGAGTTCCCATAGCATTTTGGAAGCTTTCCCAAAATCGAGAGGTGAAAAGACTTCCTCGATCCGAATTGATTTCCAAAGGAACACCATGGAGGGACACTATCCGGGAGATGTATAAGTCTGCCAGTTGACTAGCGGTTATACTCTCACGAACAGGTAAGAAATGAGCTACTTTGGAAAGACGATCGACCACGACGAAAATAGCATTATTCCCTCTTTTGGTTCTGGGAAAACCGGTAATGAAATCCATACCAATTTTATCCCATTTCCATTCAGGAATAGCTAAGGGTTGAAGGGTGCCAGCAGGCCGTTGATGCTCTGCTTTTACACGACGACAGACGTCGCAATTAGCAATATACTGAGCGATTTCTCTCTTCATCCTAGTCCACCAGAACCTCTGGCGTAGGTCCTGATACATCTTAGTACTACCGGGATGAATGGTGAGAGGAGATTCATGAGCTTCCTTAAGGATTAATCGCCTTAAGTTGCGCACCTTGGGAACCACTAGTCGATCCCCGAAGTATACGACTCCTTGATCATTAACGGAGAAACAATTCGCAACTCCTTTCTGAATGTTCCTCTTGATGCGGGAGATTCCCGGATCTACCTTCTGTGCTTTGATAATTTGATCCGTAAGGGTAGGTTTTGCCACCAAGGTGGAGAGAAAACCTTGAGGAACAATGTGAAGGTTAAGCTTTCGAAATTCCTCATGGAGAAGCGGTTGACTTTGTTGTAACATCAGGTTGTTACAATAAGATTTACGACTTAGCGCATCAGCCATGACGTTGGCTTTCCCTGGGGTATAGGTTATTCCTAGGTCGAAGTCAGTGATCAATTCAACCCAACGTCTTTGCCTAAGATTCAGATCCGGTTGGGTGAAGATGTACTTCAGACTTTGGTGATCAGTGAATATTTCGCAACGATTACCGAGGAGGTAATGTCGCCAGGTCTTAAGTGCATAGACTACGGCTGCAAGTTCTAGATCATGAGTAGGATAATTCTCCTCATGTGGGTGTAATTGCCGTGAAGCGTAAGCAATTACGTGTCGATCTTGCATGAGAATGCAACCTAGCCCTTGTCGTGAGGCGTCGCAGTAGATAACAAAGTCCTTGGAGAAGTCTGGCGGTACCAGTACAGGAGCAGAGGTCAGGCGTCTTTTCAGTTCCTGAAAGCTGTGCTCACATTGTGGAGTCCATTCGAACTTTTTATCTTTCTTGAGGAGTTCGGTTAGAGGTTTAGCAACTTTGGAGAAGTTCTCGACAAAGCGACGGCAATAGCTCGCTAAGCCCAGAAAACTCCGAACTTGCTTGACCGATTCGGGTGGAGTCCAATCAAGGACGGCTTGAACTCGCTCAGGGTTAACCGCAATACCTTTACCAGATATTACATGACCCAGATAGGTCACTTCTGGCAACCAGAATTCACATTTAGAAAATTTGGCATAAAGGCGATGCTCTCGAAGTTTCTGCAACACTAGTCTTAGATGTTCGGCATGTTCTTCCTCGTTCTTGGAGTATATGAGTATATCATCGAGATAAACTACGACGAATTTATCCAAATACTCCATGAAGATTGAGTTCATTAACCGAGAAAAGGTGGCTGGAGCGTTGGTTAAACCGAAGGACATAACGGTGTACTCGTATTGGCCATAACGAGTAACAAAGGCCGTTTTAGGAATGTCCCCGTTTCTGATTTTGATTTGATGGTAGCCCAACCTCAAATCCATCTTGGAGAAGACTGAGGATCCAGCGAGCTGATCATACAGATCGTTGATCCTGGGAAGCGGGTATTTGTTCTTGATTGTGACCAAATTGACAGGTCGGTAATCTACAACCATCCGGTCCGTACCATCCTTCTTCTTGACGAATAGGACGGGGCAAGCCCACGGAGATGAACTGGGGCGGATGAAACCCTTTTTCAAGGATTCATCGAGTTGTTTCTTAAGCTCGGCTAGTTCTAGGGGTGCCATCTTATAAGGTCTTCTAGCAATCGGAACGGTTCCTGGAATGAGGTCTATTACGAACTCAACATCCCTGTCAGGTGGAACCCCTGGCAATTCTTCTGGAAAGACATCCGGAAAGTCACGGACTACCGGAACGTCCTCAAGGTCTGGTAAAGGGCTGGCGTTAAGAGAATATAATTGTCGCTTGGCTATTCGAGTCAAAACATTGACTATCTTCCCCGAAGGATGGGTGAGTTGAACGGTTCTAGAGAAACAATCAATTTTGGCTTGATGAGCTGACATCCAGTCCATACCCAAAATGATATTAATATCTGAAGATTTAAGGGCTATCAAAGATGCGAGAAAAACAAGTCTGTCGACTTGGATTTCATTTCCATGGCTTACTCTAGAAGTTTGCCATTTGGATCCCGGAGTTTGAATTACCATAGAGGATGGCAAGTCACAGAATGCAGCGTTATGCAAACGAGCATAATTTTCAGATATAAAAGAATGAGAGGCTCCTGTATCGAAAAGAACAGATGCCGGGTGGCAATTAACAAGAAGCGTACCGAGAACGACGTTGGGATCTTCTTGAGCTTCTTCGGCAGAGATACAGTTGACATGGCCACGTGAAGCGGTGACCGGTTTAGCATGAAACACTTTTCCTGTCGGCTTGCCACGGCCAACAGCTTTAGCAGATTGATTGGGGTTGGTCTGGGGACACTCACGCATATAATGACCAGATTCCCCACACTTGAAACAAGTCACGGAACTGGTACGTGGAGGAGCATTATTGGTTGGACCCCCATAGGGCTTAGCTGGAGCAGACTGTTGAGCGGGGCGAGGCGCCTGGAAAGATGGCCTCGGTGTGAATCTGGGTGGCAAGGCGGTATTGGGTACCCACACGCGGCGCTTCTGAGGACCAGCACCGGATGAGGAACCCGTGTCACGTCCATGCTTGCGTGTTGCGTCATAGTCAGTCTGACCAGTTTCAGCACTGATGGCTTTGTTGACAAGTTTCGAAAAGATGTGCACTCATGCAGACGGAGGTCGCGGCGAAGCTTAGGACTAAGGCCCTTACGGAACCTTGCTTGCTTCTTGGCGTCCGTAGACACTTCCTCAGTTGCATATCGGGCGAGATTACCAAACTCTCTGCTATAAGCATCCACAGAAAGTCGGCCTTGGATGAAATTGCAAAATTCTTCACGCTTACGGTCCATGAGACCCTCCGGAATGTGATGTTCACGGAAAGCGTCGCTGAATTCAGCCCAAGTTGTGACATGGCCTGCTGGGCGCATAGCTCCATAATTCTCCCACCATAGACTGGCGGGGCCTTCAAGATGATATGCGGCAAAGGTGACCTTGTCAGCCTCCGCTACCAGCGCGGAACGCAGCTTGTGAGAAATACTGCGAAGCCAGTCATCAGCGTCGAGAGGCTCGACGGAGTGGTGGAACGTGGGTGGATGCAATTTGATAAAATCGCTGAGTGACACCACGTTAACCCTCTGATGGTGTGCTGTGTTCTGTTCAATACGCTCCAACAACCGGTTTGTCTCCCGCTTGTTTCTCTCAGCTTCCATCATCACTTCGGCTAGTGAAGGAGGATGAGGCAGATTTTCATTCCTGGCTTCACTGCCTTCGGCCTGCTCTTGGGAAGCAGGATTAGCGCGTGTGTTGACCATCCTAGGTAAACAAGACAATGATTTAGTCAGAATGATGAAATTCCGACATGGAATACATAATGTAAGAAATAACTCGGAATGCAAGATGATCATCCGTATGACATGGTAGATACAGAAACTGCTTCTTTATTCCATCGTCATACACACCATACAAGGTTTAGTACAAGACCAAACAAAGTACTATTACGGTGAGAAAAGGATTACATCTCATCGGAGGCATTCCAAGCTCCTATACATTATTTTTCTACATCTCCAGAAGAGTACAGACTAGGTCATATCCCACGAGACACGCAGGACAATAGACGACACAGCTAGTGCGAACTAGTGATACTACTACTAACTCAGACCGATCCGTAATAGTCCTCGTAGAAGTCACCTCCATAGCCTGGAAGCTCAACATGTTCATCCGGAAACAGACGATCTCGTGGAGCTTGTGGACCATAAGGGCTAGGATGAGGCCTTGGACCAACAAACGGTGGCCTGCGGGGACCGCGAGGTGGGGTGATGCCTCCTACATCACGCCAAACCATCACGTCTGGCAGAGCAGATCTCACAGGATAGAGATCGCGCATATCTGAATATCCAGCTTGCACCGCCGGTGCGAACCGAGTCAAAGTGGCCCAGTGGTCAGCACGGGTATTGAAGAGCTCTAACCTTAAGGCCCGATTTTCACGGTCCTTATCCTCGAGCATCTCAGCAGTGGTGCGAGTCCGTGAATCCTCCTGAGTGGAGTCAGCATAGATAGCCTGGAGATATCCTTGTGCTCCCGGAAGTGATCCTGGCATATACCGGAAATCAGAGTCCCGAAATAACCCAGATCTGACTCGCATAATGGTCATCATAGAGTAGGCGGCATCCTGCACAGCCATCTCAATAGTAACCCCGAGTCCATAGGAGCAGTGAAGAGGCTCAGTGGATCCAGGATAAGATGGAAATATCCTGACAGTGCAGAGATACTGGCTTTGATTGAAAGTCCCGGAATTGCTCTTCGACCGTGTACTCAGGATACCAGCGATATCCAGCCTCAGTCATTACCCTGACCAACTTAGCAGTATGGCCGGGTACATCTAGGCATCGAGTCAGGCGAACCACTTGATTAAGGTCGCGAGTGGCCATCTGAAAGCACAGTTATAATGCAAAGGCATTAGAATTTCTAGCAAAATTTCGGCAGCATAACAGCTGTAAATGCTCAAAAAGGATATTGAGACATTTGACAAAGGATTTCGTACACACTCAACATCATCACATCAAGTCTTGAAACCATTCTACAACATAATGTGGTAGTAGAACTGAACTAGGCTGATAACCATCAAACTTATAAGGTACTACTGATTAGTAACACGTGAACCTGATAGAGAGAACAGATCCTAATTCCTTAACCCCCGGTGGAAGAATGGACTGACTCAGATCAGAATGTCATAAGATATAAGGAGTAAAAAGAGCCTTACGTTCCAACCCACAAACAATTCCCCTACATATAACTAAAGAATTTCTAGACTCAACATCGACCAGTTTGGCTTGGAGAACCTACAGGCAGTCCGGCTCTGATGCCAACGCTGTCAGGACCCCGACTCGATGTCACATCGATCTAGCTGGTAACACCTCATATCACTTTGCGGCCGCACGCACGGTATTCCCACGGGTGTCGTCTTACCCTTTTCCCGGGACCGTTTGCGTCTTTTGGCTCACGTATATGATAGTGTCGCTAGCATCCATATGATAAAGAGCCCGGGCTGACATGACTAGTCGTAAACCCAAAGTGGCACAGACTTACAGGGACAGGCATCCATGACCCAGCTTCGAACGTGTCGGTCATCAGCAAGTGGGTCCGGGCTGTAGCACTGGGCTAGCAGGACTCCGGTAAACCGGGCTGTAGCGGGCTAACAGGACTCCGGTACTCAAAGCGTGACATTTCCCCGAAGGGACAGACACAGGAACGAAGAAGGACACATGCCGGCCAGCCTAAGTGTTCCAGAGCAGTAGCAAGCTACCATGGCTCAGCGGTAACACTAGGAGACATTTCCCGGTAAGAGAGGCTACTAAAGATAAACAACTAGATAGTCAGATCCCACACATACCAAGCATTTCAATCATACACACAATATGCTCGATATGTGCAAATACAACGAAGCATCACAACATGACTCTACGACACAAGTACTTTATTTAAGGCTCAGCGAGCCATACATAACATACACACAAAGGTACGGGTCTCACGACCCAACATACAAGTCATACAGTCATACAAGCCAACAGCGGAAGTAACTTGTCTGAGTACAGACAACTAGTAAAATAAAAGAGGCTTGGAAGCCTAACTATACTATGTGGTCCATCACAAGCTCAGGGTCACCACCTGGGTCTTTAGCCTACTCGTTGATGTCAACGTCTACATAGAACCCATCAGAAGGGGTTGCGGCGTCTTCTGTAAAAATGTAGATTATAGCAACATGAGTACAAAGGTACTCAGCAAGACTTACATCAGATCCTACATACATGCATAGTATCAAGAAGGGTCGGTGGAGCTATTGCAGCAAGCCAGCTTTGACTCTTGGCTAGACTATCCTACGATACTCCATTTGAAATAGTTTTGCGCACACGAGTCCACTATTCACCACTTCAATACACTACCGAGGATCCACCTCCGTCTTCCTACGGAAGAGCCATCCTCGGCACTCACACTTATCTTGAGGCTTTTAACAGTTTCCATTTACTTGTCTATGAACTGTATAGGCAACCAAGTAGTCCTTTACCGCGGACGCGGCTATTCGAATAGATCATGTTAACCCTGCAGGGGTGTACTCCTTCATACACGCTCTCACCACTTACCGTCGTCTACACGACATGTACTCGGCAACCTTCAAGCGGAAGCCCAACGTGGGTGTCGGCCACGACCTACCTAATCACCTAAGCTTCCAGTCCAGGTTTATCGCCTATTCAGGTTCCATCCGCAGGGAGTCCGGCCGAGGTTTCCCATACGGCCCCGAACGATGTGAACAGGGTTCCCGAGATACCTAACGGGTATTCGGTACACCGTGCCACGTACCTACCGCATCACAGCCCACCCCTACGGTCAGCGCTGTCCACGGCCTCCAGTAGGCTACAAACACCAGAAACTACTTGCAACTCCTGGACGGAGAACTAGGGTGAATAAGAAGTCGAGAGGGTCCATTGGTTTCGGGCCCAATGCATGGTAGTAGCTGATTCTTAAATCACACATACAGATCTCAGTGCTTAAGGTCGGCTTCAATGAAACAACCCACCATGTACTCCTACATGGCCTCTCATCGATACCTTTACCAAATCGTGTTCACCACACCACTCTCATTACCGACATAATCATTTCACTCTAGCCCATCACCCAGATGAACCAGACCTGACACGACTCTAAGCATAGCAGGCATAGCAAGGTAGGAACAACACATACATATGGCTCAATCAACTCCTACACATGCTAGTGGGTTTCATCTAGTTACTGTGGCAATGACAGGTCATGCAGAGGAAATGGGTTCAACTACCGCAGCACACAGCAGTTTGAATCGCGTTGTCTTAATGCAGTAAAAGAGAGCAGGAGCGAGAACATGGGATTGTATCGATATGATCAAATGGTTGGTTGCTTGCCTGATGGTTCGTTGCACGGATACTGTTCTTCGTTAGGGTAATCACGATACTCCTCGGGAACAGATCCTGTCGCAAAGGATACCGATACACAACATTACCAAACAATATGCAACAATATGATGCATGCATGGAACATGGCAATATGAGTGTGTTGGGCTAATGCAACTAAAACCAGAAGTGTTTGAGCAAATTTGAATCAAAGATTCAAATTTCAAATTCAAATATGGCCTTTTAAAGTGCCTTTCCTTGTTCTGATTAAAACATCAATTTAACTTGTTTGGTCATGCATGAAAATAGTACAGATGGATAGATTGGATTTTTCTGATCATTTTTCATATATAATTTGTCCAATTTGGAGTTACAGAATAAAAGTTATGAATTTTTGAAGTTTAAATAATATTCTGAATTTCCTGATTTAATTTAAATCCAGAAATATCATTTACTGCGTCAGCCTGACATCACAGTGACATCAGCAGGTCAACAGAGCTGGCTCGGGTCAAACCTGACGTGTGGGGTCCACGCGTCAGTGTCACAGGGGCTAATCCCGCGTTGACCCGGGGCTGGTTAGCTTTGACTAAGCCCTGGGGCCCACTTGTCAGCGTCAGTAGGTGGTGGATTAGTGGTTAATTAGCTGGGCCACGTCAGCTCGCCGGAGTTCTGGCCGGCGGCGACCAACAGTGCGGCGGCGATAGTGGTTTTGGTCGTTTCGGCCACCAAATGGACCGCGGCGACCACCGGAGTGAAGCTGAGGACGACCCGCGGCTCTTGGCGGAGTCAGTTGGGGTCGGGGTGGCCGGAGTTGACGGCGGTGAGCTCGGCTGCGGCCACCGGGGTTCGGTCGTGCACGGGAGTGGTGCTGGAGCTCGAAGTCGAGCAAAGTGAGGCGCTAGGGATGCTCTACTGGGTTCTGTGAACGCGTTGGACTCGCCGGGGTGACCAAATGGTCACCGGAGCTGCGTCGACGGCGAGCTCGGCGACGGCGGAGGTTCGGCCGTGGTGGAGATGAAGCTACGGTGAGGGAACGAGGGGGAGAAGAGGGGGAAACGGTGGCGTAGCTCACCGCGGTTGCAGTGGGCGTCGAAGCGGGCTCGGGGACGCGCTGGAGACGGCGAATTCGTCGGCGACGGTGGTCGGAGCCCGAAGAGGGGAACGGCGACGTGGCGGCGATGCAGGGCTTCCGGGGACTCGTGGAGCGGTGGGGAGGAAGAGGGAGTTGTGGCGGAGCTTCTGAGCTACTCGGGGGAGCGAGGGGTGGCCGGAGGCAGTGGCTAAGGCGAACGGCGGCGACGGTGTGCTTCGGCCGAGAGCGAGAGAGAGCGAGGGAGAAACGGGGGAGAGTGAGCGAGAGCAGGGGGAGAGGCGTGGCGTCGTCCAGGGCGTCGAGCGAGGAGGGGAGGGCAGGCAAGCAGGCGAGCAGGTGGCGTGGCGCGGTGGCCGTGCGCGCGCGCCGGCCACACTCCCCTCCCTCTGTCGGGACGAAGACGACAGAGGAGGGAGGTGGGCTGGGCCGGCTGCTGGCTGGGCCGGCCAGCTGGCTGGGCTGAACAGGGAGGAGCCCAGGTAAGCTTCTCCCTTTTAGTTTTTTTCTGTTTTCTGTTTATTTAATATAACTGCAACTTTGTTGAATTAAATAAAATACCTAGGCAACTCCAAAATTCACCAAACTACTCCTGGCTCATAGTTGGATTATTTCCAACATGAAACATTTTAGTTTGGAGATATTTGAGCATTTAATTATTTTATATTATTTTAAATGCCCAAATTCAAATAGTTATGATTTAACTCAAGAACCCTAGGATGGCCTAGAAAAGTGTGCACCATTTTTGGCAGAGGTTCTGAACCAAGGCAAAAATGATGGGCATTTTAGAAGGGCATTTCAGGTTCATTGAAAATTTATTTTAGTAACCCTAGTTGGTTTCAGAGGGGACTGGGGGTTCTGTCATCCCCATTTCAAGTTTCTGATGAAAGAGTAAACATGATGCAACACTCTAATGCATGACTAGCTAGGGTGTGACAGATGCACAAATGGCTAGCTAGCCTAGGTCATACCAGACTAGGGATGTGACAACTCGCCCCCACTTGAAAGAATCTCGTCTCGAGATTCAGGGGTCGACGGAAAGAAAGCGGGGTACTCCAGTCGAAGACGATCTTCTCGCTCCCAAGTAGCCTCTCTCTCGGAATGATGAGACCACTGAACTTTGAGAAACTTGATGTTCTGACGTCGGGTAACACGCTCTGCTTGATCAAGAATGCGAACCGGGTACTCTCGGTATGTGAGGTTATCTTGGAGATCAAGCGTTTCGTGGTCCACTCCACGAATAGGATCCGAGAAGCAACGCCTGAGTTGAGAGACGTGGAAGACGTCATGAACTCGAGAAAGATGTGGGGGTAGTTCCAACTGGTAGGCAACCTCTCCTCGTTTAGCGAGAATGCGAAAAGGGCCAATGTAATGAGGAGCCAACTTGCCCTTGATACCGAAACGATGGGTACCCTTCAAAGGAGTAACCCGAAGGTAAGCTTGGTCGCCAATTTCATAAGTCATATCCTTATGATGACGATCATACTGACTTTTCTGACGAGACTGGGCTGTTTTCAAATTCTCACGAATGATGCGAACTTGCTCTTCTGCCTCCTGGATCATATCCGGTCCAAAGAATTGTCTTTCACCGGTTTCTGACCAGTTCAAAGGTGTTCGACATCTTCGTCCATAGAGAACCTCAAAAGGAGCTTGCTTGAGGCTGGATTGGTAGCTATTGTTATAGGCAAACTCGGCAAAAGGAAGACATTTCTCCCAATCCATACCGAATGAGATAACGCAAGCTCGGAGCATGTCTTCGAGAATTTGATTGACCCGTTCCACCTGACCACTCGACTGAGGGTGGAAAGCGGTACTGAAGGAAAGATGGGTTCCCATGGCAGTTTGGAAACTCTCCCAGAAGTGAGAAGTGAAAAGACTGCCACGGTCTGAATTGATCTCTAGTGGAACACCATGAAGTGACACTATTCGAGAAATATATAAGTCAGCAAGCTGACTAGCAGTGATACTCTCTCGAACAGGGAGGAAGTGAGCCACTTTGGAAAGACGATCAACGACTACGAAGATAGCGTTATTCCCTCTTTTGGTCCTGGGAAAGCCAGTGATGAAGTCCATACCAACTTTATCCCATTTCCATTCAGGAATAGCTAAAGGCTGAAGGGTGCCAGCAGGTCTTTGATGCTCTGCCTTAACGCGACGACAAATGTCACATTTAGCAATGAACTCAGCGATTTCTCTCTTCATCCTAGTCCACCAGAACCTCTGGCGTAGATCCTGATACATCTTAGTACTACCGGGATGAATCGTGAGAGGAGATTCATGTGCCTCCTTAAGAATCAACTGCCGAAGATGTTGCTTCTTGGGAACCACCAAGCGATTCTCAAAGAAAACAACACCGCGATCATCCATAGAGAAACATCCACCAACTCCCTTCTTAATGTTCCTCTTGATCCGGGTAATCCCCGTATCATGTTTCTGGGCTTCGATGATAAGATCCACAAGGGTAGGTTTCGCCACCAAGGTAGAAAGGAATCCGCGAGGAGCTATGTGAAGGTTAAGCTTACAGAATTCCTCATGGAGAAGTGGTTGGCCTTGCTGCAACATGAGATTGTTGCAATAGGATTTACGGCTTAGAGCATCAGCCATGACATTGGCTTTGCCTGGGGTGTAGGTAATCCCTAGATCATAATCTGTGATCAACTCCAACCAACGTCTTTGCCTAAGGTTCAGATCTGGTTGGGTGAAGATATACTTGAGACTCTGGTGATCGGTGTAGATCTCGCAACGTTTACCAAGGAGGTAATGTCGCCAAGTCTTGAGTGCATAGACTACGGCTGCAAGCTCTAGATCATGTGTAGGATAATTCTCCTCATGTGGATGCAACTGTCGAGATGCATAGGCAATCACATGACGATCCTGCATAAGAATGCAACCTAGTCCTTGTCGTGAGGCGTCGCAGTAGATAATAAAGTCTTTAGTGAAATCCGGTGACACAAGTATGGGAGCAGAAGTCAGGCGTCTTTTCAGTTCCTGAAAACTGTACTCACACTGTGGGGACCACTCGAACTTTTTATCTTTCTTGAGAAGTTCCGTGAGGGGTTTGGCTACTTTGGAGAAGTTTTCAACAAAGCGGCGACAATAGCTGGCTAGACCAAGGAAACTCCTAACTTGTTTGACTGTCTCAGGTGGAGTCCAATCGAGAACGGCTTGAACTCTCTCGGGATTGACAGCAATGCCCTTACCAGAGATTACGTGGCCTAGATAGGTCACTTCTGGCAACCAAAATTCACACTTGGAGAACTTGGCATAAAGGCGGTGTTCTCTGAGTTTTTCTAAAACAAGTCTAAGATGTTTGGCATGCTCTTCCTCGTTCTTCGAGTAAATAAGAATATCATCGAGGTAAACCACGACAAACTTATCTAAGTACTCCATGAAAATCGAGTTCATCAGGCGGGAAAATGTGGCTGGGGCGTTGGTTAGGCCAAAGGACATGACGGTGTACTTGTACTGGCCATAACGAGTGACAAAAGCTGTCTTGGGAATGTCCCCGTTTCTGATCTTGATTTGATGGTAGCCTAACCTTAAATCCATCTTGGAGAAGACTGAGGATCCAGCGAGCTGATCATACAGGTCGTTGATCCTGGGAAGCGGATACTTGTTCTTTATCGTGACCAAATTAACGGGACGATAATCTACAACCATCCGGTCCGTACCGTCTTTCTTCTTGACAATGAGGACGGGGCAAGCCCAAGGAGAAGAACTAGGACGGATGAAACCCTTTTGCAAGGACTCATCGAGTTGTTTCTTAAGCTCGGCTAGTTCTAAGGGTGCCATCTTGTAAGGTCTCCGGGAGATTGGAGTTGTTCCTGGGATAAGATCTATGACGAACTCTACATCTCTGTCAGGTGGAACACCTGGCAGTTCCTCTGGAAAGACATCCGGAAAGTCACGGACTACCGGGATATCTTCAAGGTCTGGAAGAGGGCTGGCATTAAGAGAATAGAGTTGACGCTTTGCAACTCTAGTGGAGACGGTGACTATCTTGCCAGATGGGTGTGTAAGCTGAACAGATCTTGTGTAACAATCAATCTTGGCATGATGAGCTGTCATCCAGTCCATACCCAAGATGATGTTAATATCTGAAGACTTGAGGGCTACAAGTGATGCAAGGAATACAAGTCTGTCAACAAGGATTTCGTTACCATGGCTGATTCTGGTGGTCTGCCATCTAGACCCTGGGGTTTGGATTTCAAACGGAGTTGGCATATCACAAAATGACATGTCGTGCAAATGAGCATAACCTTCAGAAATGAAGGAGTGAGATGCTCCAGTATCGAATAGAACTGATGCTGGGTGACAATTGACAAGAAGGGTACCAAGAACGACATCTGGATCATCATGAGCGTCTTTAGCTGAGACGTGATGCACACGTCCACGTTCAGTGGGGGCTGACTTGACACTGATCATCTTGCGTGATGGCTTAATACAGCCAACAGTCTTCTCGGGCTGGGGTGGAGCAAAACTAGTCTGAGAGCAGTCACGTGCATAGTGTCCTGGCTTCCCGCATGTGAAGCAAGTCCCTGAGGTTGGACGGGGACCCGCACTGACAAACGGTCTACCCGTAGGCCTGGGTGGAACATACGACTGAGTTGGAGAAGGCACCACATAGGATGACCTCGGTGTATAACCGGAAGGAAGAGCGGAGTTTGGAACCCAAATCCGGCGCTTCTGGGAACTAGAACCGGAGGAAGATCCCAAATCACGGGTGTGCTTACGAGACTCCTCGTAAGTGAGTTGAGCTGTCTCTGCATTGATGGCCTTGTTCACAAGGGCTTGGAATGTATCACAATGATGCAGATGAAGATCACGACGCAACTTGGGGTTGAGACCCTTCCGGAACCTAGCTTGCTTCTTGGCGTCTGTGGACACTTCTTCTGTGGCATAGCGGGCAAGGTTCTCGAACTCTCTGCTATAAGCATCAACAGCCATCTTACTCTGGGTGAAACTACAGAACTCTTCTCTCTTGCGATCAATAAGGGCCTGGGGAATGTGATGCTCGCGAAAAGCCTCAGTGAAATCCTTCCAGGTAGGAATCTGGCCAACTGGAAGCATAGCCTCATAGTTCTGCCACCAAAGACTAGCAGGACCTTCTAGGTGATATGTGGCATAAGTGACCTTGTCATCTTCAGCTACGTTCACGGAACGCAGCTTATGAGTGATGCTACGGAGCCAGTCATCTGCATCGAGTGGCTCGATGGAATGATGAAAAGTAGTCGGGTGCAAGCGAATGAAATCATGAATGGTCACAGATCCCTTGAACTGATGTGCGGTATTCTCCTCGATACGTGCCAACAAACGATTAGACTCACGCTTGTTCCTCTCCATCTCTAGCATGAGCTCTGACAACGAAGGCTGGTCAGGAGGATCCTCATCCCTACCATCTCCATGGTTCTGGCTACGAGCGACGGAACTTCGCTTAGCCGATGACATCCTGAGAAACGAACCAAGGACGGAATCAGCATCAACTAAAGACTGTGGAATGTAGGACAAGGAGTTAGTATCACTCGAACTCCTAGGGCAATTTCGGCAGCATAACGGCAGTAAAATGCTCAGAATGAGACATCCTGCTAAAAATGGGGTAGTACAACAACTCAACATCACCACTCAAGGTTCTGGGATAGTACTAAACAGACTACACCGGAAATACTCAAAACTGGGATATGACTCTGATCAACCAATCCTATGGGACTACGGAGTAGTAACACGTGATCCTGATAGACGGAAGAGAAAGCCTAGTTCCTTAATCCCGTCGGAAGATAGGATGACTCAGATCAGAAGGTCATGAGGTAAAGGAGTAAAAAGAGCCTTACGTTCCTTCCCACAATCAATTCCCTTACATAACTAAAGATTTTCTAGACTCAACTTCGACCAGTTTGGCTTGGTAATCCTACAGGCAGTCAAGCTCTGATACCAAAGCTGTCAGGACCCCGACTCGATGCCAC